>NC_042625.1:12940059-13253274 GCF_901001135.1 Rhinatrema bivittatum | reverse complement strand
GAAAGGATTAGAGAACAAAATCGAGAATATCATAATACCTTTGTATAGAGCTATGATGCAACTGCACCTTGAGTATTGTACGCAATTCTGATCACTCCCATCTCAAGAAAGACAGCAGACATAGAAAAGATACAGAGAAGAGCAACAAAAATGATAAAGGGGATGGAAAAGCTCCCTTATGGAGCAGGTTAAACAGATGAGGGTTCTTTAGCTTGGAAAAGAGATAACAACTGAGAGGCAGGCTCGGCATGACTGAGTAAGCAAACCATGCAATTGCACAGAGCAGCTCACCTGGGGAGGTGGCGGGCTGGCCGGTCAGCGGGTCGGCAGCAGCAGGGAATCTATGTACAGGGCGGCGCAGAGCTCAACTGGCGCAAGGACAGTCTGCTTGCATTTTCTTGGGAAGTTCTCTCAGGGAAGCTAAAGGATGAGTTCACAGCTTGGGAGTTACCAGCTTCCCTGAATGCTCTCATCACCTTAAGGGGCAAGATCAACTGCCGACTGCAAGAAAGGGCTTGAGAGACTTATACACTATGCAAATCCTTCACTCTAGTTCCGTGTTTTCGATGCCCACCTATGCCAGCTCCCATGCCTCCAGAAGAGCCTGCAGCCATTGAAGAACCCATGCAGTTGGGGTGCTTTAAACTCGCTTCCTAAGAGAGGCTCCCTCGCAGACAACAAGGGCTCTGTTTGTACTGTGCGGGCAGTTAGTAATCTCATTGCTCAATGTCCCAAAAGATTGGGAAAAAATGCCTAGGCTCGGCTGGGGAAGTGATTCTGGGTCTCACCATTCCCACTCCTCAACTTCAGGTAGCTGTCACCCTGAAAATTGGACCAACCTCTTTTTCAACACAGGCCTTCATCAACTCCAGAGCTGGGGGGGGAGGGGGGGAGGGGGGGAGGGGACCATTCTCTACAACCTCATAAAACAGCTTCAGATACCTACTGTGTCATTACTGCAACCCCTTACGATTTCCTCCAAGTACAGGAATCCACTCCCGGGTTCCCTCACACAGATGACTGTACCCCTAAAACTCCAGACCAGCCTGTTGCACACTGAAGGAATCATCTTTCATGTCATCTCCCAGGCTGTTAATCTGGTGGCTTTAGGCCGGCCTTGGCTGGTTTCAGCTGCACAAGCCCCAATTCAACTTGTCAATGCTGCAACTAATCCACTGGGGATCTGCCTACTTTGACTCCTCCTGTCTATCTTCTCTAGAACACCCTAGCTCCATCATAGTGGCATCAACGCTACCCAGGCTTCCGCCCCACTATGTGGATTTCCAGGATGTCTTCTCTAAGAGGAGTGCAGGGACTTTGCTGCCTCATCGCCTTGGACTCCTGCTTGGACCCCATCTCGACTCTTAGCTGCCTGCCTTGATGTGAGTATGGCCCTGAACTTCGCTATCTTGACTAATCCCAGAGACCCTGCTGGCCCCAGCACCCAAAGGCCGAACTCGAAGAAACGAGAGCTGGTAAAGGTGAAGCCTCACTCTATCTCTGCCACGCCAGGGTCCGCCTATTGGCGATGAAAATCTACAGGACCCCTCCTCGCAGGTTGAGTCAATCTCACCCCAGTCCAAGAGTCCATAGACCCAACACCAATAGTTGATCTATTTCTTGTGTCTCGTTGCCAGAGATAAACATTGGCTTTCCCAAGTCTTCCTGTCTAATAACCTTTTATGGACTTTTCTTTCAGGAACTTGTCCAATCCTCATTTGAATCCCATTATGTTAGTTGTCTTGACTATGCCCTCCAGCAACAAGATTCCATAGCTTGATAGTGTGCTGAGTGAAAAAAGTTCCTTTGATTTGTTTGAAATCTTCCGGTTGCTAATTTTATGGAGTGCCCCTAGTCCTAGTGTTATCTGAGAGGGTAAACATTCCCTATTCACTCTTTCCACTCCACTCATGATGTTATAAATTTCAAATCATAGCTCCTCTGTCATCTTCTCCAAGCTAAAGAGCACTAATAGTTTGGCCTTTCTCCATAAGGGAGCTTTTCCATCCCCTTTATCATTTTTGTCTCTGTTCTCTGTACCTTTTCTATATCTGCTATGTCTTTTCTGAGATGGGGGCGACAAGAACTACATGCAATACTAAAGATATAGGGGCGGATTTTAAGAGCCCTGCTCGCCTAAATCCGCCTAAATCCGGGCGGATTTAGGCGAGCAGGGCCCTGCGCGCCGGTGCGCCTATTTTACATAGGCCTACCGGCGCACGCAGAGCCCCGGGACTCGCGTAAGTCCCGGGGTTTTCAGAGGGGGGCGTGTCGGGGGCGTGTCAGAGGGCGGGCCCGATCCGCGCGGTGTTTTCGGGGCGTGTCGGGAGCGTTTCGGGGGCGGGCCTGGGGGCGTGGTTATGGCCCGGGGCGGACCGGGGGCATGGCCGCGCCCTCCGGACACGCTAGCGCCCTCCGGACACGCTAGCGGCCCGCTGGCGCGCGGGGATTTACGCCTCCCAGAGGGAGGCGTAAATCCCCCGACAAAGGTAAGGGGGGGGTTTAGACAGGGCCGGGCGGGTGGGTTAGGTAGGGGAAGGGAGGGGAAGGTGAGGGGAAGGCAAAAGAAAGTTCCCTCCGAGGCCGCTCAGAAATCGGAGCGGCCTCGGAGGTAGGCTGCGCGGCTCGGCACGCACCGGCTATACGGAATCGATAGCCTTGCGCGCACCGATCCCGGATTTTAGCGGATACGCGCGGCTACATGCGTATCTACTAAAATCCAGCGTACTTTTGTTGGCGCCTGATGCGCCAACAAAAGTACGCCAAATCGCGCTATTTGAAAATCTACCCCATAGTCACACAATGGATCTATACAAAGGCATTATGATATTCTCACTTTTGACCTCTATTTCTTTCCAAATAATTCCTAAATTTCTATGTGTCCTTTTGACTGCAGCCACACACTGAGCTGAAGATTTTAAGGTATTGACCACAAGAACCCCGAAGTTGTTTTCCTCAGTGGTAACTCCTAACCCAGAACCAAGCATCATATACCTGTTGTTGGGATTATTTTTTACCTATGTGTATTAATTTGTACTTGTACACATTAAATTGCATCTGCCTTTTAGAAGCCCAATCTCCTATTCACATAGAGACCTTCTGCAGTTCCTTACAATCCACTGCTGTTTTAATGACTCAAATAATTTTGTGTCATCTGCAACTTTGTTCAGCTCACTGGCTGTTCCTTTTCCAGATCATTTATGAATGTGCTAAATAGCATAAGTTAATAAACAATTATTAATAGGTAGACCTGAGAAAAGCCACTGCCTATCCCTGGGAGTAGTTTTGTACAGCTCTCCGTACATCAAGTATTGCTATAGAAGCGATAAACAGAAGTAGTAGCAACAACTAATTAGTTCTACTCTTAGGATGTACTGAGCATTTCCTAAAAACCTGGATTGACTGCTTTGAAGACGTGATGCTGGACTTGATGGACCTTTGATTTGACTCACCATGAAACATCTTATATTCTTATGTTCTTTATGCTTCAGTCATATTGCACAGCTTAACACCAATAAAATAAAGGTGTAGTTGATAGTGTACAGTGCAATGATGCACCTCATTTTCATTGATCCCGCCCCTTTGAATAAATTAAAAAAATTAATATTGCAGGCGTTAGGGCCATAACACATTTTGATGAATGACCCTGTAAATTAATACGTGCAATTAATTGAACATTGCTACCCAACACAGAACTAGCTGCACAGATTTCTAACCAGTTAAAACACTTTATGATGACATAGAAAAAAAATCTCTTGTGAAAATGTAAATCTTATGTATAGTACTCTTTATTAAATTGCATTATTTTTTCTAGATTTTTAATTACATCTACATGAGGAAAATGCTGTGAAAGTCACTTAAAATTTCATGAGAAGGCAAACATTTGTATGAGTATTTACTTCCTTTTGTCTCTCAACTGCCTTCTTCCTGCTGTACCAGTGTTGAGTATTGATTGCATGATGGAGTTTTAATCTCATTTGTTTACACGTATACACATTTCCTAAGTGTGTGTGTGTTAGAAATAGGAGAAATAAACAGTGTCCTTAAACCTAATCTATTACTATCAAGTACAACCATTAGCTTGCCATAGCCAACCTTCCTAGCTTAACAGTATTCACTTCATCTCCTGGCCTCTCCAGTCAGTGCTTGAACATAAATCAGCTAGAAGTGTGCTTCGATGCAACCCCTTAGAGACTTGCATAGCATTCCCCTGGACCACTATCCGCCCAGTCCTTGAGGATTAAATAGCCAGCCAGGATAGTAAAGAATTATTCCACATTTCCCAGGCTGTAGGAATATAATTATGCTGCCTGTCACTATCATCAGCATCCATTGCTATAGCCCCTGTGCAGCCTTGAGCAAGTCACTTAACCTCTCTGTGTCTGCTCTTTTCTTTTTCTCTGTCTCACACGATAGTGCAGTGCAGTGATGTATAAATAATTGCAGGCTTACCTCTAGTCCAAAGATGGCTGCACACACTACCTCTTTCTGAATATAAAATGCTTTGAATGCTGCCCATTTGTCCAACAGATGTAATATCTTATAGAGCAGTGGTTCTCAACAGGTGTGTGGTGAGGTGCTGGGAGGTGCGTCACAGGGCCAGCAGAAGGCTGCCTCCTTATCAGCCTGAGTGGGAGTTGGTTGACTTCTCTTACATTGGGCCTGATGGGAGGCTGCTCTCTTCCTTCTCCTCTTTCTGGCCCAGTGGGAGGCTGTTTCCTCCTTCACCCAGATCAGAGCGAGACTTTGCCAGTTTCTGCTGTTCTGGGCCTGATGGGACACAAACTTTATCTTCCCCTGCTGAGTCTGGGAGTGATGCTGCTGCTGATCTCTTCATCCTGTGCAGGGAGGTGGAAAGGAGGTTGGGGATGCTGGGAAGATGAAGGTGGAACGGAGAGGGAGTGTGGGGGCTGCTGAGCAGGAAGGGATGGGAAATGGGGGGTGGGGGTAGCTGGGCAGGGAGGGAGAAGGGATGAAGGGAGTAGGGAGAGTCAAGCAGGGGAGAGAGGGAGCACAGGGAAGAGGATGTGGGGGTCAGGAATGCTGGGCAGGGATGTGAGTGTGAGGAGATTATTGAAAGGGAATAATTGGGAAAAGTGAAGGATGATGGAGGCATTGAAGGGGAGTGACGGGGTGCAAGAGCCATAATATGTCAGTTTGGGGAATGTGCATTTCTTCTATCTTTGTAGTTTGCTTAGTTTAGGAGCAAACCTTTTCCATTGGAAAAAAATCAGCAGAACCAGAGGTCACGATTTGAAGCTCCAGGGAGGAAGACTCAGAACCAATGTCAGGAAGTATTTCTTCACGGAGAGGGTGGTGGATGCCTGGAATGCCCTTCCGGAGGACGTGGTGAAGACCAGATCTGTGAAGGACTTCAAAGGGGCGTGGGATAAACACTGTGGATCCATAAAGTCTAGAGGACGTGAATGAAGAGTGGGTGGCTCGCGGGAATGACGGCTACTACCTGGAGATAATACCCTTATTCAATAAACATACACATGCTTACTGTGACTCCAACATCGCTCTAAGCTACAACGGCAAGAGGAAATGTGGAAAAAGATTTGCATTCACAAAAAAGCGGGGAGTAGCTGGCTTGTTAAGGCGGTTACTACCCCAAACCAAATAAGCCTGGTACTTCACTTTCAATGCATATCCAGCATAGCTCTCTACTTCAACGGCAGGGGAGAAATACCGATACTTCACTTTCAATGCATATCCAGCATAGCTCTCTGCTTCTACGGCAGGGGAGAAAGACTAATACTTCACACATATTCAGCATAACTCTCTGCTTCAGCGGCAGGGGAGAAAGTCAGATACTTCACTTTCAATGCATATCCAGCATAACTCTCTGCTTCAACAGCAGGGGGAATGAAGAAAAGTAGATCTATATACAGACAACAACCAACAAGGTCTGAATTATTTAGTCTGGGTAAACAAATAAGCATGGGTATAGCTTGCTTAATGCGGCGGTTACTACCCCTAACTAATTAAGCTAGATATTTCACTTAGAGGCAGTTCCAACACTGCTCTCTACATTAATGGTGGGGGTGGAAGGGAAATAGAATCAAAAGGTTACTAAGAGCCAAGAGTAACAGATAAGAATGAGAAAAAAAAGTGCAAAACTTGCTGGGTAGACTGGATGGGCCGTTTGGTCTTCCTCTGCCATCATTTCTATGTTTCTATGTTAAATGTATTTCTATTTCTTGCTCTCCAGTTTTGCACTGCATGCAATGTGACTTTTTGAGGTTTCCATTCCAGTTTTTGTTTCCACATTTATAATGTGTGGTCTTTTATTCTGTATTTGGTGAATATTGGATCTGTATTTGTAAATGAGGTGAGGTATTTTACTAGTAGGTAGGGATTTGTATCAATCTTCTTAGTTGCATCTTTTTATTCTCAATAGGACATGCATTGGTGCTGCACTGCTGGCTTTTCATAGGAAGGGATATTGCTGTCTGTTATGGTTATTGACGTTTTGGTGGATCCATGGACACTGTGGCAGCTGACCATGCCCATGGGGGGCAGTCCCGTGAGGGACCACGGTGTCAGGCTAGACTCTGGACACACAAACACAGATTTGAATCTTTATTTAAACAGTTTTGGAATCCACCAGAGGTGGCAGTAGTGAATAGTAGATATTGAGCCCGGCTTGGCGAGTATCCCACAGGATGCTAGAACAGCGAATCCTCTGCTTGGCTGTGCTGTAGTGGAAAGAGACTGAGAGTTATGAGTACACGATAAGAAGCATTCAGAGTCCCAGGTAGAATAGGAGAAGTTCCGAGTCAGGGAGAGCAGGCCCTCGAGGAGCGAGTACCTGATCCCTTAGAGTAGAGAGACTCAGTGGTATTGTACTCACACAATGGTTCCACTAGACGAGAAGTCTGGCACTGGAACAGAGGGCAGCCCTCGAGGAGTGCGTACCTGGTTCCAGGGAAGCAGTACTGTGGAACAGATGGTAGTTGTACTCACAGATGGAAACTGTTAGTGAAGTCTTCCAAGCAGAAAAGGTTGTAGATGCAGGCAGTGACTCAGGGAACATGGGCCCTTGAGGAGCAAGTACCGGTTTCCTGATAGCACCTGAAAGAAGCAGAAGAGGCCCCTTAGGAGCGGGTACTAGGTTTGTGAATCGTGTCCTCGATCGTCTTAACGATCGATTTCGGCTGGGAGGGGGAGGGAATCGTATTGTTGCCGTTTGGGGGGGTAAAATATCGTGAAAAATCGTGAAAAATCGTTAAAAAATCGAAAAATCGAAAAATCGAAAAACCGGCACATTAAAACCCCCTAAAACCCACCCCCGACCCTTTAAATTAAATCCCCCACCCCCAAATAACTTAAATAACCTGCGGGTCCAGCGGCGGTCCGGAACGGCAGCGGTCCGGAACGGGCTCCTGCTCCTGCATCTTGTCGTCTTCGGCCGGCGCCATTTTCCAAAATGGCGCCGAAAAATGGCGGCGGCCATAGACGAAAAAGATTGGACGGCAGGAGGTCCTTCCGGACCCCCGCTGGACTTTTGGCAAGTCTCGTGGGGGTCAGGAGGCCCCCCACAAGCTGGCCAAAAGTTCCTGGAGGTCCAGCGGGGGTCAGGGAGCGATTTCCCGCCGCGAATCGTTTTCGTACGGAAAATGGCGCCGGCAGGAGATCGACTGCAGGAGGTCGTTCAGCGAGGCGCCGGAACCCTCGCTGAACGACCTCCTGCAGTCGATCTCCTGCCGGCGCCATTTTCCGTACGAAAACGATTCGCGGCGGGAAATCGCTCCCTGACCCCCGCTGGACCTCCAGGAACTTTTGGCCAGCTTGTGGGGGGCCTTCTGACCCCCACGAGACTTGCCAAAAGTCCAGCGGGGGTCCGGAAGGACCTCCTGCCGTCCAATCTTTTTCGTCTATGGCTGCCGCCATTTTTCGGCGCCATTTTGGAAAATGGCGCCGGCCGAAGACGACAAGATGCAGGAGCAGGAGCCCGTTCCGGACCGCTGCCGTTCCGGACCGCCGCTGGACCCGCAGGTTATTTAAGTTATTTGGGGGGGGGGTTCGGGAGGGTGGGGGATTTAATTTAAAGGGTCGGGGGTGGGTTTTAGGGGGTTTTAGTGTGCTGGCTCACGATTCTAACGATTTATAACGATAAATCGTTAGAATCTGTATTGTATTGTGTTCCATAACGGTTTAAGACGATATTAAAATTATCGGACGATAATTTTAATCGTCCTAAAACGATTCACATCCCTAGCGGGTACCCATTAGCAATGTTCCAGGTAATGCTGGAGTGGCAGGGTAGCTTCGGTACAGAGAGTGAATCCCATCCATAGAGTTCCAGGTTGCTAACTTGATTAGCCAGCAAAGGTTGTAGGCTTAAATATCTGGGCAGCGTGACATCATCTCAGGGGGACGCCCCTGACGTTCGTGCCAATGAGGAAATAAAGATGAGGGCGGCGTGCGCCCTATGGTACCTTGGAGGAGCATGGCGGGAAGCAGCACCAAAGCCAGTCCGGGGACGCCGGAGAGGTTGGCAGACAGACGCCGCGGCAGCCAGTAGTCCGAGGTGAGCTGGAGGAGCTGCAAGAAGAGTGAAGTAGGCGGGGCAAAGCCGTCATAGACTGACGGTCGCAACACTGTCTTAGTTCTTGGAGTTAGTATCGCAATGGTATGGAAGGTTTCCTACACATGTGCTGAGTATTTTTTTCAGGTTTTGTGTTTTACAATGCGCCTGGTAGTACAGGAGTTTGTGTTTCTCTTATTGAGAAAGCACTAGAATCATAATATCTTTTTTATATTGCGAATTGTATTTAAAATATCCTAATTCCGCTCTGCATCCATTGTTTGGGGGGAGGGGGTGCAGGTTCCTGTGGATGCAGAGTATGGGGCCAATGCAATACAGTGCACTCAGCCGAGTGTGCATATTGGACACACTTTTTTTTACTGCGTGTGGAGTAAATAACTAATAGCCTCATCGATATGCATTTGCATGTGATAAGCGCTATTAGTTTCCTGGTGCTTTGGACACTGTGGGCCGGATTTTAAGATGTACGCGCTGGCATAGATTTGTGCTCGCAACCCGGCGCGCATAAATATACGCCCGATTTTATAACATGCGCGCAGAATGTATGATATCTTGGTGATTGCTGGGAGGGGGGAGAGGTGGGAAGAGATCAAGAGTGTGCCTGTTTGAAAAGCCAGGTCTTGAGGTTTTGTTTGAATTTCCTGGGGCACGGTTCCTGGCGGAGACTTGGGGGCATCTTGTTCCATAGGGCTGGTCCTGCAATGGTGAGAGACCGTTCTATGGTGTATGTGGTGTATTTCTTATCCCAAACAAACTTTTTAACATGGTATTCGTCTATAGTGATCCTTTGAAAAATGGAGGTTGGCGGCATGCACATTTAAGGATCCCCAGAGGAGCAATAATGTTCAGCAACAATGATGTAAACTAATCAAATCTGATTGGCTCCAGGACAAGGGGAGGCACTCAAGTGTTATTGTTTGTAAGGTTTTGGGTGGACCCTTGGACACTGTGGCAGATGACCACGCCCACGGGGAAGTCCCGTGAGGGGCCATAGGTCAGGCTCAGCTTTAGGACACACAACACAGAATTATCTTTTATTAAACAGAGTTGAGAAGCCACCAGAGGTTGCAGTAGTGAGTAGAGATGAAGCCCGGCTGGGCTTGTAGTCCCTCAGGACACTGGAAGAGCGATCTCTCAATAGCTGTGCTGTAGTGGAGAGAAACTGAGATAGTGAGTACAGTGGAGCATACACAGGGTTCTGGTATAGAGCCTCGATGGTTGATTACTCTCACAGCGGTTTCTCCCGGAAGGTAACACAGAAGCTGGAATAGAGGCAGGCCCTCGAGGAGCGAGTACCTGGTTCCAGGGAACAGGTCTGAGAGAATATAGATGGTAACTCACTGATGGTGTAGGCAGCGGATTGTTCCAAGCAGAAGTGAGCTCAGGCAGCGAGTCCGGGAACATGGGCCCTCGAGGAGCGAGTACTGGTTCCAGACATCGACCTGAAAGAAAAGAGAGAGGCCCCCGAGGAGCGGGTACCCCGATAAAGTCCAATTAAGGAGAGGCAGAGTAGCTAGGTATGGAGAGCGAATCCCATCCATAAGAAGTCCCTTCATCTTGCTAACTCGATTAGCTAGCAAACAGAATAGGCTTTTGTATCTGGGATGCATGACGTCATCACAGGGGGACGCCCCTGAGGTTCGCGCCAAAGAAAGAATAAGAAGCAGGGCCGCACGGCGCGTGCGTCCTATGGCAGCTGAACAACATAGTGGGATGCAACGCCCAAGCCGGACTGGGGATGCTGCGACAGCCAGATGTCCATCAACCGTGGGAGGAGTCGCCAAAGAGGTAAGGAGGGCGGAGTGGAGACTTCGGGCAGCGACAGTCGTAACATCAAGGTAGAATCTTCATGCAACAGTAGAGATGGATTTACAAACTGAAGTGGCCAGGTAGAGAGCCAAGGTGATTCAATGAAGAGGCACTGAGATATTGAGCAGACTGGATTAAGTAGGGCTGAGACTAAGGCATGGTGTAACTGAGGAGGTAACTAGCACAGTAGTGAGCAAGGCTCACGGAGGACTTCTGATGGAGGGAAAACTGTGCAGCAAGCAGCATGTTGGCATGGGAAGACTAAGCAGCAGGCAAACTATGAGAGTTACCCCCCCCCCCCCCCCATACACATACACTCCTCTTGGGTCCCATTTACCATGGGGGCTGTGGTCAATAGGTACTAGATTTCTTTGAATTGCAGTTGTTAGCATTCAGATTTTCACAGAAGAGAAAGCAGCTTCGCATAGAAGTGCTGGACTGGTGTCTTTCTGGAACATGTTCTTGACCTAGAGTCTCTTTGGAGCCGTGGTCTAGAACCAGTGTATTTCTGAGGCATTGGTTGTAAACCAGAGCTTTGTAGGCACTGATTCATGGAGTCAGGTTCTCTGGCATGCTGAAGTGTTGGTCAAGTTCTCTGGGGCACTGAAGTACTGAATCAGGATCTCTGGGACATCGAAGTGCTGAAACAGATTCTTTGAGGTGCAGAAGCATTGAATCAAGGTTTCTCTGGCCTTGAAGTGTGAGGCCATTGTTTCTCTGGTGCTGATGCACTAGATTAAAGTCTCTGGAGTGAAGGGGCACAGTTATTGAGCAGGCTGAGTTAAGTAGGGCTGTGGTGTGGTGTGACAAGTGAGGAGGTAACTGGCAAGGTAGTGAGCTCGCTGAGGGGTCCTAGTGGAGGGAAGACTGCGTAGCAATCTGTACCTTGGCATGGGTAAACTGCACAGCAGGCAAAACCGTGACACATTTACAAACACTTCATTATTGTTTTTTATTTTTTCAAAGTTTTCTCTTTCTTTAAATCCTTTTATATTTTTACAATCCTTTTATTGTAAATCCCTTTATTTAATTCCTCTTGATTTAAATCCCTTAATTATTATTCATGTTAATTCTCAACTACAAAACTCACCCAAAGAATACTTTTACTTATCTTATGGAATGGCTTGTAGATGCCATTCACTCACCAAAATCTGCTTTCATATATCAATCCTGACATTACTGATGTTTCGGCAATTCTTTGCCTACATCAGGGGATCATTATACTGCAAGACATAAAGCATTTGACTGTCAAAACATCCCAGTCAAATACAACTTGAAAAATCACAAGATAATTCATAATAAAAAAGTATACCAGTTTGTCGTGCACATTGCCTCTTCCTAACAAAGCTAAAAATGGTGTACCAACATAGGAAACCATTTTGACATTTACAGAGCCAGGTCACGTGACCTAATACACCAATAAAAACATGTATCCGAATACTTAACCTATCGGAATGTACTTTCAGTATCCCATTCCTACATAAAGCTTATACCACCCCTCCATTGACTTCAACTTAAGGGGAATGTTCCCTTAATTTAAAAGGACTCAATCACGTAATTCAAATCACCAAGCATTAAAACTAGAGCTTCCCTTCAATACATGGTCTATATTCAAGTTCTTTAAAGCAGCATATCCACATGTCTCTCTTAGTATCCAATTATAAAACCAAACTGTTTAAACAGAGAATTTTAAATAAACACTTTGTATCCATTTCTTTATTGAGTCCATGTAGTTCCACTGAACGGTCTATAGATCCTACATTGTTCTCTTTGTAATAAATGCATATCCTCTTCACACATTTAATCTGGATTTCTCTAAAATCACAAAGCATTGTTCTTCAAAACTGGGGGAATTAGCAAGATAATATGTCACGAATGGGGCCTCACTCCATTCGCACCATAAACATGACCAGTGATCAATCATCCATTGTCATAATTTCCTTATCATTTTCCCCACATATATTAACCAATATGGACACCATATGATGTGTACAACCCCTGATGTATCATAATCAGTTCTCACTCTTGCTTTCCACCATTTCAGACCTATCGATTTTGTACTTTGACTCGGCTATTTATGTACTTATCTTTTGTATATAGTTTTGGTGATATGTATATAGTGATTTTGCTGTTCTCAATTTTATGTAAGGGCCCTGCCCAAAAGTTAACCTGTTTGCAATGTTATATGTAAGGGTTCTGCCCAATGGTTCCTGTTTAACTGTAAACCGATACGATGTGTGAACGGTTATCGGTATAAAAAAGACATTAAATAAATAAATAAATAAATAAATTTAGGGGAATGGTGCTACCTACATGACATTGCTCACAAACAAGTGATATATCAGGGCTTATATACATCATATGGTGTCCATGTCATTTAATATATGTGGAGGAAATGATAAGGAAATTATGACACGGATGATTGATCACAGGTCATTTTTATGGTACAACTGGAGAGAGGCTACATTGGTGACACATTGACTTGCTAATTTCCACAGTTTTGAAGAACTACACTGTCATAGAGACATGTGGATATTCTGCTTTAAAGAACTGTTAGTTTTTGAGGTAGTTGTGGGCGGATTCTTGGGCCGGTGGCAGATGACCACACCCCCAGGGGCAGATCCCGAGATCAGGCTCGGAGTATGGAAACAGACACACACTAGTTCTTTTATTAAACAGTATATTGAACCACCAGAGGTGGCAGTAGTGAGCTGGAAGTGCCTGGCAGGGCTGTAGTCCCTCAGGTACTGGAACTGCGATCCTGGATAACTGAGCTGTAGAGAAGCTGAATATAGTGAGTAGGCAGAGTATGCAGAGTTCAGGAACAGAACCTTGATGGTAACACTCACACAATAGTCTCTAGAAGTAGTCCAGGTGTTGGAATGAGTTAGGCCCTCGAGGAGTGAGTACCTGGTTCCAGGGAAAGCTCTGAGAGAGAGATGGTAACTCACTGGTGTAGTAGGCAATGATGACTTCCAGGCAGAATAAGTATTCAGCAACCAGTCTGGGAACATGGGCCCTCGAGGAGCGAGTACCGGTTCCAGACTGTGACCTGAAAAACAGAGAGTGAGGCCCCCAAGGAGTGGGTACCCCTGGTAAGTCCAAGGACGCAGAGTAGCTAGGAGAGTATGAAACTGGTCCTTTCCCTTGCTAACTCGATTTGTTAGCAATTTCTAAGACCTTATATATCTGGTACTGATGATGTCATCTCAGGGGGATGCCCCTGAGGTTCGCGCCATAGCTGGTACATCAGCCGGGGCCGTGCCGCACGTGCGCCCTTAGGTCCTTGTGAAACATGGCGGATTGCAGCATTGAGCCACTCCGGAGATGCCGGAGGAAGATGGCAGAATGATGCCATGGCAGCCAACTTTCCACTTGAGCAAGAGGGAGTCGCCAAGGAGGTGAGGAGGGCAGAATGGAGATGTCAGGCAGCGACAGTCACAACAAGAACTTGAAGATAGGCAATTTATTGAAGGGAAGCTCTGGTTTTAATGATTGGTGATTTGAATTACATGATTGTAATTCTAATCGCAGACACCATCGCCAAATCACTGACTGACATCATTAACTGTTCTTTATCCCAGGGAATCTATCCAGACAATCTTAAACTAGCCTCCATCAAACCACTCCTAAAGAAACCAAACTTGGATCCTAAAGACCCCAACAGCTTCCGCCCGATCTCCAACCTTCCATTCATAGCCAAGGTCATGGAAAAACTAGTTAACACTCAACTATCGCATTATTTAGAAGATCATAACATTTTGTCCCCACCGAATATGGATTCCGAAAAGCATTAAGTACTGAATCACTACTCATTTCCCTGACAGACTACCTCATCATGGGCCTCGATAAAGGTCATTCCTTTTTACTGATTCTCCTGGACCTCTCGGCAGCATCTGACACCGTCAACCACTCCATCCTCCTAAACCAGCTCGCAAACATCGGCATAACAGGAATTGCGCTGGCCTGGTTCAAAACTTTCCTTGGGAACAGAGGCTACAAGGTTAAAATCTACAATAAAGAATCTCACCATCACTTTTCCTCCCTAGGAGTTTCCCAGGGTTCTTCCCTCTCCCCCACGCTCTTCAACATCTACCTTCTTCCACTTTGCCAGCTGTTAACCAAACTTAACCTAAAACACTTCTTATACGCTGACGATGTCCAGATCGTGATCCCCCTTAAAGAATCCATCACAAAAACACTGGAATTCTGGGAAAACTGCCTTCAAGAAATCAACTGCCTCCTTACCAGCTTAAACTTAATACTAAACTCTTCAAAAAGCGAACTCCTTCTTATATCTCCTGAAAACAGCAAAATCACTACGAATCCACCAGCCAACCTTCACATTTCACAAGCAAGAGACTTAGGAGTTATTATTGATAACCGTTTAAACCTAAAATCATTCATTAACCAAACAACTAAGGACTGTTTTCATAAACTACATGTCCTGAAAAGAATAAAACCACTCTTCCACTTTCACAATTACAGAACAGTTCTGCAAGCAATAATCTTCTCTAAGATAGACTATTGTAACTCTATCTTATTAGGTCTCCCCTCGTCTCACACCAAACCTCTTCAGATGGTCCAAAACACTGCAGCCAGAATATTGACAAACACGAGGAGAAGAGAACACATATCTCCCATCCTCAAAGACCTACACTGGCTGCCAATTCACTACAGAATCATACATAAGTCAATTACCACTGTCTACAAAGCCATCCATCACCATGCGCCACTCAACCTACAAATCCCATTCAGAAAACATACCTCCACCACACCCATCAGAGAGGCTTACAGAGAATCTCTACATGTACCACACACCAAAACTACTCAACATATAACCTTCAGAGACTGGGCCTTCTCTACAGCAGGACCACTGCTATGGAACTCCATCCCACCGGATCTTCGACAGGAACCGTGCCTGCTAACTTTCAGAAAAAGGCTTAAGACGTGGTTGTTCAAGCAAGCCTTTCCAGACAACAACTGATCCCTAATTCTCCGACAACCACAGTCAGACTTCCTTAGAACACTGTAATCAATTGTAAATAATTGCTCTTCTGTTAAATTTCGTTAGCCTTTTTTTTCTTCTCCCAGTTTTAAACTTCCCTGTTTTATTGTAACTGCAGACTTTCTCCTCACTTGTTGCAGTTCTATGTTATTTTCATTTTACACCCCTTGTTAAATGTAAACCAGCATGATATGAACTATTCTCACGAATGCTGGTATATAAAAACACTAAATAAAATAAATAAAAATAAAATGATTGAGCCCCTTTAAATTAAGGGAAGATTACCCTTAAGATGATGTCAGTGGCTTTATTCAGGAATGGGATGCTGAAAGTGCATTCTGATAGGTTAAGTATTCAGATTTATTTTTTGATCGGTGTTAGGTCATGTGACTTGGCTCTGTAAGCACCGAGATGGTTACCTATGTTGGTATGCCATTTTTAGCTTTGTTAGGAAGAAGCAAGGTACCCAACAAAGTGGTATACTTTTTTTATTATAAATTGTGATTTTTCAAGTAGTATTTGATCGGGATGTTTTGACAGACAAATGCAGTATAATGATCCCTTGATGCAGGCAAAGAATTGCCAAAACATCAGCAATGTCGGCATCGATATATGAAAGCAGATTTTGATGAGTGAATAAGCTTAGAACTGCCATTGCATAGATAAGTAAAAGTATTCTTTGTGTGGGTTTTGTAATTGAGAATTAACATGAATAATAAATAAGGGATTAAAATTAAGACGTACAGTAAAAGGATTTTAGATATATAGCAAGGTGTTTAAAGAAAGTGAATGCTTTTGAAAAAATAAAAAACAAAAAAGAAGTGATTTTAAATTATTCCAGTACAGATTGGATATGGCATTGGCCTACTGATACAGTCTCTTGTATACAAAAATATAAAAATGTTTTTCCAGATAAATGAGTTTTTGAATTGAGTGCTATTTGCTGCCTTTATTGTTGTGTTGTGGATTTATATTGAAGCGAGGCATTTCTAATTTTACTAGTGATTAGGGATGTGAATCATTTTTTGACAATTTAAAAAAATCGTCCGATATTTTTTAAATCGTCAAAAATCGTTAGTGCGCGCGATACAATAGAAATTTTCCCGATTTATCGTGAAAAATCGTTACTCCCGTTAGTGTCCACTAATGAGAGTTATTTGGGAGGAGGGCGGGAAAACCGGCACACCAAAACAACCCCTAAACCCACCCCGACCCTATAAAACTAATCCCTTACCTTCCCCCACCCTCCTGAACCCCCCCAAAACTTTTTACGAGTACCTGGTGGTCCAGTGGGGGCGCGGGGACCGATCTCCCACTCTCGGGCCATCGGCGCCATTTTGGCTGCCACTCAAAAATGGTGCCGATGGCCCGATAAAAAAAAAACCCACCCAACCCTTTAAAAATGACCCCTTAGCTTCCCCCACACTCCCGATCCCACCAAAATATTTTAAAATTACCTGGTGGTCCCGGGAGCGATCTCCCATTCTTGGGCCGTTGGCTGCCACTCATAAAGATGGCGCCGATGGCCCTTTGCCCTTACCATGTGACAGGGTATCCATGCCATTGGCCGGCCCCTGTCACATGGTAGGAGCACTGGCTGGCTGGCGCCATCTTTAAAGATGGTGGGGGAAGGTAAGGGGTCAATTTTAAAGGGTTGGGCCTCACTAAAAAAAAAAATAACGATGTGAATCGGAACCAATTCCGATTCACATCTCCACCGATCAGATTTTTTTCTCCCTCCAGCCGAACCCGATCGTTAAGACGATCGGGCACACGATTCACATCCCTACTAGTGATAGTTTTTGAATTGGGATAAGAAAATACATTGTTGGTAAGGTTTTTTTGTTATGATTCATTAAATATTTAAGTGTTTGTTCTCTAATGATATTTTTTGCGAATTGTAGGAAACATTTCAAACGTGTCCCTGATGCAGGTTTTGGCGAAACTTTGGCCAGGTCGGATCACTCTTTGAACTCTTGTGCTTATTGCAGAGGACATTCCATATTATAAAAATGAAGAGCGTCTCCTTATTAAGCTAAGTGCTGCTATAGCTTATTAGCTCTTTCAGAGAACGTTCATTGTTAATTTTTCACTTATCCTAGTTTGAATGGAGGTTGAATGGAGGTTTTCCTAATTTATGATTTTGCATACCTCCATTCAACCTAGGATAAGCCTTTCCAGGTTCGGCATCTGACATCTTTTCCTCCCAAAGCAAAAAAAGTCATTATTATTATTATATATTCAGTTAGAAGTGTGCCAGTTTGGTTTATATATTGGCATTAGGTACCCGATTACCACATCTTTTTTGGGCATTGCTTAAGGATGACATCTAATGGTCGGATTCACGGATTGCAAGGTTCTGGAAGGAGCTCTGGTGCATTGCCCCTGGCTGTGGACTATTACTGCAATAACCAGACTAGTTGTGCTGGGTGAGGAGGAGGATGGAGGGAGAGAGATATAAAATAGGGGAAAAGTCTTTGGGTAGTTGTGAATAAAGGCTCATGGTACTAGATCTCAGCCCTGGTTCCAACTGAGTTGTAAGTGCAAAATGTTATAAAATAGAATTACCACACGCACATGTGCACCAGATTTCATGTGCAGGCAGCTGGCCTTTTCTGCGCGCAGGGTGGGGGACATTTTTTAATTTACGCACGGTGACACAATTTCCCACTTCTCTCCCAGTCCATCATGGTGATGGTCCTTGATCAAGGGTCATGCACCATGACTCCCTTCAGAGCATGCCGTCACAACTCATGAATCCAGCTGCCGAGTTTTATGCAGCATCCCCCGCCGGCTCAGAGAACAGAGCCTTTACCTGGGAATTGAACCCAGATCCAATAATGGAGCGGACTGGGAGGGAACTTCCCTAACCCTGCCCCTATCCTTCCTCCCTTTTCCCCTCTCCTCCCCGACTCCTAAACTACCCCTAACTATCCCCAATTTTTTTATTTTTCTACCTACTTCTCCTCTGGAGCAGAAATATCTTCCACGTGCCAACCGGCTGCTGGCGCTCACTTCCCCGGGACAGCGTCTAATGATGCTGTCCCAGCCCACCCTGCACGTGCCCCTCCCTGCCCAGACCACGCCCCCTGGCCCACCCCTTTCCAAGGGCCCGGCACTTCTGCATGTACTGGGAGTTATGCATGTGGCTGGGTCCCTTCGAAAATGCGTGCAGTGCACACAGGTCCTGGCAATGCGCATAAGCCCTGGTATTTGCGAGCGCACGTTTTAAAATTCGCCTGATAATGAGTTTATGGAGTGTTTGCTTTCCATCTTTCTTCTACCCTGGAATGCACAAAGATTTCCAAGGGGGTACTGAGGAGAAGAAACACTATTGTTATTCAGAAATAATTCAGGATGTTGAGCAAGAGAAAGTGAATGGGATCTGCCCAGGAAATTAGTATAGACGGATTTCAAGTCCTACCTCGCTCCCAAGATGTGCATTGTGGGGTGGGGGGTGGGGATTGAAGCCTTGACGAATGGAATTACTGCTTACAAGTTTCAAACCTGTGTTAATTGAACCCGCTTTGCATATGCAAAATACACAGCAATAACTCAATAAATTGCAACTACTCAGATTACTTCTTCTATGCTTCACTCCCAGGCTCATAGCCTCCAAAAGCATTTCCTTTGGCTCTAAATAAAACTTTAAAATCCCCTCAGGCTGCCTAGGACTGAGTCTACACTTGAGATCTTGACAAAACAGCAATCCTAAGACTAACATCCTTAGGGACAGAGGATTATTTTTTTCCCTTGAGCTCTCACTGCAATGCATCTAATTCAATTTTCTCTGAACAACAACAAAAGGGGTTTCTCCTGGGATATTCCTTTGGTCTACTCCACTCTCTATGGGATCCCAATGTTATCAGATATATCTGCATGCTGCATATATCCCAATGTACAAATGAGATGATACTTGTCACTTTCTGCTGCAGTAATGGGGGATTGCTGACATTAATGAGGATGATACCGTTGAAGTCCATGAAACTGAATGTGGTGGGGAAGAGTCACTTCCTTTGTTCGGGAGGGCAGACAATCAGGCAAGGCAGTTTCCTTTCACTGCTTTCTACTGCCAGCTCAGTCGGAACCAGAGCCGGGAGCTGGCACCATGAGTCTTCAAGTTGCAACTTACGCAGCACATTTTATCCCTCTTTGATCTCTGTCCTCCTCTAGGATGGCTATCATGGTGATGGTCCTTGATCAAGGGTCATGCACCATGACTCCCTTCAGAGCATGCCGTCACAGCTCATGAATGCAGCATCCCCCGCCGGCTCAGACAACAGAGCCTTTACCTGGGAATTGAACCCAGATCCTTTGCATAGCCACACATAGCACTACTTGACTTTCTTTCATAAAGGCATTGCTGTCGTTTGCCAATTTGTTACAGGCATTTTTACATGCTTAGCCTTATTATTCTGGATTAAAAATGTCCTTATAATATTTAATGAAAGGTGAAGGCTTATGATCTTAAGGGATACTGGCTGGCATTTAAGACTAAAGATTTAGTTAACTACTGTTGGACTGTTTCTTTAATGTTTTATTGTGGTTAACTTTGCCTGATTTGTTTTATGAATTGTTCTTTTAATTGCTTGTCCACCACATTAAGAGACCTCAGTGAGGAAGGAAACGTAGTTTAGACATAGAATGAATCAATCTATAAATAAAACACAGTACTTGTCTGGATTGTTGTTCCTCTGAAATTTGGGATCCTACCTACATTTATGTCATCACCAACGGTCCCTCTAATTTTTTGTGTGGGCTGTGGGCGCCAAAAATCTTACAAGACAATATTTTAAGGCCCTACGCGCACCAAAGCCTGGAGATATGTGCAGACGTTGGGTGGGCATGCGAGTGTGAGCATATCTCCCAGTACGTGCGCAAAAACCTTTGGGACAAAAAGGGGCGGGGCATGGTCTGGGCAGGGCATGGGCGTTCCAGGTTTTTTTTTAATGAAATGTGCACAAGTGCACACCGGGGTCCCCTACCACATAACTTTACTTATGCTATGGATGAAGTGTAAGTGATGACAAAAAAAGAAACTAGGCTAGTCGGTGGGGTTTTAAGGATTGAGGCTAACAGGGTAAAAGGGTGGCTATTTAGCTGGGGGGTAGGAAGTCCTATCCTTCACCTGGGAGAACTGGGGAAACTGGTAATTGCGTCAGCGCGCATGTGCACTACAATCCCTCCACTTACGCGGTAGAGGCGGCATTTGTGCACAGATATATGCGCATGCAGTCTATTTTATACCATGTGCGCATATACACTTGTACTTTATGACATGGCTATGTCCACTGGTGCAAGCTGGAATATGTGTGTACACGTGCGCCCGTGTGGCTGTTTGAAAGTTTTCCTCCCTGTACGTAAATCTGTGCAGTGTTCTTTGAGATACTATTCTAGTTTCCGGTTTTTAGTGCATGTTATGTTGCCCTATGTGCATGCTTAAATGGGAACATTAGTCAGCAGTGCCCCCATGTAAACTTCTTGATTACTCCTTTGAAATCTTGATGACGCTCACTGAGGCTGAAGTGCCCAGCGGATGTTTGCGGCTTGGTTGTATAGGCTGCTGTTGTTTTACATAAGCCACTGAGCCAGCCAATCAGATTGAAAGCTAAGATAAGAAGCCTTCAATACACAGGACAGAATAGTATATTTTTTCTTTCATTGATAGTTTCTTTTATAATACAAAATTCACCCTAAGCATCATTCCTTCCCCTTTTTGCTTTTTGCGGAAATAATATATTAGAAATAAGCAAACCTGATTTAATTAATTATTATTATTTCTGTGGAATTAGAAAAAACAGATTTCTTATTGCAAACATGAATATGTAGTACAGTTAGACTGGAATCCCATTGGATATCATGACACAAAATACAGCCCAGCAAGTATGGAAAAAAAATCGCCTTTACTCCTCCCTCGTGTTACGCATGCCGTCCGCGGCAGACCCGCGGCACAGCCCCCTCACCTTTCTACAGTGACTCCAGCTTCTGGTTCCTCCTCGCTGGCAGTGGTCGGCCGTCAGCTCCATCCTGGGGCATCCCCCGGTGCCTCCGGCCCTGCCACAGTCCCCGGCATTCCCGGTCCTACTACCACTTCTCGTCGGGCCTCTCCGAATGGCCTGCGGAGAGACGCTGCAATTCGCACCGTGCCCCTCCATAGACCTGCGTGCGCACACCATTGATCCTTAAGTAGGGACTGCGGTGAGAACCCTGACGCGGCCCCGGATGATGACGTCAATTTAGCTATAGTATTTAAGCTCAGGCTCCGCTCCCTAGCGTTGCCTTTGCAACAGGTCTCTTCACTGGTCAAGTACTCGTTGCCTCCTAGAGATTCATCTCATCCCTGCATTCCTGTTCCTCGTTGTTCCTGATACCTGTCTCCTCATTCCTACCTTGCTTCATTCATGGGATTGACTACACGGACATTGACTTTGCTTTGCCTGACTTCACCATTGACTATCTCCAGACCCAGACCTCTGCTTCGCCTGACTACGCTCTTGACTATCTCCTTTATCAGACCTCAGCCTTGCTTGTCACTGCCTTTGGATTGCCACCAGCCCTGACTCAAGCCTGCCCTCCGTTCCATTGGTGCCCAAGTTTCCAGGACATTACCGTCCAGAGTAAGACTGTACTATCTCTCACCTGCTGTCTCTCGGCTGAACCAACTCTTACTTCGACTACACACAGAGGCCCACCTAAGTCCTGCCAGTCCCGGCACCCAAAGGCTCAACCCGCGGGGAATGAGGACTGGTATAGGTGAAGCTCCAGCGGCCTCTGTCTATCAGCCCACTCTGCCTGCCGACGGTGGGGACCCGTAGGTCCTTACCTATGGGTTGCATCAACCCTACCTTGGCCCACCTCCGATGCAACACCTGTTGAATGTCTACAGATATACTACATATCCTGAGGCAACAGAAGGGAGTTTAGGGTAAACATTTTAGTAGGCAGATAAAGAGTCCTAGCGCACTACAGAAAACATGGCAGAATTTCAGAAAGGAAAAATTAAACAGAGGCAAGGATCTTCACAGTTATCACTATGCTACAGGTTCCACTCCCAGAAAGATACAGTGAGGAAATGACTGCAATATGTGGCCTTAGCTCCCACTACACAGTTTATAAAATACTAGCATACATCTCCGTGAGCTCACTTTAGCCTTGTGCGCGCCGGGCAAATTTTCAAAGGGGCCCGGCCACATGCGTAAACCCCAGTATGTGCATAAGTGCCGGGCGTGTTCAGGGTGGGGAGGGGCGGCAGGCCGGGACAGCACCATTGATCGCTGTCCCAAAGACTCGCCTGCCGGCAGCCGGCGCATGCAACTTACTTCAGCTCAGGAGCTGAAGTAAGTTATGAAACAAACAAAAAGGAAAGATAAGGTAGGGTTTAGAGGGTGGGGAGGAGAGGGGAGGAGAGGGGAAGAGGGAGGGAGTACAGGTAAGAGCATAGGGAAGTTCCCTTCCAGTCCGCTCCTTAATTGGAGCAGATTGGGAGGGAACTGGGAAAGGTTGGAATGTGTCCCACGTGGAAATTGCGAAAGCCCCCCCCCCTTGTGAGCGCCACCCGCACATACGTGTGCGGATTATAAAATTGGTGTGTCCATGTGCGTGCGCCGGGAAGCGTGCACACGTTTGAAAATCTACCCCATAATGTGCATATTTGATGACTTACGCAGACAACTGAAAATTGGGCTTTCTTTATTTAAATATATAAATCTCCCTACCATACTGCTCAGGGCAATGTTCAGTTAAAATAAGTAAAAATTCAATAACGGAATAGAAAAGATAAATAATGTCTGAGAACAAAAGAATGCGTTTGTCATGAAGATGTTATGTTGCAGCAGAATGGGAGAGCTAAGAGGACAGGTGATATTTCTGTTTGTGTTATCGTTCGAGTAACCATCCAGCTCCATGTCAAGGTAGATAGCCCGAGCTGGGTCTGTTCTTACCCCACTGCATGCAGAGAAATGTAATTCTGATTTCCCTTTTGAGTTACCCAAGAAAAAGCAAGATTTCTTCTCGATGCATGCAATGAAATCTGGCTCAGCAAGAAAGGGAATACTGCACAATATTCACAGTACAATAGGACCCTATTTTGTGTTTTTAAATACAGGAAATAAAGTTTAGCCAGGCCCATCAATATGAAAAATAAAGTAACATAGTAGAATACAGAGCTCCGGTTTTTACCTCACCAGACAGTAGATGGGCCATTCTCAGATGAATCAAATCAAAAGAATCTGAGAAATCCATCTGAAAAAAACAAACAAACAAAAGATACAAACATAGCAGCTTATAAGAAGAATCATCATAAGTTGCTTTGAGAAAACACATCAAGAGAGACGAAATGCATCTGGGAAGTGGGTGTTGGATCTTGACAGTCTGTACTCTGGGCTGCTCGATTCCATTTTTAATTGAAAAAAAAAGGCAGGAAGGAGGAGGAAACAGAATACCCAGTGGGGTGAGAGCTAATCCCTTATTGGATTTTTTTTTCTTTTGGCTATAAATTGCCTATATGGCCCTAGTGACAGATAACAAAGTAATTATCAACCTCATTTTTCTACACTAGTGGAGGTTTTTGAAGCACAAGAAGGTTAAACAGAAAAAACCCCAAATCTTTCTCTGGGTAGACAAGCACAGGTGAAGAAAATTTCCTCTTGAGGAAGACCTTTGCAATCCAAATATATTCGCTCTGGGATATAGTTTTAAGGATATTTTAGTCACATGGGCAGCTCTATATTTAGCTCAGAGTCATCAAATTTAAACACTGGAATAATGTTTCATGTTTATATATATATGTATACACACACATACAGTACATATATTTATTATATTTATAAATAGGGTCAATGATTATTTCATTATCTGAGCCAATGGGCTAAGTAAGATATTAACACAGTGAAAGACAGCAGATAAGGACCAATCTGATCCCAGAAAGGTTTTTCTAGTAGGGGTAGTAGAAAATGCTGCTCCATGCAGGCCATGCTCAAGTAGGGATGTGCATTGAGAATTTATTCGTTTTGCTTTCATTTTATGCCATTTTGTGGCTTTTTCTTTTTTTAAGTTTCATTAGGGCTTTTTGCATTTTTTCCAAGTTTTGTTTTAGTGTGCAGTATTTGCCATTAGTGTGCTCTGTTTCCCATTAGTGTACACGGTTTCTATTTGCAATAGTGTGCACTAACTCAAACAGTGAGCACTAGAGACTAAGGGGGTCATTTTCTAAAGCTACCAGCGCAAGCGTGCGATAGCTAGAAAGCTTTTTGCACGCGTGCGAAAGCAGCATCGGGGCGGAGTCGGCCCCAGAAGAGGAGGAGTCGGGGCGGCACCGGGGCCGACTTTGCAAGCGCAGAGCTGCCAGCGAAGGCTATTTCACGCCGAATAACTACACCAGGACCGCCCCCCCCCCCCCGCCACCTGTTACCACCAGGATTCACTATGCCTTGCAGCATTAGTGAATCCAGGCCAAAGGGATGGTAACTTTTAAAGAACCGCGAGGGTGCACATGTGAGCGTTTTTGTTGGCCCACACCCGGGGACGCAGCCATTTTATAACATACACACATATATGGGTGCATGTTATAAAATAACTTGACTGAGCGCACACGTGCGTGACATTTTAAGTGGACACACGCCTATGTGCACAAATGCCATTTCTACTGCGTAAGTGGGGGGGGGGGGGTTTAAAAGACACGCATGCTGACACCATTTCCATTTTTCCCAGTTCATTCCCAGCTTGCCAGGTAAGCAATTGGACTTCCAAACCCCTCTAGTTTGATAGCCTCCCTTCTCCCCTGTTAGCCCCGACTCTTAAAACCCCTCTAATCTGTCTATTTATCTTTATTTTATTATACATCATTACATGGCAGGGATCCCCGGTGCGTGCCTGTATGTATAAGTATTTACACGCACATCTCAGGTTCATGCCTCTTCCAGGTGGGCATTGGATGCATCTGCCACCACCATTTCCATAAGGAAATACTATATTTCCTGACATTGTTCCAGAGTCTTCCTCCACTTAGGGGCAGATTTTCAAAGCCTATGTGTGTAAATCCAGGTGGATTTACATGCGTAGGGGGGTTACGCGCGCCGGGCCTATTTTCAAAAGGCCCAGCGGCGCGCATAAAGCCCCGGGACGCGCGTATGTCCCGGGGCTCGAAAAAAGGGGCGGAGTGGTCTAGGGGCAGGGCGGGGGCATGGCCGGAGCCTCCAGGCACAACAGCCATTTGCCGCTGTGCCCGGAGGCAGGCACAACTTATAAAATAAAGGTAGGGGGTGGGATTTAGGTAGGGCTGGGGGGGGCAGGTTAGATAGGGGAAGGGAGGGGAAGGTGGGGGGGGGGGGTGCCAAAGAAAAGTTCCCTCCGAGGCGGCTCCGATTTTAGAGTGGCCTCACAGGGAACGGGGAAAGCCATCAGGGCTCCCCTAGGGCTCAGTGCGCACAACGAGGTAGATCTTCAAAAAATACGCACGCGCGAACAAAAGTACACCAGATTTTAGAAGATACGCGCGTAGCTGCGAGTATCTTATAAAATCCGGGGTCGGCGCACGCAAGACTGCGCAAAATCGGCAACCTGCGCGTGCCGAGCCACGCAGCCTGCCTCCGTTCCCTCCGAGGCCGCTCCGAAATCGGAGCGGCCTCGGAGGGAACTTTTCTTCCGCATCCCCCCACCTTCCCCTCCCTTCACCTATCTACCCCACCCCCCAGCCCTACCTAAATCCCCCCCTAGCTTTGTTGGGCAAGTTTCGCCTGCTTGAAGCCCCGGCATCCCCTGGCACAGGCCGCAGTGCCGGGGGACTCGGGACCGCCCTCCCGGCCCGCCCCCGAACAGTCGCCACGCCCCCAGACCCACCCCAGACCATCCCTGTCCCCGGACACGCCCCCAGACACGCCCCCCCGCCCCTTTTAGGAAGCCCTGGGACTTATGCGCGCACCGGCGGCCAATGCAAAATAGGCGCGCTGGCGCGCGAGTGCCCTGCGCGCGTAAATCCAGGAGGATTTACGCGCAGGGGTTTTAAAATCTACCCCAACGTGCACTAGTGTGCACCCCCTTGTGCGCGCCGACCCCGGATTTTATAACATGCGCACAAATCGGGCATAGATTTGTGTGTGCCGTGTTGCGCGCACAAATCTATGCCTGCGAGTAGCTATTAAAATCGGCCCTTAGTGTTTCCTAGTTTTTAAGATTTTGCACATTATTCCTTTTAAGTATCTGAAGGTCTATATCATCATATGTCCCCTGTTTCGTCTCTTCCAATGTATATATTTTAAGGTCCTTCAGTAAAGATTAACACAGCAGCACCCAATTTAGTCACATTAACCTTATACTGTAGTTTTTGGGATATAGGTCGTGTTTTTTTACATGCAGCTTTGTGGGTGCTATCTATATATAAGATGTTTGTAAAAAGTTTGTCACCATTTGTTCAAGGAATTTTACCCAGGGGCAGTTTGCAGGCGAGGCTGTGTCCCCATGTTGTAGTAGCAGTGACTGGTGAGCAATGCATATCACTTGTGCTGCTTTCCTCCATAGCCGGTTGATGGCCTTGCACCAGATAGGATGGCGCAACAACTCAACCGGGAGACATTAGGCGTACTAGGCAGGGCGCCATCGGAAGATGCAAGGGCGCCATGTTTAAAAGATATTAATAAACAAAAATCACCATCAACCAGGTATATTATCTAAATATCACCTACACACATGCAAGACCCATTTATCACAAATTCAGATTTGGACAAATATAACTAGAAAAATCCAAGAATATAATTAGAAAAAATTATTAAGGGAAGGGTTGCTAGTTTCATATAATTTTTAACACAGTTGCCAACCAAGATCAACAGTTATATGGTATTTTATAATCAAAAACTACTCAACATCCTTCTGTCCTAGTATTTTTTTTGTTTACATTTTTTTAAAAGTCTCTGTGAATTTTCTAAAAACTTATTTTCAAAAAAACGTATTTGCCAATAAAATTGTGTTATATCCCAGTGCTGTAAAACTTAGATTCTTTGAGAATCTGCACAGAGATAAAAACTAGGGGTGTGCATTCGTTTTGAACTTAAATGGAAAACGCAACTTTTTTTTTTTTTAACTTAAAAAAAAGATGAGGCTTAAACGATCAGATTTCCAACGTATTCAACATAGCTATGTTGAATACGTTGGAAATCGCGATTGTTGATCTAAATAAAAATTTAAACCCCTCACCCTCCTTAATCCCCCCCCCCCCCCCAAGACTTACCAAAGCTGGCCAAAAGTTCCGTGAGGGTCCGGGAGCGAACCCGAGGGGAATCACGTGACGTCGGCGCCAGGGTCAGGAGGCCCCCCCAAGCTGGCCAAAAGTTCCTTTTGAGCCCAACGAGGGGTCCGGGAGCGAACCCGAGGGGAATCACGTGACGCCGCGTCACTCTGACGTGGCGCCGACGTCACGTGATTCCCCTCGGGTTTGCTCCCGGAACCCTCGTTGGGCCCAAAAGGCACTTTTGGCCAGCTTGGGGGGGTCGGGAGCGAACCCGAGGGGAATCGCGTGACGCCACATCACTCCGACGTGACGCCGACGTCACGTGCTCCTTGCAAAGGAGTTCAGGAATGGCGTCCTGACCCCGCTGGACCACCAGGGAGTTTTGGTAAGTCTTGGGGGGGGGGGGGGATTAAGGCGGGTGAGGGGTTTAAATTTTTATTTGCACATATGGACATAGACTCAACTTATGGAATTCTCCATATGTCCATATTGACTGCAAATGGGACCCCCTTTCGACTTATGGACTTATGAACTTAAACTTTTGGTCTGCACATCCCTAATAAAAACCTTTAAAAGTGATTTAAAGACATTTATATTTAAGAAAATATTTTATATTGAAGCTCAACAATAAACACTTAAATCTTCTCTGGAAAGTTAGAGATTTCAGAGTTTGACATTCATTAACACCTGAGTACATCATAATTTGCTTTTTATAGCAAATATGTCCAACTGAAAGGCTAAATTATAATTATAACTAGATGTTATGTAAAATATTGTTTGTATTTTAATTATGTATGTAATATTGTAAATGGCTATGAAAACTACTGGAATGGCAGTATATAAAACTTTTTAAGTAAATAAATAAATAAATAAAGTAAATTAGTATAGTTGCGTTTAAAAAAGGATTGGACAAGTTCCTGGAGAAAACGTCCATTAACCATTATTAAGAAAAGAGTTGCAGAAATCCGCTCCTTAATCTTGGGATAAGCAGCTTGGAATCTCTCTACCCCTTGGGATCCTGCCAGGTACTTGTGACCCTGCTTGGAAACAGGATACTGGTCTTGATGAACCTTTGGTCTGACCCAGTATGGCAAGTCTTATATAAGGAGGAGGCAGGCTGGTTAGTCTGACCTCTGGGGTGAGCAAATTAATACAATTACTGCTAAAACAGAGGACAGTGCAATTTCTGAAATCTAATAGATTCACTATCTATTATGAGTATTGACAGACTTCATTCTTGGACATACTGATAACCAAAGAGGGAACAGGTATCTCTAATCTCTATATCAGAAAGTAACTGATTATAACAGCTTACTGGGATACAACATTTGCCATCCTATGAATTTGAAAAACATTCTTCCTATAAGCTAGTTTCTGCATCTCAGACACAGTAAATCTCAGGCGAATGATATGGCACAACATTTTTCATCTCATGGATATCCTAGGCCTATAGTGAAAAAGCTTATAAATTGGCTCCTTCTTGCTAATCGTTCTATCCTATTGCAATATAGGTCAAAGGAACAATAGCAGGATCTCACATGCATTTTATGTTACAGAAGTAATGTTAATGGAATAATTTCCATCATAAAGAGACATTGGTATGTTTTAATTTTGCACTGGATATTCAATGCTTTTCCTAGGATTGCTTTTTACCTTGGTCACAATATCAAGAATTTAATAATACATTCTTATCTACGGGAGCATCCACTAGTTGGTGTTGAGTATGCTGGGGGCCATCGAGCCTGTGGACACTGTTCTGTATGTGACACCACATTCATTTGCACACAATGGACTCACTCTTCATAGGGTCAAACCATTGTCAAAGATTCTATAGATAGTTCCTCAATGGGTGTCATTTATATCATTCAGTGCCCATGTGACCTGGCCACATGAAGCAAAGTATTCGTGTTAGGATCATCAAGAATGAAAGTTGCCTTAATATGCAGACAAATCACTGCCGTTTTGGTTTCTCACTGTCTTTCTCAACATGATTCCTCTCATGACCTACAATGGGTCATCATTGAGTGCTATAGCCCTCCAATTTGGAGAGGTGATATTCAGACCCTTTTGAACAAATGTGAACAATTTTGGATTTTTACTTTGAATACTGTGACTGCTTCAGGATTAAATGAACAACTTAATTGGTATTCTCTTATCTGACTGTGTAATTGGGTTTTCTGTTCTTACAATCACTCATAGAAATACTTCAATTGTGACATCATTTCTGTTTCCCTTTAACTAATGCGTCTCTCTCCTCATTGTTTCAATGACTTTTGAAATGTTTGGAAGGATCTTAACTAATAACCCATTGGAATTGGCATGTGAGACTCAGCAGTCATCTGACGAAATGGCACTGTGTCAGGGTTCCTTCAGCAATATACAGATAAGTACCTTTCTTTTGAGTGACTGAGTTTTCAATTAAAGCAACCATGGGGCTTTCTTTGGGTCTTATGACATCAATTTAGCATCACCTCAATGATAACTTTGGTCCATGAAACTTTCATTTTAAACTCATTTGGATAAAAATTAAAAAAAACCCCAATATAAAATATTACATTTGGACCTACTTTCCTACTGTGCAGCCTGTTTTAAGATAATCAGGCTGCATCATCAATAAGGACCTACATATATAGTATTTCCTATATTATTTGAATTTCTTAGGGTAGTTTTTCTTTCTGTCTTATAGATAATAACATCCAAGGCAGCATGGCTTTATCAGAGATAGGTCTTGACAGACAAATCAGATCAATTTCTTTGATTGGGTGACCAGAAAATTGAAACTAGGAGAGCGCTAGATGTAGTGTATTTGAACCTTTGACACAGTGCCGCATAGCCAGCTTAAAAATAAATTGAGCACCTTTGGTATAGGCCCTAAATTAACTGACTAGGTTAGAAACTGGGGCGTGACAAAAGGTATTGGTAAATGGAATTCACTCCAAGGAGAATGTAACTAGCAGTGTGCAAAATGGATTGGTCCTTGAACCAGTTCTTTTCAACATTTTTGTGAGCGCCATAGAGGAATATTGTCAAGGAAAAGTTTGCATTTTTGCTAATGATACCAAAGTCTGCAACAGGATAGGCAACCAGGAAGGGATCAATGAAGCTCGAGGAATGGTCTAGAGTCTGGCAGCTAAGATTTAATGTAAAAAAAGGCACAGTTATGCATTTTGTCTGCAAAAACTCACAGGAGAGGCACAGTATAGGGGCTAAATTCTTCTAAGCACAAAAGAAGAGTAGGATCTGGGGATGATCATATCTGTTGATCTTAAGGTAGCCGAACAGATGGATAAGGTGTCAAGAAAGATGCTTGGGTGCATAGGAATGGTCAGCAGAACAAAGGAGGTGATATTGTCCCTGTATAAGTTCCTGGTGTTACACGCGCTGGCCACGGCAGACCCGTGGCTCGGCCCCCTCACCTCTTTCAAAATACTCTAGCATCTGGTCCCTCGTCTCTGGCAGCTGGGGACCGCCGGCTCCGTCCTTGGGCCACCCCTGGTGCCTCCGGTTCTGCTACAGCTTCTGATGCTCCACGTCGGGCCTCTCTGTGTGGCCCGCGGAGAGACACCATCCCAACCAGCGCTGCGCCCCTCCCTTGGCACACGCGTGCACAGCTAGTCTTCAAATAGAGCCCGCGGCGGGAACCTGGCCACAGCCCCGGATGATGATGTCGGCGGAGCTCCATTTTATAAGCCCGGGCTCCGCTTTCTCAAATTGCCTTTGCAACAGGTACCCTCACTAGTTGAGTACTCGTTGCCTCTTCAGTTCCTGGTTCCCAATCCTGATTGTCTTCGTTCCAGTTTCCTTGTTCCTGTGTTCCAGGTGGCCTCCATCCATCAGCCCTCTCTGCCTGCCGACGGTGGGGACCCATAGGATCCTTCCTACGGGTAGCATCAACCCCACCTCGGCCCAAGTGTCCACCTCCAGCGCAACACCTGGTGAGACTTAATTTGGAATATTGCATACAGTTCTGGAGATTGCATCTTCAAATGGTTGGAGTTGGTCCAGAGGCAGAGGGTAGAGTTACTAAAATAGTCCTTGTTCTTCATTCTAAAGCATATGGGGCTAGACTTAAAGATCTAAAATATATGCCCTGGAAGAAAGGCTGGACAGAAGAAATATAATAGAGACATTGAAATACTTGCAAGATATTAATACACATGAGGCAGGCCTTTTTCAAAGGAAAGGAGGCTCTAGAATGAGGGATCATGGGATGAGTATGGAAAGGGTTAGATCCATGAGTAATCTAAAGAAATATTTCTTTACACAGAGAGTAGGGGATGCATCTGAATTTAAGAAGTTATGGGATAAGCACAGAGGATCTCTGAGATAGTGGTTGGGATCATAAAGCCAGTTTAGCGTGGATGGGCAGACTGAATAGGATGTAAAAGAAAACAAATAGAAAAATATTGGGTCTGACCTTCCTTTTCACCTCTTCTACCCCTGCTACCAAAGCATCCTCAGTGCCCCCCCCACCCCCGGACTCCCCATCTTAGGGTCAAGAATGGTCCCCACTTTCTCCTGCCCCATCAAGTCTCTGTTTTAAAATGTCACCAGTGGGCCCCAACATTAGCACCATTTTGTTGGTCTGGAGATAACTAATTCTGTACAATGGAATGAAGTTGGCCTCAGGGCCCTCTGTGGCCATTTTGAAACAGAGACCCAATGGGCAAGAGCAACTGGAAATCATGCCTACCCCTTAGAGCTGTGGGGGAGGTGGGATGCCCACTCCACTTGAAAGTGAGAAGAAAATGGTTTTGGTTTTATTTGTCGTGTTTTCATAATGAAATGAAATAGAGAATTTTGTTTCAAATGATAGCACAATCATACAATCTATTCTTAGATGATATGGAATGTGTGGTCCAAAGCACTCCTAAGCTTTTCCTACTGTCATGCAGGCAGCTTCTCCAGATGGCAACCCTACAGCTATGAGTAACAAATTGATCCTGCAGACTCCCCAAGAAGCATTCCTCTCTCTCCCACTATCCTGGAGCGATCTATAGACTTGGTCCTGATGATATACCTCCTTCTGTGAATCCAGAGGGTTCTCGGGATTATACTATTTCTTGTGTGTTGGTATGGATTCATTTAAGATGGGTACAGAATAAAAATCATATGAAAAAAAGAGGACCATAAAAACTTGGTTTCTTTCAGTTGCCAGCTGAATGAAGTTTACTAATACTGTTGCTATCGGGATAATTTTTAAACTAACTATTAGGCTTGCTGGGTTTCACTTTCAAAATCCCGGTGGCTTCAACTGGGAGTGCAATATTTACATCTGATTTGAAATGAAATAAAAGCTCTGAACATTTCCCTCCCTTGACCTTACTACACCTCGACCACCCCTTTTACCAGCAAGCAAAATTACTTGTGCTATAGCGGGTGCAGGTATTTTTAGGAGTAATGTTCAAAGTGACTTCTTCGCGTTAAGCACTGTTTTACACGCAGATGTGTCCTTTTACAAAACACCCAGCCTGATATGTGGGTAAATTTATGCGAGTTTATCTTGTTCACATGTAAGTTTACCTGGTCTAAGTGGACCAATTTCTATGGGTGGAAATAGGGTAGGGGGTTGGATATACACACAAAGCTTTGCAGAATTTGATCAGTCTGCCCATAAATATTCAGGAAAATTTTGTGAACATCAAATAGCAGGTGGAATTGTGCAGCGTAGATTTGATGGGATAATTTTCAAAGCCAATTCACATGCACAAGACTACTTGGAGAATTGCAGTAAATTATGCCTATTTTTGTGGGATATTAGAAAATACCCTACCTATGCACAGTAAGCGTATGGTTATTAAATGCCTCCTTTCCCTCAAAAAAATAAAACAATTCACATAGAAAATGGAATCACAAACATCAGCAAAATGTGAACTGGTGTTGGTTTCTACACTCTGCAATTTAAAGCTAATCCAGTCCCTATTTTGTCCTTCTGCATGCATGGCTTTGTGGTTCTGACTTTCCTGTTAACTACCCTAAGAAAATCAGAACTACAAATCCATGCATGCCATGGGAGAAAACCAGGACTGGCTCCGACTGTTTGGTTCATATGGGATTAGATGCAACAAAATTCTATACAACATTGGTCCTCGAGGGCAACTAACAGGCCTGGTTTTCATGTCAGGAGATCTACAATGAATATTAATAAGGTATATCTGCATATAATTGGTCTGTGATCCAGATTAACTTGCATAGTTTGGTTACCTGGGAAACCAGACCTGTGGGTAGCCCTTGAGAATTAGCATTATGCACCTCTGGCTGTGTGGGCTGTGTTTTCTGCTTTATGTTCTGGTTGGGAATTCAATGCTTTCCTATTAAGGGACTGGTACCCTAATGAGAAAGCATTGACTTTGGTCAAATGGTCATTGGGTCAAATGGTCATTGAACCCATGACAGAAAAGGGTGATGCTGGGCATAGCCTTTAGAAACACAGAGAGTGTTTCTAGTGTTCAGTTGGGGTGTCATTTGAACTCTAGTGTTCATCATATGATATAGTTTAAAAATAAGAGCCAAAGCAAAAACGAGGAATGTTCAGCTCAAAAAAATTATTTTCATCCATTGATTTGTTTCCCGAGTGCCTCAATTCATCTCATTAGTTTTAGAACAAAATACAATATCTGTTTATTCCTTCCAATCATTTTTTTCTAGGCCCAGATCCAAGGTCCGGTCGCTGAGGTCTGGGCCTAATGTTGAGGCTGGGTCACATAGGGCTAAGTTGGATGCCAAGCCCAGCATTGAGACTAGGCCCAGACTAGACACCGGGGCCTGGCTGAGTCTGGGTCCAGGTTGCTGAGGCCAAGATCTAGGGCCTAGGCATGGGCCCAATGCCACATACCAAGGCCTGGGTCTGAGCCTAGATCTGAGGTGGGTCCCAGTCACCAAGGGCCAAGGTCTAGGCCTTGGTCTGAAACCAGGTCTCAGTTGCAGAGACCGGAGTCTGACATTGGGGTCTGGTCAAGGTCCTGGGGACTCAACATGGCCACTGCATGAGAAAGCAGGGCAAAAGCCCTCTTTCCCGATTTGCAATTTTCCTTTCGGATTACCTTTCTTAATGCCTCATACAAAGTGCAAGGCTAAGGTGAGGGAGAACATTTCTTGTTCTCCCCTACCCGATTTACATCTGTCACGGATTGAGGGGTAGTTTGCCACAATGCCAACTTCTGGTCCGGGAATGATGGCCATTGCGGGACTTGTCATGGAGCGAACGCCGAACCTGCTGGCTGAGGAGATCTCTTTGAGCACCAGAGCACCGATTACACCATCTCCCCACTCTCGAGGGCAGTCTGATTGTCTGGAGCGTCAGTAAGTTTCTACTAGGGTGAGTCCAGGGATCCCAGTTTTAGAAGGAATAGCAATTTTGCCTTCTGTGACGGCCAGCCCCTGTCACATGGTAAGGGCAAAGGGCCACTGGCGCCATTTTGAATACTGGCAGCTGATGGCCCCTGAGAGCTGGAGATCACTCTGAGCTCCCGGGCCCCCCGCTGGAGCACCAGGGACATTGAATGAGTCTTGGGGGGATCGGGAGGGTGGGAGGGCTTTACATTTAGTTAAATTTGAAGGATTGGGACTTTTTTTGGGGGGGGTTCAAAAATGAAACTGGCAATGAAAAAAAATTTCTGATTTGGGGGGGGGTGGACCAAAATGCTTACCCCCAAACTGAAAAATGAACCGGCACGACATTTTTTTAATGCACATCACTAGATAAGAATACTGTATTTAGGTATTTTCTTTATAACGGGTTACTTATGTTTTATGGCCAAAAATTGTGCATTTATCCTGATATCACTAAGACGACTGAAGATCGTAGGATAAGATTTTTATCTATGAGATCTGAGGTTTTGTTAAAAGGGGCTCAATTTACATTGCGTTATCCCTGTAAGTATTTAGTGAAGTACCTTAATGTTAATTATGTCTTTTTTGAACCGTCACAACATAGAGCTTTCCTGAATTCACTTTGCATAATCAGCTACATTTGATATATTGCGGTGATTGTTTTCTTATTATTTCTTTTTCCTTTTACTTACTTGGTTATTCTTGCTCCTTTTTTTCTTGGTCTCCCTCCTTTTCCTTTTATTTATGAGGAATGTTTAGACATGGGGTAGATTTTTAAACTCCATTGGAGCAGAAGTAACTTGCGTGTGCCGGCCGACTTCCAGCGCGCACTTCTCCGGCACAGCAAGAAATGGCCGCTGTACCAGCTGCCTCTAGCCCCGCCCCTTCCTGCCCCTTTCCTTGGGCTCAGTAGTTCTGCACGTAACAGGAGCTACGCGCGTGGCTGGGCCCCTTTGAAAATGTGCGTGGCGAGCATAAGGCCCGGACACACGCGTAACCCCAGTTTTTTACGTGCATGGCCGTTTAAAAATTTGGCCGAATATTTTCTTTTTACATTGTTTACTATGGGACCAGTACACCACATAGCTGATGTGCACTGACCAGGAGAGGGACCTTAGGTTGATAATATCTGATGATCTCAAGGTAGTGAAATAGTGTGATAAGGCGGTGGCCAGAGTCATAGGGATGCTAGTGCACATAGGGAGAGGCATCGGCAGCAGAAAAAAAGATGTTGCCTCTGTACAGATCAATGATGAGACCTCACCCAGAATATTATATCCAGTTCTGGAAGCTATACCTCATAAAGGATATAGAAGGCCTGGAGGTGATCCAGAGGGTTACCAAAATGATGCAAGGTATGCACCAAAAACCATAGGAGATGAGACTTTAGGACCCAAACATGCATACACTAGAGGAGAGGACAGTGTGATATGATTGAGATGTAGAGATACCTCAAAGGTACAAACATCAGAGACAAGAAGCAAACCTTTTTCAGAAGAAAGAATGCTGTAGAATGAAAGGAAGATTCAAGCGAGTAACCTCAGGAGCAACATCAGAAAATACTTCTTCACTGAAAGGAAAGTGGATGCCTGGAATGAAATACCAGTGGAGGTGGTGGAGTTAAAAATTGTAACACAATTTAAGAAAGCTTTGGATAAGCATAGATGACCCCTAGTGATGAAGAAGTAAAAGAAAAGCCGTAGATATTCTGGGGGTCTACGAATGAAATTAGACATAATAGATGAGCTTAATGTTCCTTATCAATTGTCATATTCTATGATAGAAAAAGTAACAGGGTTGGGAGGCTACAATATTACAGCTCTCTCTTCCCTTCCTCAAGAGCAGAGGCAAGGGGAGAGGTGATAATTACAAAGGGAAGTATGGGTAAAGGAAACATGACCTAGTAGTACCAGAAGCTATGAGGAGCAGCTAAGTTGGTATCAGTGGATTACAAATTAAGGGGCTGATTTTAAAAGCCCTACACGCGTGTAAAGGCCCAGAAAACGTCTAAGTCCCAGGGCTTTTCTAAAGGGGCGGTCCGGGGGTGGGGCGGGGGTGGGGTCAGAGGCTCCCGGCACAGCGGCCATTTGCCACTGTGCTGGGGATCGCGTGCAAATGACTTCAGCCCCAGGGCTGAAGTAAGTTTTGTAACAAAAGGAAAGAAAATAAAAAGGTAGGGAGGAAAGGGTGGAGGAGGTAGGTGAAGGGAAGGGAAGGGAAGGTTGGGTGGGGGGGTAGATAACAGGGGAAGGCAGCGCTGCTAGGTGCGGGCTCGGCGCGTGCAAGGTGCGCAGTTGTGCACCCCTTTGTGTGCGCCGACCCCCAATCTTATAACATGTGCGCCTGCGCGCACATGTTATAAACTCGGGCGTACATGTGTGCGCACTGGGTAGCGCACGCACATGTACGCCCGTGCACAGGTTTTAAAATCTACCCCTAAGTTACATTAATGTGCAAATATTTTTGCAAGAATCACCTTGGTCTCAATAAGTGGTGATGGTGGTGAATCAATGAAGAAGAAGAAAACTGACATGGATAAGGCAGGATATCCTCCAAGTAGTCAAGCTTCTACGCCCGACGGCTGGGCTATATCCTCCCAGTGCATACAGAATAACTGGGAAGACTGTAGGAATTAATTGGTCTTTTTCTGCCATCGTCTACTATGTTGCTATATCCCAGGATGCCCTCTTATTATTGTTCTAATGAATACTTTTTGCACTGTGGGTTCGGTTACTGAACACTTATTTATTTATTTATTATTTATTTATAGATTTTTCTATACCGGGGTACGTAAATAACATCACCTCGGTTTACATTCAAACAGTAATTCAGCATTGCGCTTTACAATATAACAAGGTAACTGAACGAATACCATACAGTATATAACTTTGTATTAAAAAAATATAAGCAATATATAATACTTTAACATAGATCTAAATTTAACACAATAAGCAAAATAAAAGGTTCTATAGCAAATTGTGAAGATTGTTAGTGCCACAGGATGGAAAGATAAAAACATCTAGATAACATCTATCACATTGTAGTTCAAGATCCAGATTATCAATGTCAGTTAGCAAAATCAAAACTAAGAGATATCTCATAATTCATACCTTTATGATTTTTAGCAACATTGCTTCTGACTTTTTAATCTAACATTCATTTGCCTCCAAGACAAGATTCTGAAATGCACTATTATTATTTGATGAATTTCAGATTTACACATTTCATATATACAGTATATATGTAATAGTTATGCTGCCATTAGTTTTTTGCTCTCATCAATATATAGTCTGACAACCAATAATTAAAATGTACCTGTAGCTTTGTTTCTGCCAGGCTGGTTTTAAGCCTGACATGTTCATATACATTTGTGCTTTCTCTGTGAGTCTACTTAGGGTGTTGAGACAGCACAAGACTGGGAAAAGGGGGTATTTTTAAAGATATCTATACACATAAAATCTGGTTTTATGCACATAAATAGCCTTTCAAACTTTTCCAAGGGAGGAGGGGTGGAGGTGGTGTGTGTGTCTAAAAGCACATGCAAAATTGTTTATTTATTTACTGATACATATTTCTAGGCCTCCTTCCTGTTTCAAAAATTGCCCAAATCGGTTCACAAAATCAAACAAATAGCTATAAACCCAACCCAGACAAAAAGAACGTATTAAAAACAATGCACAGTTCCAGCTTCCGTGCACTACACAGAGGCATTCTGGGGTGGGGGAGGGGGGAGATGGGGCCGGGCAGGTGCTGAACAGGTGCAACATTGTACAGGCATGTCGTCCCTCCTTCTGTGCACAGCTGTGAATTTTCAAAGCGGATTTATGCACATAAATCTGCTTTGTAAATTCTGACTACAGTTTGCAGGTAAAATGTATCCACAGACTTCATGCTATGCGGGCTGTTTCAAAATGACTCTCCCCAAGGACAGCAAGTAGCACGACCTCAACACAATTGCTAGCTGTTTTCCATTTACTATGCAATGTTACTATGTTAGAAACCTAATTTATTTTTCAGCAGGTGATTCTCAGATTGTGAACTTTACTTCAAAATTACTGCTCATATGGATAAATGTGGCTAAATGGGGAAGAGCCAGCAGGGATTTAGCAAACGGAGGTTGAGCCTTACTAACCTAGCAGAATTATTTGAAGATGTAAATATGCATGTAGATAACGGTGAGCTGACTGATCCAGTGCATCCGAACTTTCAGAAGGCATTTCATAAAGTTTCTCATAGATTCCTCAGAAAACTAAAAAGTCAAGGAACTGAATTGATAACTGATTAAAAAATAGGGAGGATAACTTTCAGAGAAATCTGCATGGCCTCATTTATGTGAGGATGTGGCTGCATGGAGATATACTACAGTATTTTATAAGCTGTGTGCATCAGATACACATATGCCTACCTCCCAACATGTGCACGTATGTTTGGTTATGTGCAAATACCTTCAATGCATTGAAAACATACTTTTTCTATCTATTTTACAAACATATGGGCCAGATTTTCAAAGGGTTACGCGCAGCGGGCCTATTTTCAAAAGGCCCAGCGACACGCGTAAAGCCCCAGGATGCGTGTAAATCCCAGGGCTTTACTAAAGGGACGGGAAGGGGGCAGGGCATGGGTGGGGCAGTCCGGGAGCAGGGTCAGAGGCTCCCGGCATAGCGGCCATTTGCTGCTGTGCGAGGGATCGCGCGCTGGCAGTCGGCTGGCGCACGCAACTTACTTCAGCCCCAGGGCTGAAGTAAGTTTTAAAACAAGAAAAAAAAAGATAAAGGTAGGGGGGAAGGGTGGGGGAGGTAAGGTAAGGGAAGGTGGGGTGAGGGGGCAGGGAACGGGGGAAGGCAGTGCAGCTCGGCATGGGCTCGGTGCATGCAAGGTGCACAATTGTGCACCCCCTTGCATGCGCTGACCCCCGATTTTATAACTTGCGCGTGAAAGTTATAAAATCGGGCGGACAAGTGTGCGCGCCGGGTAGCACGCGCACATGTAGGCCTGCACGCACCTTTTAAAATCTACCCCTATGTGCGGATATTTTAAATGCAAAAAAAATATAAGTTGCTCGCATAAAAGCCTGATTTATACGTGAAAGTCGGTATATTTTAAAACATGCGTACAGAATTGAAATCAACAGTGTGCCGATACTTCCACCAGTTCACCCGCGTCCTCCTCCAGGTCATCAAGATTCTCCTAGTTCTGAATTCTGAACTCCCCCAATTCACCCAGGCCTGTCACCCAGACAACAAATGAGTCTGATATCAATTGCGAAGATAATTAGCAGATTTAAAATTGCGTGAATAAGTTGCCTAATATATTCACATAAATCCCTTATAAAATAGCAACTTCCTCTTTTAGTCTGCTCCTTATTTACACATGTAAAATGTGCATGTCAAAACCAAAAATACGTATGGATGTTTATAAAATAGCATGTATACAAGTACAAGCTACTAACACTCATATATGCTAATTTTATGCACATAACCTCTTTGAAAATTCACCCCATAGAGTAGGACTACATGGTCAGTTTTTCCAATGGAGAAAGGTAAGTAGTAAATTGTCCCAGGGACAAGAGTTGTTTAACTTATTCATTATTAAACTGGAAAAGGGAGCAATAAATAAAGTGATCAAATTTGCAGATGGCAGAAAAACATTCAAAGTAGTTAAAAAAAAACAAACAACAACTTGTGAGGAACTGCAGAAGGACCTTGCAAGACTGGGGAAATGGACATCTAGATGATGTTGCGCTTGGAGGTGGACCCTTGTTCTGGAGCAGTGTAGGGCGGCTCCCTGGTCAGACCCAGGCAGCACTGCCACCAGGAGGCGGAGCACAGGAGGAAGCAGAGGCTAGCTGGAGCTTCACCACTGGAAGCCCGCGGTCCCCCCACGTGGAGCCCTTGGGGACCCGAGCTGCTTGGACTTAGGTAGGCCTTGCAGGGTCTCCCAGAAAGGAAGTTCAAAGGTGTGCCCACCAGGATCAAGGGTGCATGGTTGATGTCTGGACTGGAGGCCTGAGGGATCAAGGAAGGCCAGTACAGTGTCTGTGATGACAAGGCTAGGAGCAGGGCCAGAATCCAGGAGGTGTGGTCAGTAGTCACAGAGGTCAAGTTGCAAAGATCAGTCCGAGAGTAGTCAGCCAAAGCAGGAGTCAAGTTCCAAGGACCAGTCCGAGAGTAGTCAGTCAAAGCAGAGGTCAGGTTTCCAGAGATCAGACATGGTCAAAGAGGCAGGCAGAGGTCAGTATCCGGGCAGCGATCAATGTGGTCAAGAGCAGGCAGAGGTCGGTATCCGGGCAGCGATCAATGTGGTCAAGAGCAGACAGAGGTCAGTACCAGAGAGAGACAGTCCAGGAGATCGCTCTCGGACTCCCAGGGACTTTTGGCCAGCTTGGGGGGGCCTTCTGACCCCCACAAGACTTGCCAAAAGTCCAGCGGGGGTCCTGGAGCGACCTCTTGCACTCGTTGCCGTATTGCAAAATGGCGCCGGCCGTATGGCCATACTGCCGTATTGCAAAATGGCACCGGCCGTATGGCCGTATGGCCGGCGCCATGGGGGTCCAGCGGGGGTCCGGGAGCGATCTCCTGCGCTCGTGACGTCCTTGAGCGCCGGCGAAGGTGAATGAATGCAATTTGGGTGCTCAAGGCAGTGAGTCAGCGAATGCTGACGTCACACGCCGTGACGCCAAACGTAGTGACGTCACGCCTTGAGCGGCCAAATTGCACGCACAGGCTGAATGCACACAGGAGAAGTGGCCGCAGCTGGAGCGATCGTGTCAGAGGGCCCGTGCTGTCTTTCGCCGCCGGCTGTCTTTTCGCCGCCGGCTGTCCCCGGGAGGCAGGGGGAAGCCCCCGGGAGGCAGGGGAGCCACGGTGCGTCTCCGGAGGAGGGCTGCAAGAAAAGTAAGTTACACTTCACATGTCGCTTTTCTCCTTTTTCGCTTTCGTTGCTTCGGGAGGAGGGTAGGGAGGACTGGGCTGCCCCTTTTTCGCTCACCGGCAGGGCAGGTGAGCGAGGGCTGGGGGAAAGTTTGCCGTCTACCCTTCCTGCCTCTAACGCAGGGGTAAGGGTAGGCGGTAAGTTAGCAGGTTAAACGTGCGGCAAAACTGCAGGTTTAAAAAGCGATAATCGGGGCGCGCTTTACTGTATGGGAGGGAATAGCTAATCCGATTGTTTACATCTCATATACATGCCGTGGGCGGAAGGGGTTTCCCGTTGATTTAAAGAGGTGGTAAGGATGAGTTAAAAGGGTTAGTGAATCGCGGGTTGGATTAACGCGGCCAAATTGTGAGTAGAAAGTGGGTTAGAAGCAGGGTTACCGCGGCCGCACTTTACTGTATTGACCTGTATGTGAGAGTTAATTCAGCTTTAATTAGCTGGTGATCAGACCAGTGCAATATGTTATGTTATGAGAAGGATTGATTATGCAGTTATTGTGATTGGCGAAAATTAGGTCAAGGATGTGTCCTGCTTTTTTGGGTGGGGTTGGTTACAAATTGTGACCAATCCCATAGTGCTTCCATAGTCTCTAAAAAGATTTCACATGCTGTAGATTCAGGTATGCTGTCTACATGTAGGGGAAACTACAGACCGGTCAGCCTGACTTCAGTGCCAGGAAAAATAGTGGAAAGTGTTCTAAACATCAAAATCACAGAACATATAGAAAGACATGGTTTAATGGAACAAAGTCAGCATGGCTTTACCCAAGGCAAGTCTTGCCTCACAAATCTGCTTCACTTTTTTGAAGGAGTTAATAAACATGTGGATAAAGGTGAACCGGTAGATATAGTATACTTGGATTTTCAGAAGGCGTTTGACAAAGTTCCTCATGAGAGGCTTCTAGGAAAAGTAAAAAGTCATGGGATAGGTGGCGATGTCCTTTCATGGATTGCAAACTGGCTAAAAAATAGGAAACAGAGAGTAGGATTAAATGGGCAATTTTCTCAGTGGAAGGGAGTGGACAGTGGAGTGCCTCAGGGATCTGTATTGGGACCCTTACTGTTCAATATATTTATAAATGATCTGGAAAGAAATACGACGAGTGAGATAATCAAATTTGCAGATGACACAAAATTGTTCAGAGTAGTTAAATCACAAGCAGATTGTGATAAATTGCAGGAAGACCTTGTGAGACTGGAAAATTGGGCATCCAAATGGCAGATGAAATTTAATGTGGATAAGTGCAAGTGATGCATATAGGGAAAAATAACCCATGCTATAATTACACGATGTTGGGTTCCATATTAGGTGCTACAACCCAAGAAAGAGATCTAGGTGTCATAGTGGATAACACATTGAAATCGTCAGTTCAGTGTGCTGCGGCAGTCAAAAATGCAAACAGAATGTTGGGAATTATTAGAAAAGGAATGATGAATAAAACGGAAAATGTCATAATGCCTCTGTATCGCTCCATGGTGAGACCGCACCTTGAATACTGTGTACAATTCTGGTCGCCGCATCTCAAAAAAGATATAATTGCGATGGAGAAGGTACAGAGAAGGGCTACCAAAATGATAAGGGGAATGGAACAACTCCCCTATGAGGAAAGACTAAAGAGGTTAGGACTTTTCAGCTTGGAGAAGAGACGACTGAGGGGGGATATGATAGAGGTGTTTAAAATCATGAGAGGTCTAGAACGTGTAGATGTGAATCGATTATTTACTCTTTCGGATAGTAGAAAGACTAGGGGACACTCCATGAAGTTAGCATGGGGCACATTTAAAACTAATCGGAGAAAGTTCTTTTTTACTCAACGCACAATTAAACTCTGGAATTTGTTGCCAGAGAATGTGGTTCGTGCAGTTAGTATAGCTGTGTTTAAAAAAGGATTGGATAAGTTCTTGGAGGAGAAGTCCATTACCTGCTATTAAGTTCACTTAGAGAATAGCCACTGCCATTAGCAATGGTTACATGGAATAGACTTAGTTTTTGGGTACTTGCCAGGTTCTTATGGCCTGGTTTGGCCTCTGTTGGAAACAGGATGCTGGGCTTGATGGACCCTTGGTCTGACCCAGTATGGCATTTTCTTATGTTCTTATGTTCTTAAAGTCCCCTACTATTATAGTTGATTCAGGAGCTGGAAATGCTTTGGTGAAGATTTCAATTAGAGGTGAGCAGTCTTCTTGGAGTGTTCCAGGTGGGCAATAGGTCAAACCAAATATTTAGTAGTGGAGATTTTAATATTGCAACCTCATAGGGAGGGTTAATGTCAATTTTGTAGGGTTTAAGTTCTTTTTACAGATTATTAATAGACCTCCACTTTTTTGTCTGTGTCTGGGGAATTGAAAGATATCATAGTTAGGGTGATCAATTTGATTTAGGAGGACATTATCACTGTCTTTCAGCCATGTTTTGGTAATGCAGAAGATAGTAGGATTTAGTTCCTCTAGTAGATTGTTTATCAGTGGGATTTTTTTTTTTATAGTAATTACAGGAGATTTGTTACTTATCTTGGAATGGGTCAAGTTTTCACTCTTTCTTTGCTTGTGTTTTAATGTTCTCTGAAAATGTCCATAGTTACGTAGTGGCCACTGAATATGCGTCTATGTTAAGCCACCACTGTTGCGGGCATGGACCCTTAGGCTGAGGTGGAGTTGGCGCAACCTGCAAGGAGGAGCCCTGAAGGTCCTCACCATTGGCAGGTGGAGCTGGCTGAAGCAGAGATCCAGATGGAGCTTCATTAATACAAGCCCATGTTCCCCTTAGGTTGAGCACTCGGGTGCCGAGGCTGAATGGACAGGTATGGGCCTCTGTGGAGGTGAAGATCCATTACATTTATTTTATTTATTTCTTTATTTCTTTAAGGCTTTTCTATACCGACATTCATAGGGGACATCATGCCAGTTTACATTGAACAAGGGGAACAACATAGAGAAATCAGTTACAAAAAACAGGGAGCAGCAAACTGGGAGATGTTGCAGGCCAGCACGAGAAGAGGTGGAGCAGGAGATGAGCAGTGGTCAGGACAGGTGATGGGCGGACAAGGTCAGGTACAGGCTGTGGTCAAAGGCAGGTAGAGTTCACTCAGAATCATGGTTCAGGCAGTGGTCAGTGGCAGACAGGGTTCAGTCAGAAATGGGAAATGGGTGATGGTCAGATGCAGAAGAAGGTCAAGCAGTATCAAGGTCCAAACCAGGGTCAAGCCAGAAGACCAATTCAAAGAAAAAGCCAGAAGTCCATTCCAAGGTCAAACCAGGAGTCCAATTCAAGAAGACAAGGAACAAAGAGGAGGACACAAAGAACAAGGGACCACCAGAGGAGAATGAAGCACTGAAGACAGATGAGGAGAAGACTGACCACAAAGACAGGAACTGAACACTAATCAGACTGCCAAGGAACCAGGAACAGGACACAGGAACACAGGAAAACATAGCAGGAATCGGGGACCAGGAAACAAGAAGCAGGAACCAGTATCCAGGAACGCAGAGGCAAAGCACTACTCCATTGGAGTCTATTGCCAAAGGGAAGTCCAAGAAGGTCTTATATACTGAGGAGGCTATGAGGTCATCAGGGGGCACTTCTGGTGGATTCCCGTTGCTGGCCCTTTAAATTCCCAGTAGTCGGAGCACGCATGTTCTATGGGCAGCAAGACCAGGAATGGTGGCGTCCTGCCTTGAGTGTTGCCTGGCATGCTGTCGGGTTGCGGGACGGCCTGGCGCCACATTGTAGAAGGAAGGCTAGCACCGGGGTGACTGTGTGCTTTGCTAGCCGAGGTAAGTGAGGCGGCTCGTGGGTGGGGACTGTGAGCTGCCAAACGCAACGACCGTTTAGTGATAAAAGTAACATGTGCCTAAAATGTTAGCCACATATGTTTTGGGCATGTAGTGGGCAGAGTAACTTAGTTACATAACCTTTGCAGCTAAGTAGTGATTTTTGGTCTTAGCCGCATAAATTAACCAGCTAAGTTATGCGGCTAAGTGTGAATATATTTGCGTATATTCAGTGTAACATAGCTGTGCTGCTGAATATACTGTGTAACTTAGCTGGATACTAGCCAAATTACTTAAACAGCCAGCTTTGAACATTGACCTCCTACTAAATAAAGATACACAAAACTGTGTTCCCTCATATTAAAAGTAATTACCCAGGAAAACTTGGAGTCAGTATTGACAATGCATTGAAATCCTCAGCTCAGTGTGTGGCAACAGTAAAAAACAAATAGACTGTTAGGAATTATTCAGAAAAGAATGGAGAATAAAACTGTGAATGTCATAATGCTTGTGTATAGATCTAAAGTGTGGATGTACCTTGAGTATGGCATGTGCAGTTCTAGTCACCCCATTTTAAAAAGAAATGGTGGAACTAGAAAAGCTACAGAGTAGTGCAACAAAAATGATAAAGGTGATGGAATGGCTTCCTTATAAAGAAAGGTTAGGGCTCATCAGATTGGAGGAGAGACAACTGCCTTGCAATATTTATTTATTTTATTTATTTATTTGGAGTTTCTTATATACCGATAGCCGTTTGCACATCATATCGGTTTACATACAACTAATAACTTATGGGGCGGATTTTCAGAGCCCTGCTCGCGTAAATCCGCCCAAAACCGGGCGGATTTACGCGAGCAGGGCCCTGCGCGCCGGTAAGCCTATTTTACATAGGCCTACCAGCGCGCGCAGAGCCCCGGGACTCGCGTAAGTCCCGAGGTTTTCGGAGGGGGCGTGTCGGGGGCGGGCCCGAACTGCGCGGCGTTTTCGGGGCGTGTCGGGAGCGTTCCGGGGGCGGGCCCGGGGGCGTGGCCGTGCCCTCCGGACCCGCCCCCAGGTCGCGTCCCGGTGCGCAGGAGGCCCGCTGACGCGCGGGGATTTACGCCTCCCAGAGGGAGGCGTAAATCCCCCGACAAAGGTAAGGGGGGGGTTTAGACAGGGCTGGGCGGGTGGGTTAGGGAGGGGAAGGTGAGGGGAGGGCAAAGGAAAGTTCCCTCCGAGGCTGCTCCGATTTCGGAGCGGCCTTGGAGGGAACGGGGGTAGGCTGCGCGGCTCGGCGCGCGCCGGCTATACAAAATCCATAGCCTTGCGCGCGCCGATCCAGGTTTTTAGCAGATACGCGCGGCTCCGCGCGTATCTACTAAAATCCAGCGTACTTTTGTTTGCGCCTGGAGCGCAAACAAAAGTAGGCCATTCGCGCTCCTTTTAAAATCCGCCCCTATGGGCATAGCCCTTACAAAGAACAGTAAAAAGAATGTGGAAAACAAATATACAAGAGATATATGTAATTATTTATTTTATTTATTTATTTAACGTTTCTTTTATACCGATGACCGTTCGCACATCGCATCGGTTTACAGTGAACACAAAACCATTGGGCGGGGCCCTTACATAAAACAGATAATATACTGAACTAGGAAACATATAATTGAAATTAGGGGGGAGCCCTTACATCAAAACTATTTACATTAAAACTATATACAGAAATTAGTGCACAGTACCAAATCGACAAGCATAGAGGTGGTCAAATCAGGAAATCCGAGTAAGGGTATGCAACAATATGATAGAGGTTTAAAATCATAAGTGGGTTGGGACAGGTAAATAGTTATTTACTCCGTCAAATAGTATTGGGACTAGAGGACATGACACTAGCAGGTAGCAAATTTAAAATGTAACCTCCCCCCCTCCCCCCCCCCCCCTCATATATATCTCACGAGGCCCCGGGACTAGCAGGGTTCATCCAGTGGGGGAGAGGATTAACTTCATGGGCCTCTGGTGGGTCCTGAAATCGCACCCCAATTGGCTCACACTAGCAGCATAATCCCAATAGAAGAGGTCTTCTAGGTGATGCAGCTTGTAAGAAACCACGGACTTATGAAGGATGATGCTCCAATAAAAGTTCACTCAAACTTTGAAAAGTAAGATCCCAACCAAAATGAGAGAAATCAAAAAACAACATCAAAAAAAGCAAAATAATGAACACATGATGGCGCCTCCCCAACTTGTTGTTCATCTAGCAATTGAGCAGCGTCCAACTAAAAAAATTACTTCCCCTTGGAGGGTAGGATAGTCTCTTTCAAGTTCCAGCTTTAAACAAGGGCTGGATAGCAGAAACCCCTCAAGCTCCAAAACGAGATGTCCAAAAAAATCTCAACATGGCCAACAGATCTTTGCCTCTACTTCATCTGGGTGCAAAGGCAAGAAAACTCAAAAACTCAGCTCTTTAAGAGTGGTGTGGGGGGGGGGGGGAGGGGAGTACCCCGCCCCTCTCTCAGTAAATGGCTCCAAATCCAATAACAAAAACTCTTCACTTCTCCAGTTCTCTTCAAAATATTCCAGTCTTCTTCCCGCTCTTCCATATCCTCCCAGCATACTCCAAATATATCCCAGCTTTCACCTCTTGCTGCTGACTGGGTGTAAGAGTGAAAATCAGGAACACAGCCCTTCAAGATTTGGGGATTTGCCCTTCTTTCATGAACTGGTCAAAAGTCACAATAGCAAAACTCTCAACACTCCAAAAACTGACTCCTCTTGAGATCCAATGATGAGCTCAGGGTCCTTCAAAGACACTCTCCATACTTCTTCCTTTGAGATCCAGGTTCGATCTCAACTCCTCCAAAACCCCTTCATTTCTTGATACAGAAAGACCCCCACTTTCCCATATCTCCAGCCCTCTGACTCTGAGCATGCTCACGGGGACATTTATACTCCTAAGCCATCACCCACAAAAAGGTGGGGATAAAGCAGGGGGAGGACCCCAACAATGCAAAAACCCCTAACACTGCTAAAGATCAGGGAAAAGTATTAGTGGTGGGTAAAGCCTGGCCACAAAAACAAATTGGTGAAAGCATTTTTTTTCCACACACATTTGTGCTGGGGTTAAAACATCAAGCATAGCAAGGTTTAAAAGGGGTTTGGACAGGTTCCTGGAGGAAACGTCCTAAAGTCTGGCATGGTGGACTGACTCAAGGAAACCCATTGCTTATCTCTGGGAGCGAGCAACGAGGAATTAGACTTACTCTTGGGGATCTGCCGGGCACTTACTACGGACCCAGACTGGCCACTGTCAAACACAGAATGCTGGATTCTATGGACATTTGCTCTGACCCAGCATGAAACATCTTATGTTCTAACATAGCTGATCCAGGGCTGCATAACTGCCTTCCAAATGTGTCCAATCTAATAGTTAACACTAGTAACTGGTTGCAGATAGACCAACCCCACAAAATTCTAGGATTTTTCCATCCCATTGATGGATTCTACGTACTGAACCTGTGGTGATTCTTGCAGAGAATAGTAATGGGTTGATTAATTTGTTCAGTTTATAGTCTGCTTTTCCAAAATCACAACTAAAAGCTCAGTTATTCTCTTTCCCAACCTCCAAAGTCTTCAGGCATGACATTTCCAGAAAAAATTTGCCAATAGTACAACAATAGTCTCTCTTTGTCAGCTAACGTTTTTCTATTTCAGCCTGGATGCAATACCAGATTGGGCTTCATATCATTCATAACATAATGGTGCTGGCTGCGCTTCAGACAGGGGCCGAAGTGATGTCACTTCGATGCCAGCAGAAAGACGGTGTCATGTTTAAATCTCAGTAAGGTAGGGCAGGAGTGAATGGGCATCACTTCTGACCTTTTTGTCTTGCAGACCCCCACATAATAGGGTATGTGGGGGCTGGGGAGGTCCTCAGCCCTGGCAAATATTTCTGAGGGTTCAAGAGGGGCCCATGGAGACTCTGCCTGGGCTGGCTTAGCCCAGTCTGGTAGGCTGTGGCTCCATGATTTTCCTTCTATGGCAGGAGAGTGGACAGAGGGGCCTGGGGATGCCTGAATGGGATTGGCTCAGCCCAGCCATGTACGCCCAGGTTCCTTGACTTTCCTGGGAGGCAGGATAAGGGTTGGAGCGCCTTGGGGAGGCCTGTTCACCTTTCTATGTTTTTTGTTTTTTTTAAATAATTTCTTACAGATCAGTAAGTGAACCGAAAGCTCCGCATCTTCCCAAAACAAAACAAAACCAAATTTTTTCCATCGTACATCCATTTTTATCTACTTGGATAAACCTGAGAAGTTGAATCTGTACCCCTAAAATAATCAATGAAAGAAAAGCTGCAAATGGTGTGGGTGGGTAAGGGATAGTGAAGAAGGCATCTGAGCATTGGCGTCTCTGAAGGTTTACGTGCTGTCATTGGGCAAGGGAGGCGTAGCAGACTTCTGGTATGGTGGTCAGACAGTAGCACACTTCTGCAGGCTGGGCACAGACAGACATACACTCTGTTCTGCTCTAAACAAATGGATTTCTCATGTGGCCTCAAAGGCGCACATCAGAATTCCTACTACCTAGGCAAGAGAAGCCGTGTATGCAGCAAGAATGGAAACCTATGCACAGATTGCATTTTCTTTCTGCTGTTAATAAATGCAAGTGTTTGGGAAGACCAGCGCAGTGTATGAGGCGTCCTTATTCAGCAGCTGTGTGATCCATACTGCTGAGGGTTCATTTCAACATCTATAAGACTTCTCACAGCCCCCTTCCCGTTACTGGAACAGGGGTGGATGTACATGGTTAAAGATTTGTTAGGAATAGACAAATACTAGACTGGCTTTAGTTTAACTAATTTTATTTCGTCAAGCTAACCCAATTTTTCTTTGCCTACTTACTGAAATATGATTTATTACTGTCTTTATTATTATTCGTGTTATAATGGATACCGTTTTCTTATTTACTTAAAAGCTTTGACTAACTCTATGGCACAGCAATATTGGTGGAGTAATAATGAAAACATACTAAGCTTGATTCATATTTACCCCTTGCACTATAGCTGATGGATATCAATAATGGCAATACTTGCTTTTGCTTTATTTATGTACCCATCATACAGGAAAAATGAATTATAGAATGATGACAGTGCTAACCATTTATTATGGTAGCTTATTTTATTAAGACATATATATTTACCCACGTTCTCCTATAGTAATCAGTACATTACATCTCATTTTTGACAATGTATTTCACACTAGAACATCCTACTCATTGGGGATATACGAGTATTTCTGGCTCTAGCATACAAAGTTTGCAGATTTGTTGCCCAACTGGAGAGGCAGAGGGATGCAGATGTTTGGTTTTTGCTTTGTTTTTGAAGAAGGATGGCAGATGAAACTGTCAGCACTGCTACCCCACAGGCCACATATATTCATCACCCTCTGCACTTAGCAACTTATCAGGGCTTCACCAAGCACCCGCCCCTGCCCGGGCTGCCATAAGATTAGGGAAAGTGTCGCAATTTCTTTATTATCGATAGGGAAAGCAGTGACTGGCAGTGCTGAAGCCCCTGTTTGGCATGGACTCATCTCAGCACCACAGCCCCAGACTAGCGCCCGCATTTTAAAAGCCCTAGGCGTGTAAAATTCGTGTGGCTGAGCCCTGTGTGCGCCCGTGCAATTTCAAAATTGCCCGGGCTCGCGCATAACCCCCAATACGCACAAAAGTGCCAGGCCAGCTAAAAGGGGCAGGAGGGGGACGTAATCTGGGAGGGAAGGGGCAGGGTGGGGGTGGGGGTTGAGCCGGGACAGCCCCATTAGGCCCTGTCCCGGGGAAGCACACGCCGGCAGCCGACCAGAGGGGCAGTAAGTAATGAAACAAAAAAACACAAAATGTGAGTAGCTAAGTATGGGTTAGGGGTCGGGGAGGAGAGAGAAAAAGGCAGGAAGGTTAGATAGGGGTACAGGCAAGTTCCCTCCCAGTCTGATCCTTAATTGGAGGGAACTGGGGAAGGCCTACTCGCGTCGCCACGCGTTGCTTTTTAAAAATCCCCACCCCCCCCCCCCCCCCCGTGTGCGCGAGTCCCAACCCGCCCGCACATGCGCTAGCGGAATTTAAAATCCGGTGTGCATGTGCGTGTGTTAAACATATTTTATAACATGTGCACTCCGATGCACGCGTGTTATAAAATAGCCGTGTCCATGGATGCCTGCGCGCACCTTTTAAAATCGACCCCTATCTGTATAGGAACCACTGTAACAGCAAGTGACCTGCTTTACAGCATCCTCAGGATGAAAAGGGACGGCTCACATGGCTCATTCTCCTTTAGTTCTGCATGGCCCGGCCACCTGTTGTCAATAAATGCAAGTCTGGGAACAGCAGCCTAGTGTATCGGGAATCTGTGTGTCTGAGCCACTGACTGGCAGTGTCCTTATCTCATTACTCGGCAACTGCTTCATGAGCTGATAAGTTGGCACAAGACTTTAACACCAGACCAGGAATCCAGGATATATGAGAGATGTAACCAGTTCTGCCAGGCTCCAGGTCACATAATGTACTTCTCAAGGAATAGCTCGGTGTGCTTTTGGCAGATATTGATGCAAAAGCTGCACAGAAAGTACATGAATGAGTCACAGATACTCTGTCGGCCAGTTTTCAAAAAATCCCCACCCTGGGCTGATATTTGCCTGCAATTTTCCTCTGTGCACAGAAAACATGCTTTGCACACAAAACATGTTTTCTGTTCATAAAATAGGATTTATGTGGAGAAAAGTTGCACTAATGTGCTGAAAACATATCGTATGGACAGAAAACATGGTTTATGTGCACAAATATGATATGCAGAATGGATATTTTGTGCATATAAGTCATATCATGTGCAGAAAACATGATCAGTGTGGATAAATCATGTTTCTATGCGGGCTGAGCATTTTCTATCTGCATATTTTTGGGTTTGTGTGCAGTTTTTTTAAATCTCCTGATGCATTAGCAAACAGTTTACTGCATCAGGAGTTAAAAGTTTTTTTAGTGTGCACACAGTTTTAATGCTCATCTTATTACTTCGGCCCCCAAGAGCAAAGTCGCTATAGGAAGGACAAGCAATGAGACGAGAAAATGCATGTCTGTGATTAGTTAACGGTAAAGGGGCATTTGAAAGTTCCAGAAACAATTCAATGAGGGGTAGAAGTAGGCTAATTAAATTAATAAATAACCTCTAGGTCAAGTGATAAAAATGACCATTTATCAATATATCTGCATCACATGTTATCCTGTCTTAAAAATACCAGAAATTTGGCAAACCAGCTGGTTCATTCATCAAGCTGCGAGGGCTCTAACACACAATGTATTGCAATATTTTGCATTTCCCCACCCAGGTACCCTCTCCTATTACACTGATCCTCTTTGCATGTGATTTGCATGCATGAGTAATGCAAATACATGCAAAGAAGGTCATTAATAATCAATTTGATGCAAATATGTTTGCCACCAAGAAGGTGGTCAGCCACAATAAAATAATAACTCCTCCTAGGGAAGCGTTAGATGTGCGGCAGGAAGCTCAGGACCCTAACACGGGTTTCAAGGCTCCTGCTGCACATTTAAAGCAGCTGTAAAAATAAATAAATAAATAATGAAACCTGCGGCGAAATGGGGAGGTTGAGTGGGGGTCAGTGCTGACCCCCCAACTCCCCCCAAAATAAAAGTTTTTAATAATGTGCGCAGGGACTGTGGCAGCCCCAAAGTTTAAGCTCTCCCCAGCGCCACGAAATATGCAAATCCCCCATCCCCCCCGTGAAGTGCCAAACCTCCCTCCCCCACCCCCTGAATTGTCCAAACATGGCTGAGGCAAGGTCACGTTGGCACCATTTTGGACAATTTTGCCTACCAGGATGGGTGCAAGGGTGCACCTGTCCCTGACGCGGGATCCAGGTTAAGGTAAGGTGGGGTTTGGGGGTGCTGGGGGCGGGGGGGTGGGAAGTTTGACAGTACAGGTGCTGGGGGGGGGGGGGTTTGGACACCTCGGGGGTGGGGGGGGCCCAGTGGGTGCAGGAATGGAGAGCTTAGACTTGGGGGGGCTGAGGCTACTGCCACCACATGCATTAATGACATTTTTTTAATTTTGGGGGGAGTTAGGGCCGCCTCGGCCAGCACCCTCAGGTTGAAATGGGAGTCAGCTCTGAACCCTGCTCAACCTCCCCATTTGACCACGTTTTTTTGGAGGGTGGTCAGCGGCCCTTTAACACAATGGCAGTCCCGTGAGGTTGGGGCTGACAACGCGTTATAGCGTCACTTGCTGCATTCTTTTATGTCGTGGTGTTTGGTCACGACAAAACAGAGTGCGCCATAGACCACAACACCCCCCCCCCCCCACACACACACACACACACGATAGTGGGAGCCCCTGCAAAAGCATTTCATGTCTTGATGAATCTAGGTGCGTCTTTCCTCTCATGTTCTTCATTTCATAACAGCTCCTTTTCTTCTCTATCGATAAAGTAGAAATTCCCCAATAATGTTAAGTTTCCTATGAAAAAAATACTTTGTCTTCCTGGTTGTTTTTTGTGATTGGAAGGACGACAGTTTTGGTCTTGTTTTCTTTTGTACCCTGTACCCCTATGCAGCCCTCTCTCTCTCCGAGACTGTCTTTTGTTTCAGACTCTTCTGCCCCCAACAAGGAGCAACATAAAAGTCACTCACATGTCAGACAGCTAACACGGCATAAGCAGAGGGAGGTCCTGGTTTTAAGCAACACGGTATAATCTCAGAATGCTTTTTACATTAGTATTACGATTCACTTACGGCAGTCACACTGCTCTATATTTCCTGGAAATTGTCATATTTTTCTGATTTGACCTGAAGAGGAGAGCATTGGCTCTCGAAAGCAAGTCAAGAAATGTATGAAGTTAGTCCAATAAAAAAGTAGCACCTTAGATATATATATTTTTGTTGCTGTTGTTTTTATTTGTTAACTTTATATTTCCTTGCACTGAAGTGAACTAATATGGCACCCAAACTATTTCTTCTAGAAAGTCCAAAGGGACATAGGCAAATGGATGTTTCAGCAGTGGCTTTTGGTGTCTACTTGGATGATTGCAGGGCTTGGAGGTCAGATGTGGAGAGGGAAGTGTTGATGGGTACTGGTCTAGATGAGGGAACATGTATACTATGGATGTTACTTCCCTCGTCACAGCACCCCTTCATAATTGCTCTCTGATATCATCAGGGTACTCTGTTTCTTGAGGTCTGCTTAACATTAGATCTCTAGCGACCAAACATAATGTTATCAATGACCTGATATGAACATAAGAACATAAGAAATTGCCATACTGGGTCAGACCAAGGGTCAATCAAGCCCAGCATCCTGTTTCCAACAGAGGCCAAATCAGGCCATAAGAACCTGGCAAGTACCCAAAAACTAAGACTATTCCATGTTACTGTTTCTAGTAATAGCAGTCTTATTTCTCACAGAAACCTGGTTAAAAAGGGGTGATATCTTTTGTGTGTCTCCCCAGTTTCTCATTCTGTTTTAATATAGAAGCCATCGTAGTGACAGTGGGCTTCCTGTTTTCTTTGATATCTTTGTCTTTACGCGTCCAGGAATTCAAGTATAGACCCTCATGGACTATTTGTTGAACCAATCCTCTGTGGTGCAGCTTACTTTTCTTTCAATCTTTAACCCCCCAGATTCACTACTTGCCTTAGTTTCTGAAACTATGGAATTTATTGCAGACTTATCTGTACTTTATAAAAATGTGGTGATTTTCAGCAATTTTAAGTCCCAAGGACCTATTTCACTCTGCATGCTACAATAAGACTGGAAGCTGCCACAATAAAAGTCAATAAAGATTTTAAGAAAATGTGATATACAATTGTCATTCATAACATGCTAAGCACATGCAATCCTATGTTTAGAAATCGTTTATTTTCCAATAGCTTTTGACAATGGTTGCAGCAAGGCCAAAGTTTGACTCAAAACATTTCTTTTAGAAAAACTAAAGACTTGACACTTCTTGATGGGTACTACTGACTTGCTCCAATGGTTATCAAGCAAAATCCTTGACACCCTGGTTTAGTTGCACAGAAAGAAAAGTTTAACAATTCAAAGCAAGCAAAAATAAAAATAAATAAATAAATATAAATAAATAAATAACAACCAGGGACTGGTTGTTAAAGTTTTTTTGTCTATTTTGGATTTGTACTATATAATTATATATATATAAGGGTATACTTTTTTATTGGACTAACTTCATTTATTTCTTAATTAGTTTTAAAGAGCCAATTCAGGTCAGAATTTAAATCAGCAAAAGATAACATAAGTGAATCATAAAAAGAATTCCAGTGATAAGGGGAAGAAAGGAGTGAGGTGAGCAGAAGGTGACATGCAATATAATTTCACTGTATATAATGTGATAGGAAACCAGGGACAGTAACTTTTAAACAGGCTCACAGGCACACATGTGCACGTGTTCGGTGGCCCATGCCAGGGACGCGGACATTTTATAACATGCATGCATGTTATAAAATATCCTGACTGTGCACACATGTGTGCACAATTTTAAGTGGGCACACACTTGTGGGCAAAAATCCCGCTTCTACCTGTTAAATGGGGAAATTTTCAAAGACATGTGCACAGTTATTACCCATTTTCCTAATTCATTCCCAGGTCACCCAGTTAAAGGACTTCCAAACCCTCCTAGTTTAATAGCCCTCTTGCCCCTCTGTTGGCCCGGACCCTTAACACCCTGCTGATCTGTTTAGTTTTGTTTTACAACTTACACGCCATCTATAGCAGAAGTAAAGTTACGCAGCAGGGGACCCCAGCGTGCAGCTGTGCGCTTAAGTATTTATTTATTTATTTATTTATGTAAGAACTTTTATTTACCGACATTCGTGAAGCCCATCATGCCGGTTTACACTGAAACAGAAAGGAGGAAAATTACAATAAACAGGGGGAGGGGGAAAGGCTAGAAATGGAAGAGGGATGGTAGGAGAGCGGAGACAGAGAGGAGATGGAAAAGGCAGTAAAGATAGAAGAATATAGGAAACTGCGAACCAAAATAGGAACTATATACAGCTGAAACATATGTACATCTACATACAACTGATGTATCACTATAAATGACTGGAAATATCTTATCGTTCAAGGTTGTAATCGTCAGTATAAGTATTTCGGGGGTGGCAGGCAGGGGGAGATAGAGCCACGGAGGAGCTGGAAAGAAGAGGAGGGGCATATTGGAAGCTGAATAAAGGTGAAACTAAATAGGGAGACAGTTTATGTTTGGTTCACATCAGGAAAATTTGCAGAAATTTGCAGACAAATTTCAAGGTGCAGTTCTGGAACCCCCACGCCCTGCCCAGACTATGCCCCACCCCTTTTTTGGAACTTTTGATCTGTGCTGGTAGTGGTACACGCATACACGGACATCTTTTAAAACCCACTCGGCATGCACCAGCCCAACCAGTGCACATATCTCCCAGTTTGGGCGTCTGCCGGGCTTTTAAAATTCACCTTTAAGCTTCTGTTGAGTCCTTTTTTCAGTTCCTAAGTCATTTTGACTTCAAAAGTTGTGTTTTGGAATTTTTTAAAATGTTAAAGTGGACCAACATGGCAGCCACAATACGTCACCCAGATTTAGTTTGCAGACCCAGTCTTTGGTGACATAGGTTAGGATGCTTGAAGGCCACCTGAAATCTGGGCCCGAATCTGGGAGCCAGTGGCTTCCTCCATAGTCAGCACTGACACACTAGATGGCAGTGCAAGTCACACTTTAAATTCCAATTTTGAACTGATTTCATTGGTTCTTAATTAATCAGACCTGAAAACAAACATTTGAAGAGTGGAATTGCATGCAGTAATGAGAATGATACAAATTTCATCATTACCCCACAAGGTTATTGTTTTGGTAATGTAACGCAAAGCAGATAGTCAATAATGGTATTGTATATTTAATGCAAATACGTTATTTAACATAGTATTCTATATTACTCAAGCCATACATCTTAGAAACTAAAACAACAAATGGCATTCTTTTGTAATAAAGTCAGTGTTGCAGGCTCTTCGTAAGGGTCACTCAATTGAAAAGAAAATTATGTAAAACATTTAAGGATTGTAACTGTTCAAAATGATACCAAAGCTACATAATGGAAGAAGCCCATGACTAATCTAATTCTTGTTAATATATTCTTTACTGCAACATTAGATTTGTTGATTTGTGGATAGTAAGGAACAACAAAGAATAATTAATGAGATTTACATGAATGTACTGTGTCAAAGAATGGGGACATTTTTAGAGCAAGACACTGACAATGCAACCTCACGTCTGTGCCATGTGGTGACATTCAAGGTAGGTGATTCAGTAAATGCATAGCCCCACTTCCCCTCCCAACCATCTGACCTCACATTCCTTTATTCCCCCACCTCCCCTCCCAACCATCTGACATCACATTCCTTTATTCCCCCACCATCCCTCCCAACCATCTGACATCACATTTCTTTATTCTCCCCACCTCCCCTCCCAACCATCTGACCTCACATTCCTTTATCCCCCGCACCCCATGCTACGTCTGGGGAGAACCACTGTCCCAAAGCAGTATAGTTCCACATGGGATCTTTCCACATGGAACCAATGCTGCTAGTGCAAAAGTATTAGGTGTCCTGGCAAACCCTATAGCCTTGCACCCTCCCCTCCCTCCATTGCCCACACAAAATAAAAAATTATGCATTTAAAATAACAAATTTTACTTGTAAAAGATATTTTTCTGAAGGAAAAATATCACTTAATGTATATTGTATTTATATGCATTTTTGTGGTGCCAACCAAAAACCCTGCAAAAAAAAAAAAAGAAAAAGAAACTTGGAACCCATATGGCATTAGACATATTATAATATAGACTGGGTGTGAGCTTAGTCCTCAAAGCTATAAGTAAACTGAATTACAATTTCAATACAGGAGATCTCCCATATCAAAACAGCACTAACTGTCAGCACTCAGAATTCTACCTATGAAAAGGCAACACCACAAATATTAAACCAGGCCCTAAAACACCAATACACCTCCTGTTAGGAAAACAATTAAAGCCAGGGTGCAATAGATCCATACACAGAAACTATGTGCTAGTAGAATATCTCATCTCAATCACATGCAGAACACACCAAATACAGAATAATGAAACTATAAAGTATAAACAGAAACATGACGAGAAAAACTGTACTGTTAACTTCAACAAGGGTATCAAGAAATCAAGAAATATAAAGCATTAATCATAATGGTAAATGTATACTAACAAAAAAAAGAATACATATTTCAAAAATGATGAAAAGAACATTCACTATTTAAAATCGCATATTAAAATCGCATATCAAATAAAATATTTTGAAACAGCAGATTCCTGAAACACCACCCAATAATTAAAATAAAGATAAAAGATCCCCCACTCTTCATACCTGAAAACCTTTCATTTCAGTAACCCTTAGATTGTTGTGGATTAGTTGGTGGAGGTGCACACAAAGTTTCTCCTCTCTTTCTCTTATGTACACACACTAACACACATATTCATTCTCACACACACATTCAGAAATGCTCACTGCCAAGCACCTATTCGCTTGCTCACACACATTTGTCCTTACACAGGCTTATTGACTCTCAGACAGGATCTCTTCTCACACTCACACCGATGATCTTTCTCATTCTATCACACATGTTCTCTTACAAACTCACTCGCATGATCTCTTGTTCACACACATGCTCCCTTATAGACTCACTGACTTACATTTTGTCTGTCACTCACACACATGTTCCCCTACAGGTTCACTGACTCACACATTCTCTTTCTCACTGACACACATGCTCCCTCTCACACAGGCTCACTGAGACACAGGTGCTCTCTCTCTTACACATGCTTCCTTACACAGGCTGGCTCTGACACAAACAGGCTCTCTGCCTAATACACCAGTCTTTCTTATCCCCTATCCCTTCACCCAATAAATTAAAAAAAAAATGTTTTCTTACATTGTGGTCAGGCAGATCCAGGCAGGGCCCAATCTTCTAGGTAGGCTGCCTGTTGCTGCTCCCTACACACACACACACACACACACACACACAAGTACTTTCTTACATACACAGACACTCTCTCACAATCTCACACACACACACACACACACACACACACACTGTCTGACTGCTGCTCGCAGGGGAAATGCTAGTGGCCTGTAGGGCCTCTTCTGCTGCAGGGATTTTCCTATTGCTGGCAGAGAGTGGGAACCCTGCCAGTATGTCATCATGGTGCTCCACCATGGGGTCTTCCCTATTACTGTCAGGAGTGGGAACTCCACCAGCACACACACACACATACAAATGCAGGCACTCTTATACAGGTACTCCCTGTAACACAAGCAGGCTCAGGCAGTCACGTTTTAACACACAGAAGCACTATTTCACATAAAGCTGAATTTTAAGACCTGCGTGCAAGAGAACATGTTCGCACGTTTGCCGGCTCACACACATGAATGGCAATTTTATAGCATGCGGACGTATATGCGCACATGTTATAAAATCGGTAATATGCGTGTACATGTGGCACAATTTTACATTGACGTGCGCATGTGCACACAAATGCCACCTCGCTCGCATAAGTGGGGAGGATTTTAGTTGATAGGCGCACCGATGCAATTACCTGTTTCCCCAATTTGTTCCCAGTTCGACCCAGTAAAGGTGAGGACTTCCTAAATGTCCTAGCTAACTTGCCTCCCTTTTACCCTATTAGCCCCGACCCTTAATATCCCGCTAGCCTAGTTTTTTTTTTGTTTCATGACTTACACGCCGTCCATAGCAGAAGTAAAGTTATGCAGATAGGGACCCGGGCACATGTGTATATTAAAATCCCCTCCACTTATGCGGTAGAAGCAGCACATGCACGCATCCGTAGAAAATGTCGCCCACGATTATGTGTGTCCAGCTGATTTTATGTGTGCAAATTCAGTTATATTGTAAGCCGGCATGATGTACCCACGAATGTCGATTATATAAAAGCGAATAAATAAATAAATAAAATAAATAAAGATTTGCATGCATATTATAAAATGGCCGCATCCATGGGCGCGATCCGGCATATGCGCATTCAGGTACAACTTTGTGGCCATTTTAAAGTTTCTGTCTTATTGAATCCCCTACCTTGAATGTCACCGCACACCACTGCTTTCGTAGATTCTCTCAGATATTACGCACACAGGCACACGCTGGACCTATCTCGCTTCTTTGGCCATCGGCTTTTACTTCTGCCACTAGGGCTTTCTCATTGCTGGCGGGGAGTGGGAACCTCCCCAGCACGTCTTCCTTCCAGCCACCACGGGGGTCTTTTTACTGCTGGCAGAGAATGGGAACCCACCAGCACTTCTTCATTTCATGCTTAGTGCTGGCGAGGAGAGGGAACACCGCCGGTGCGTCTTCTTTCTGCATCACTGTGGGGGGGCCTTCTTAGCAGTGGCGTAGCCACGGGTGGGCCTGGGTGGGCAGGTGCCCACCCAACTTAGACCCAGGCCCACCCAACTGGCACCGGAACTGCAAGGCTGTCGCGGGATCCCATCCCCGCGACAGCGAATAAGAGAACCCACGCCTCGCGCGCCATCACGGCACACGTGGGGAAGCGCTGCTGCGGCCGTATGGCCAACCGGTCTTCCTGTTCGGGGGGGAGCGGAAGCGCCGCGCGCAGCTTCCGCTTCCTCCCCCCAATGCAGGAAGATCAGCTGCCTCTCCTGCTGCCACCCGTTCTCCTGCTATCTTCGGACCAAACGGCCCGCCGAACTTCCTGTTTGGGGGAGCGGAAGCGCCGCGCGCAGCTTCCGCTTCCTCCCCCCAATGCAGGAAGATCAGCTGCCTCTCCTGCTGCCACCGGCCTCCTGCTATCTTCGGACCAAACGGCCCGCCGAACTTCCTGTTTGGGGGAGCGGAAGCGCCGCGCGCAGCTTCCGCTTCCTCCCCCCAATGCAGGAAGATCAGCTGCCTCCCCTGCTGCCACCGGCCTCCTGCTATCTTCTTCGGGCGTCGGGCCCGCCGATCTTCCTGCTTGGGGGAGGGAGGAAGCGGACGTTGTGCGCTGCGCTTCCGCTCCCCCCCCCCCCGACAGGAAGTTCGGCGGGCAGTACGGCCCGACGCCCGAAGAAGATAGCAGGAGGCCGGTGGCAGCAGGAGAGGCAGCTGATCTTCCTGCTCTGGGGGAGAAAGCGGAAGCTGTGCACAGCGCTTCCGCTCCCCATCCCCAAACAGGAAGTTCGGCGGGCCGTTTGGTCCGAAGATAGCAGGAGAACGGGTGGCAGCAGGAGAGGCAGCTGATCTTCCTGCATTGGGGGGAGGAAGCGGAAGCTGTGCACGTGCTTGAATGTGTGTGTGTGGGTGAAAACTGGAGCCTGGGTGTGTATGTGGGTGAGAATGGAAGCTTGAATATGTGGGTGAATGGGAGCTCGAATGTGTGTATGTGTGGTTGAGAATGGGAGCCTGGGTTTGTGGGTGGGTGAGAATGGGAGCTTGAATGTGTGTATATATGGGTGAGAATGAGAGCCTGGGTTTGTGTGGGTGGGTGAGAATGGAAGCTTGAATATGTGGATAAGAATGGGTGCTTGAATGTGTGTATGTGTGGGTGAGAATAGGACCTTAAATGTGTATATGTATGGATGAGAATGGGAGCTTGAATATGTGTGGGTGAGACTGGGAGCATGGGTTTGTGGGTGAGAATGGGAGTCTGGGTTTATGTGTGTGGGTGAGAATGGGTGCCTGGATGTGCGTCTGTGTGTGCATAAGAATATAAGCCTGGGGAGGGGTGAGAAAGTGAGAACTTGAATGTGAGCTTGTGGGGGGGGGGGGGGGGGAGCATATGAGAGTGACAGCTTGAGTGTGTGAGAGGGAGTCTGTGAGAGAAAGCGTGTATGTGTGTGTGTGTGTGTGTGTGGAAGGGAAGAAGACAGTAATAGAAGAAAGACACTGAAAAGGAATTAGGAAATGAGCTATAAGGGAAAAAATGGGAAAAAGAGACCAGGACCAACTGATTAGAAAAATACAAAGATCAGACAACAAAGGTAAAAATATATACCTATATTTTGAGATGTTAGCAATTTAAATATAAGCAACACAACCGCTCTCTCAAAATTTATGGACAGGTAGGAGCCGTGTATAAAATCGTAATAATAAGAAGGCTAAAGTACTACAAATCACCGTGAATTATGTTTGTATCATTAAGTAAACCTCATACTTAGGCGTAGATGTGAATGCTATGCTGCATAATTTGGCATTATTTATCAGTAAAAAAACAACTAGTAGACCTGCATGCCTACAGCCCACCCATGCTAACCTTGTGCCCACCCAAAAAATCAATTCTGGCTACGCCACTGCTTCTTAGTGCTGACAGGAAGTGAGAACCCCTCCAGCATGTCATCCCGTGGCAGACCCAGCAGCGGGGTAAAAAGAGAGGCGGCCGCCATGGGGGGGGGGGGGGGGGGGGGGGGTGGAGGTGACACTTGTTGCTGTTCCCAACTTTTGTCACCTGAGGGCAGGGGATTCACTGAATCCCTTAAAGGCCCTGACCGCACGCCTCTGTGTCTGGAACATGCCTCCCTTGATGCTTTAAAATAAATGCTAAGCTTAGTCATTCAATATTTTCCCCCAAATATTGTTTTCAAAATGTACATCCATTCTTATCAACATTCATGGTCAAAAGATAAATGATTGGCATATTTTTGCACAGATGTTGCAGAGATTAGTTTTATTGGTATGGTATTCTCCTGATTTATTCTCTGTCACTGTAACCATTTTTAAAAGCAATCAATGACCCCTTATCCAACTATCCTGCTGAAACTCTTATGCAACTGCCTGTAGCTATAGGTTTGTATTATATATATATCCAGTCCTTTTTTTTTTTTTTTTGCACAGCTCATTGCTAGTGCCATCATTTTTCCCAAAATTCAATTTTTTTCCCCTTCTCCGTTGCATTGAGCTCAATCCCTTCTCTGTCAGAGAGGCTCCAGTGCTGTTTCAATTGGATTCCAAAAATAACCTCTTTATTCACACTGCTTATGCTATTATATCATTGTACAGCTCGGGCAGGCAAGGGGTCATTCCATTATCCAGAAACTAGATAACTGAGTATTAGGGCAGCCAGGCTCTTTGACTCTCTGCCCTGTGGTAATGGGCCTTTTTTAAGGGCTTTAACCAATGTTTCTACTAGATATTTGACAAGAGTAAAGGTAGCACTGCCATTTAATACCTCGTCTTTTGGCTATAGATGGCACTCAGAGATTTAGTTTTACTATATGTGACCTAACCTCTACTTAGATAGTAGCATTTTTTTAATGAAATCTTTCTTTCCAGCTTTTTATATTGTATGTGCCTTTAACATATGAGTAGTAGTTTCTGAATATACATATCCGTATGCATATACAAACATATGTAACACATATGGTACAAAACTTAGATTGTAAGCCCTCTGGGGATAGGGAAATACCTACAGTACCTAAATGTAAACTGACGTGATGTCTCAGATCGAACGTCGGTATATAAATAATAATAAATAAATAAATAAATATGGGCCAGATTTTATAACATGCGCGCGCATGTAATAAAATCCAGGGTCGGCGCGCGCAAGGGGGTGCACAATTGTGCAAATTCTGCGCGCCGAGCCGAGCAGCCTTCCTCCGTTCCCTCCGAGGCCGCTCTGAAATCGGAGCGGCCTCGGAGGGAACTTTCCTTCCACTCCCCCGCACCTTCCCCTCCCTTCCCCTATGTAACCCACCCCCCAGCCCTAACTAAACCCCCCCCCCGACGGCAGGCGTAACTAGCGCGTGCCGGCTCTCTATCCCCCGGCCCGGTGGCTGTTCTGGAGGCCTCGGTCCCGCCCCCGGAACTCCCCCAGGCTGGCGCCCCGCCCACGGCCACGCCCCCGGAATGCCCATTTTTCCAAGCCCTGGGACTTCCGCGCGTCCTGGGGCTTGCGCACGCCGTCGAGCCTATGCAAGATAGGCTCGGCGCGCGCAGGCGGAGGCAGGGGTAGGTTTTCGGGGGGTGGCGCGCGTATCTTATGCGCACAACCCTTTGAAAATCTACCCCCTATTTGTTCACACATGCACATACACATTTCTATGTATTGTGGCTAATATAAGCAGGGAAGGTAAATAAACGAGAAGTTCTACACAGAACTAATGGAGTCTGTGTTCTAGAATGCATGGGCATTTGCACATGCCTGTCTACATGGACACAGAAAAATATACCCTTGTCTGACTTTCATTCATATTTATTTAAAATTTATTTAAAATCTTTTCTATACCGTCGTTAAGCTAGATGCTGTCACAACGGTTCACAATAAGGCACATAACATCATGTTGCTTAAATGTCTTAAATTATATCAACTAAACAGGTGCCATCAAAATACTGTATCATAGTTTCATATTAAATATTAATTGGTGGGTGAGATAAATCATGTCCAATTCTATCTATATCAGCTATAAGATAAACTAATACTTAAATCTAGTCCTTTGTTGGAAGACATGGAAAACAAAGGTGGGATAATTGCATATATGATATATGTGGACCCCTCAAATGTTATGATCCTCATGAATCTCCTGAAAATTTAATGTGGATTAAATACAAAAGCAAAACGTTATTGGGGAGGCCAACAGTTGTGCATGTGTATGCATCAAATATAAGAATCCTTGTGTCTCAAGTGTCTCCCCTGAAATGTCCTAAAATTTGGCAGATATAATAGTGAATGAGAAGGTTATTAGTGGAAGACAGACATATTTTAATTATGTTATTAACCCCATATATCTTAATCCAAGTTAATTCGACCTGTTCATTGTAAGACATTTACTTGTCATTGTTATTGTTGAGAATGTAAACCGAATTGATCAATAATTCTGTTATTGGAAAATCGGTATAGAAAAATGCTAAATAAATAAAGAAATAAATATTTATAAAACCAGACACACAGACAAGGCAATTGATTGCCAGTGCTGTCTTTCTGGCAAAAAAAATCGTGCTGGTACTCACACGCAGTATGCATGCTTTTTGTGAGGGATCACAGGGTAAATCAATCATGTGGAGGAAAAGGTGCCAATACTAAGTAGCGACATGTAAAAAAAGTCTTGGTGATCACATAAGCCTCTCCAAGTTTAAAACAGTAGGCTAAAACTTAGAGAATAAGGTTCAAGCCATATACATGGATATGAGTATTTTTTCATGTCATGTTTAATAAAAAAAAATAATTTGTAAATAAATGTGAATGCAGTTTTGGTAATCGTATATGACCTGGAGAAAAATGACACCTTAGTACAGAGCTTTCCAAACTTTTCATGTTGGTGACACACGTTTTAGACAAACATAATTTCACGACAAAGTAATTCAGTCTACTAGCAAACCAGAGGTCAAAGGTTAAACGAAAGAAATGTATTTTGACAATTTATGTATGTTTCCTTAAATATATACATAAATAAAATGTGTCACGACACAACCTCTCTCATGAAAACCTTTCATTTATATTTAAAATATATAATATTCCAAGATTAATGTTATTGTTATAATTTATGAGTAACAATAATAAAACAAATTGTCCCCCACACTCATCTCTCTACCCCCCAAGCACATGTCTGGCCCCCACACACTAATATCTCTCCCCACCCCCAGCACGTCTGTCCCCCACACACTCATCTCTCTTCCCCTCCAAGCACATACTGGCCCCCACACACTAATATCTCCCCCCACACACACTCATCTCTCCCCCCCAAGCACTATGTCTGTCCCCCACACACTCATATCTCTCCCCCCAGCACATGTCTGTCCCCTACAAACTCATCTCCCCCCCAGCACATGTCTGGCCCCCACACACTCATCTCTCTCCCCCCCAAACACGTCTGTCCCCCACATCTCTCTCCCCCCAGTACATATCTGTCCACCACACACTCTTCTCTCTCCCCCCCCCAACCACATGTCTGTCCCCCATACACTCATATCTCCCCTCCCCCAGCACATGACTGGCCCCCTCACTCATGTACCTCTTCTTTTTGATTGTTGCCAGTTAAGTGCTTCACTCCCTTCAGGGTTCAAGCCTGCCGTGGTGCATAACACCTTCCAGGATCACCAGACACTGTTGCTTGCAGTCAGTACTGCTCGTGGCCAGGCCTCATTGGCAGCAGCAGCAGCAGCAGCCAATGAAAGGGACAGCTGGGCTCAAGTCCCACCCACCAAGCCCCAAAAAAAAAATGTGATTGACAGCAAAAATCGCCCAATAATAAGCAACACACAAACTGGAAAAAAAAAAAAAAGTTAATCGCTGGAGGGGAGCGGCTACGTGGACCGGGCCTGCGCGACACACCTGCACACCGCAGGCGACACACTAACGTGTCGCGACACACAGTTTGGAAAGCTCTGCCTTAGTAAGTTGTGCCATCTTTTAAAAGATCCACAAAATAAATGTTTTTGTGGAAGAGTATTTGAGGCTACACATAGGTCATCCATTTAATATTCTCGAACCATCTGAATGTCTCTAACAAAATCATCCTGTGTGTAATTTTGCTATAGGAAGTACATTATTAATTTCTGTGAGCATATTTTTGTATGCAAGATAAAATCTATGGTTAATAAGATCAACTCTTGTCTTAAGTGCTTGAAAACCCAGATTTACTGTAGTTTTGAAAACCCAGATAACTATTACTAGAAACATCCAAAATAATTATAGGACATCTGTCAGATACATATGGCAAATATTTTGTTACTTTCTCTGCCCTATTAAGCTTTTAACTTGTAAACAAATTTACCTACTCGGAGCAACTCGCGTGAATCCTATGGAACTCAATTCTACATAATTCCCATAAATAGTTGAACATCTGGCTCATAGTGGTTTTTTCCTTGTACAGGAAAAAAAAGGCTATTCAGGTCAGTTCAGGAGAAGATATTCAGCTCTGTCCCACAGAGATTTACTCCTGAGAATATGTTTTTGCACACATCTAATTTTTGCAGAATAGAGGATAGGGTGAATAATAGGTGCTGAGATTTAGGTTTTTGGTACATTTCCTTCTAGATTTGTGTAGTTTCTCTGATAATGTATCTTCTCAAACCTTCCACGGTGATGTCTCAATTATAGTATGCATTACCGTTGAGTTATTTTATGAAATGCAAGATATACCCCAAAAGATTCGAGTTAGGTTATGAATACAGGTCATAGCGATGGCTTGTGAGGATGGAAGCGGCTTGAATGAGCTCTTTGTCCATTCAATGAAAGAGAGCTTTTGTCAAGGCACTTATTGTAATAGGGCTGGGAATCCACTTCACCGAATTAATAACCCAGCATGCTTAAATCTGAGTCAATTCTTTCTCAAATTCCAAAGCTTATTTTACAACCTAACTCAAGATAATAGTCAGCGAAATGTGGATTCCTTCTGCTTGGATTCTAGAAAACAACCACCAGCAGGCCGGTTTCTTGCATGCACCTGCTGTTTATTCATTCTAGCTGCCTTATTCTGAGGTCAATGGTGATTTTACTGTTAGGGTTTTTGAGCAATCTGGAACAATGGTGTATGCTAGCAAATATAGCTGGGTGATAAAAGTCAAATTATCTTCAGAGATTTGACTCTGATAATGTTAATAGAGGAAAAGCTCAGAAACTGAAAAGTAGAAAATCCTCACCTCCTTCAAACTGATAATTTTCTGATGCCGCATTGAAATTTAAAGAGCAATAAAATAGGGAGGGAATGGCTGGCGGTGATTTTCTGCCAGGTCAGACCTACTCACTGACCTGGAACCCTGCCTCCTTTTCTCCACTGGGGGAAAAAATAGAAAGTGGAGGCCTCTGCTGGCTTTGACTTGGTCCCTTCTTTTATTTTTTAAATTGCCACTGCAAATGATGGCCATCTTCTTTTTTTTCATCCTAAAATGCAGGGCAGCTGATGCCAGCACTGCACAAAGATGTTTGTTTGTCAGCCAAAGAAGATGCTAAAGGTGAAAGTCAAATCCAGGGAGTAGCTGGCTGTATGGTACAATGTCAGCTCTTTTCAACCACTGGCAGTTTGGTTGTCCCAGGGATATGCTTCGATAACTGAATGCAAGGCCTCTGAAATCAAGACAGGATACAGGGACTGAGGGAGGACGGGAGAGAGAGAGGCAGGTCATGTGGAGGAAAGAAGGAGGAGAGAAACCTGCAGGCTGTGAGAGAAGAAGGAAGGGAGGAAAACCAAGTCAGAGAAAGAATGGGAGGGAGAGAGAGTGAAGCCTTTTTTTTGGGAGAGTAAAGGGAGAAAGAGAAAAAGCCAGATAATTGAAGGGGACAGAACTAGAAAGGGACAGGACAGGCAATTAATTCAGCTAAGAATTTCATAAACGGTTACTGCACTCTGGGGGTAATTCTCAAAAGCTTTTACACGTGCAAAATGCACTTTACGCATGTAAATGGGATTTTTTAAAATTTCTACTTTTATGCGCGCACTCCATAGGGTGAATTTTGAAAACCATGTATGCATATATCAAAAGGTTTTACACACATCAGTGGACTTTTGAGAATTGCTATTATATAAGCTCCTTTTACGTGGATAAAGCCTTTTGAAAATTACCTCCATTGCCTTTTATCTGCAAAACGTTTCAGTGCCTAATGAAGCGCCTACAAAGAAGCCATGGTGAGTGACTGTAACCAGAAGCAATAGGGGTGCATTCTGGTAGCTGTATTGTTTCTGGAGCGAAGCAACTACATTCTTTGCAAATTGTGATACCTTTTATTGGACCAATCTACACATTATCCAAAGATGGTGCTGTATGTGTGATTTCATGGGCCCAAATAACAAGAAGGAAGTCGGTCTAGCAAAGCCGTGAGGAATATAAGCCAAAGTCCTCAAAAAATATTTATTGTGAAAACGATATTGCAGTGAGTGCCCGACTTGTGAAAAATAGACAGTAACAGGATAGAGAACATATGTGCCAGCAGGACCATGGCTTGAGAGATTGAAGGTGCATCATGAATGAGACAATTATATTTTTATAACTGTACCATGGTCCTGCTGGCACATATGTTCTCTATCCTGTTACTGTCTATTTTTCACAATTGACTCACATGATTCTATTTTTTTTTTATGCTTATTAGTCTATGTCCAATCTTTAAAATTCACATATATGATTGTACCTTTTTGTTTGTATTTTCATTTAATTTGTGTATCTGTGTGTTGTTTGTGATTTCTAATATTAATATTTTTCATGTAGCCCCTGAAGCAGCCCTCCATTGGGCGAAGCTCAAGCCTAGAGTTGGGCACTCACTGCAATATCGTTTTAACAATAAATATTTTTTGAGGACTTCAGCTTCTCTCTTTTTTATTCCTGTGTGATTTCATGACCACACCAGCCTCTAGCAATTTGCATTCATTTAGAACATTTACGCGTGCTGTCTGCAGCAGACCCACAGCACGGCCCACTCACCTTTCCACAGGGACTCCAACCTTAGGTTCCTCCTCGCTGGCGGCGGTGGGCTGCCCCCGGTGCCCCCCGGTGCCTCTGGCTCTGCCACAGTCGCCGGCATTCTGGTCCTGCTGCCACTGCTCATTGGGCATTTCCGTGTGACCCGCAGAGAGACGCCATTACTCGCGCTGCGCCCCTCCCTAGGTACGCGCACACGCATCGCTGATCCTTAAGTAGGGACCGCGGCAGGAACCTGGCCGCGGCCCTGGATGACAACGTCAACCTATCCAAAATATTTAAGCTCAGGCTCTGCGCCGTAGCATTGCCTTTGCTCCCTAACATTGCCTTTGCAACAGGTCTCCTCGCTGGTCGAGTACTCATTGCTAGTTAGAGATTCATCTCATCCCCACGTTCCTGTTCCTTGTTCCTGGTTCCTGTCTCTTTGATCCTGCACTGTTTATGCTTTGGATTGACTACACGGATTTTGACTTTGCTTTGCCATTGATTATCTCCAGACCCAGATCTCTGCTTCGCCTGACTACGCTACAGCCTATCTGCAGACCTACGCATTGCCTATCTCTAGACCAAGAACTTTGCTTCGTTCGACAACGCTATTTATTATCTCCGTGATCGGACCTCAGCTTTGCCTGACTATACTATTGACTATCTCCGTGATCAGACTTCAGCCTTGCTTGCCGCTGCCTCTGGATCGCTGCCAGCCCTGACTCAAGCCTAACATTGGACACCTCTTCTGCCTACTCCCTGGATGTGGATTCATCAGGCTTCGGCCTACCTTTACTCATGCGCCCCCTGTCTGCATTTGTTCCATTGGCACCCGAGTTTCCAGGACATTATCCAGTCTGGATTAAGACTGTTCCAAATCTCGCCTGCTGTCTCTGGACTGAACCAACTTCTCCTGCAACTATATACAGGGGCTCACCTAAATCCTGCCGGCCCCGGCAACCAAAGGCTCAACCTGCGGGGAACGAGGGCTGGTATAGGTGAAGCTCCAGCGGCCTCTGCCTATCAGCCCACTCCACCTGCTGACGGTGGAGACCTGTAGGTCCCTACCTATGGGTTGCGTCAACCCCACCTTGGCCCAAGGGTCCACTTCCAATGCAACAGGTTGCAAAGGTCATGGACTCGGTGGAGCCACGTGCCCTCCAGGCCATCCCAGGTTCAAAAACAGCAGCAGTTTCTTGAGGCATTGGCCTCCTCCATGGATCATCTTCCCGCCCGGCTTGATGCCCTCACCAATAATCCAGTTTTTATCCTGGCTCCTCCTCATCCACAGGCATCATCATTGATGCCTCGAACCCTGCTGGCCCTACCAGCACCCCCACGCTTCAACGGTTACTCCAGACTCTGCAGAGGGTTCATTAACCAATGCTATATGCAATTCGCACTGCAGCCCTCTGTCTTCCAGGATGAATTGAACAAAGTCACCTTTATCCTATCTCGTCTTGAGGGGAAGGCGCCGGCTTGGGCTTCCTCCCTGTGGGAATGGTCTGACTCCCTTTTAAAGGAGTTGGCTCAGTTTGTGGCTGTGTTTTGATGGACCTTCGATGATCCCAGGTGATATGCCTTGGCAAGCACCAGCTTATTACATCTTCGTCAAGGTCAAAGAAGTCTCTTTGACTATACCATCATGTTTTGGACTTTAGCTTCCAAGCTCGCCTGACAGGAAGACTGCCTACGAACTATCTACCTGGATTGACTTTCCTCACAGCTGAAGGATGAGTTGGCTGCAAGGGAGCTCCCTTCCTCTCTCAAGGACCTTATAGACTTGACAGGCCGAATTGACCACTGTCTCCAAAAGCGTCACCGGGAGAATTGGATGCCCAAGAAGCCCTCTCGAGTTCAGTCCCATTCACCACGACAACCAACTAGCTGGCTAGGATTTGGAGACACTACTGTAGCTAAGATGGAAGAGCCCAAGCAATTGGGTCATGGGCGGCTGACACCGGAAGAGCAAACTGGTCTGTGTCTGTATTGTGGAGCAGCTGGCCACCATCTACAGACCTGTCCTATCCATCCGGGAAACTTCCCGGCATAAGTTCAGTAGAGGTCCTGAACTTGGGTGCAACCTCTCCGGCCCCCCAATTATCTGTACCTGTCACCTTGATCTAGGATTCCTGGTCCTTTCCAGTTCTTGCTCTGGTGGAATCCGGAGCAGGAGGTAATTTCATTCTCAAGGATCTTGTCCAGCTCCTGGGTATAAAGACCCGATTGCTAGAGACCTCCTTGTGTATAGTATCTATTTACAGAGAGCTGTTACCTGGCTGAATCTTCCTTACCATGGAACCTGTCCAGCTGTGCTCTGGCGCCATACATACAGAAGATCTTCAACTATTAGTATTTGAGAAATCCATCCATCCGGTAGTCCTTGGACTCCCTTGGCTACAAAAGCATTCTCCTCAATTTAATTGGGGTTCATTCCAATTGGGGGAGTGGGGTCCTGCTTGTCACCAGTCCTGCCTTCAAAAAGTGGTACCGCCAACCGTGGTTCCTATGGCTATCACTTCTTCTGGCATATCCGCTCCTTAGGCAGATTTCGAAGATGTGTTTTCCAAGCAAAAGGCAGACCTTCTTCTGCCTCTTCAGGTTCACTGTCCTATTGATCTCCTTCCAGGGACCACAGTTCCCCGAGGACACATCTACCCTATGTCTCTACCTGAGACAAGGGCTATGACAGAGTACATCCAAGAAAACCTTGCGAAGGGATTCATCCACTGTTGCAACCTTCCCTTCCCGACGGCTTCACTCCGCCTATCTTTCTTTCCTTGCACCTCCTCTTGCTGTTGATGGATGCCTAGCTGCCGCGGCATCTACCTGCCGTCCTCTCCGGCATCCCCAGACCGGCTTGGGCGCTGCCTCCCGCTATGCTCCGCCTGTACCTTAGGGCGTGCGTGCCGCAAGGCCCTCACTCTTATTTCCTACTTGGCGCGAACCTCAGGGGCATCCCCTGAGATGACATCACACTGCTCGGATATTTAAAGCCTACTTTGTTTGCTAGCCTTTGAGTTAGCAAGGGAATTCCTTACGGATGGGATTCACACTCCATACCCAGCTACTCTGCCTCCACTACCATTGGACTCTTAAAGCTAACGGGGTACCCGCTCCTCGGGGGCCTCACTTGCTTTTTAGGTCGCTATCAGGAAACCGGTACTCGCTCCTCAAGGGCCCAAGTTCCCTGACTCGCTGCCTGCTCCTACCTTCTCTTCTGCCTGGAAGGATTCGCTATCATCAACACCAGTGAGTACTACCATCTTCACCTCAGAGCTGTTCCCTGGAACCAGGTACTCGCTTCTCGAGGGCCTGCCTCCATTCCAGCCCTGGTACCATCTCCTACGTGGAACCGCTGTGTGAGTACCTCACCTTCAAGCCTCTCAGTTCTCAGGGATCAGGTACTCGCTCCTCAAGGGCCTGCTCTCCCTAGCCTGGGGCTCTCCATATTGGGGCTTGTGCATATTCCACTGTACTCATTATTCTCAGTTCTTTCCACTACAGCACTGCTGTAGTGGAAAGAACTGAGGGATACTGAGGGATACTAGCCCAGCCGGGCTACTTCTACTACTCACCACTGTCACCTCTGATGGCTTCACCACATTGTTTAATAAAAGATCAATCTCTGTGTGTGTCCTCAGCTGAGCCTGACCTGTGGCCCCTCACGGGGCTGCCCCTCGTGGGCATGGTCAGCTGCCACAGTGTCCAAGGGTCCACCCAAACCTCACTAATTATAACATCTACCCCTCTATCTCTCCTGTTGGGGCGGGATTCTTTTTTGTGACCAAGAAAGATGGGTCACTTAGGCTGTGTATTGACTACCATGGCCTAAACGCCATCACTCGCAAAGACAAGTATCCTCTGCCACTAATCTCAGACCTATTTGATTGTCTTCAATGGGCATCTATTTTCACAAAATTGGACCTACGCAGGGTGTATAACCTGGTACAAATCCATCCTGATGACATTTGGAAGACTGCCTTTAACACCCGTGATGGGCATTACGAATATCAAGTGATGCCTTTCGGACTGTGTATCGTGCCCGCAATTTTCCAACGAATGATGAATGAAATTTTCAGAGATTTGCTGTATACCAAGGTTGCGGCCTATCTGGACGATATCCTTGTTTTTTCTAAAGACCTGGCCACACACTGGACTGATGTCCGTAACGTCCTCCAACCCCTTCGCGAGAACTGTTTGCAAAATTGGACAAATGCTTGTTCGAGAAATCCAGCCTGCCTTTCCTCGGATACATTATCTCCCAACAAGGATTTTCCATGGACCCCGCTAAGTTAAAAGGAATACGGTATTGGTCGCAACCCATGAGTCTTAAAGCTCTCCAGCACTTCCTGGGGTTTCTAAACTAATATCGCCATTTCATCCCACGATACTCCACTCTGGCTGCTCCTTTGATGGCCCTAACTCGCAAGGGTCAAGATATTCAGAACTGGACTCCGGAAGCCAACGCAGCTTTCCACCGCCTCAAAGAAGCCTTCCAGGTGGGGTCTTGTCTACATCACCCAGACCTGAACCATCCATTTCAAGTGGAAATGAACGCCTCCACTATTAGAGCTAGGGCGGTCCTGAATCAATGCACTGCTTCCAGTACTACAGTCCCATGTTCATTCTACTCCCGTAAATTCTCATCTGCAGAGCAGAACCACAGTATAGGAGATCGTGGGTTACTTGCCATAAAATTGGCCCTCGAAGAATGGCGCCCATGGCTAGAGGGTGCGCAACATGTTCACTGTGTTCACCGATCATAAGAACCTGGAACATCTGAGCCAAGCTCAACATCTCAATGCCCGTCAAGCTCGATGGGCTCTGTTCTTCCCCAGGTTCAATTTTGAGCTTCATTACCGTCCAGCCAATAAAAACCTCCAGGCAGATGCTCTATCATGCTCTTTCGAGCCCAAAGACTCTCTGGAAGAACCCAGCCATATAATAGACCCAGCCAGTAGAGATATGCTTCGTTTTTTTCTGCCGGGTCATTTTTTGACTCGGATACCTCGTGGTAAATTTCGGGTTTTCTCGTTTCATTTTTTTGAAAAACGAAACGAGGAAACCCGAAACCGGGCCAAAAAACAAAACGGCAAAGGAAGCTTAAAGAAAACCCACCCCAAGCATTTAAAATCAGTTTTCTACATAAATACAAACTAACCCCCCATCCCGATCCCTCCCCAAGACTTACTAAGTACATCCCTGGTGGTCCAGCGGGGTCCCGGGTTCCATTTGCCCTCCGTGCCCGTGCTACTTGCAAGCCATGCTCTTTAAAATGGTGCCGAATAGCCTCTGAACTACCATGTCACAGGGGCTACCGGCGCCATTGGTCAGCCCCTGTCACATGGCCATCGGCGCCATCTTGTGCTCCTGTCATGTGACTGGAGCTGACCAATGGCGCCGAAAGTCTCTGTGACATAGTATGGGCAAAGGCTATCGGCGCCATTTTGATTACTGGCAGCCGACAACGAAATCGCTTTCGTACCCCCGCTGGACCCCCAGGGATTATTGGCAAGCCTTGGGGAGGTCAAGAGCCCCCTCCTGACCCCCCCCCAAGGCTTGCCAATAATCCCTGGGGGTCCAGCGGGGGTCCGAAAGCAATTTCGTTGTCGGCTGCCAGTAATCAAAATGGCGCCGATAGCCTTTGCCCATACTATGTCACAGAGGCTTTCGGCGCCATTGGTCAGCTCCAGTCACATGACAGGAGCACAAGATGGCGCCGATGGCCATGTGACAGGGGCTGACCAATGGTGCCGGTAGCCCCTGTGACATGGTAGTTCAGAGGCTATTCGACACCATTTTAAAGAGCACGGCTTGCAATTAGCACGGGCACGGAGGGCAAATGGAACCCGGGACCCCGCTGGACCACCAGGGATGTACTTAGTAAGTCTTGGGGAGGGATTGGGATCAGGGTGGGGGTGTTGTATTATAGTTTATTTAAATGTTTGGGGTGGGTTTTAATTTAAAAAAAAAAAAGTGTCCCTCTCCCCATGCAAACCCGAAAAATGAAATTTCCCCGAAAGTCGGGGAAAATTCTTTTCGGGTTTCGGGGCCTCCGAAACCACAACGAGTTAGGAAATTTCGTTGAATTTCCTAACTCGGGCGAAAAACGAACCACATCTCTACCAGCCAGTATCTGTTTGTCTGCTATTCACCCAGTTCCTGCTGGGAAGACTGTCATGCCCCAATGACTCCAAGAAAGAGTTCTCCACTGGGCGCATGATTCTAAGTTTGCTGGTCATCCAGGGCGAGCATGAACTTTGGCACTGCTCCAGTGGTACTTCTGGTGGCCTACTATGGTCTCTGATGCTAAAGCATACGTCGAATCATGTAACACTTGTGCTCAGCAAAAGCCCCCGGTCGGTCGACCTTGGGGTCTCCTGCAACCATTTCCAGCTCCCAAGGAACCATGGACCCACCTGTCTACGGATTTCATTGTGGATTTGCCTCCATCAAAGGGTCATACCATAATATGGCAACCATAGACCGATTTTCAAAAATGGCCCATTTTGTCCCTCTACTGGGCCTACCATCTGCTCCAGAATTGGCACATCTATTTTTTCACCATATCTTCAGATTGCATGGCCTAACCAAGGACATTGTCTCAGATAGAGGTCCACAGTTCGTTGCTAGATATTGGCGCGCTCTTTGCCGAAAATTCGGTATTAATATCAGTTTAACAACTGCCTATCATTCCCAAGCTAACGGACAAGCTGAGCGAATGAATCATTCCTTGATGGCCTTCCTTAGCGCTTGCATCAATGACTGCCAAGACAATTGGTCCGAACTTTTATCCTGGGCCACTGCTACAGGCATGTCACTGTTCTCTATTGTCTATGGAAAACAACCACAACCACCGCTGCCCATACCTTTGTCAGTACCGTCCCCTGCGGCACAGGCTACTGCAGATGCCCTCAAGACTTTATGGGAGTAGACGAATCTTCGTTTACGTCAAGCCGCTTCCCGGGCCAAGAGAACAGTCACCGATGCTCGGGTCCTGAATTCCTCCCTGGCCAGAAAGTCTGGTTAAGTACTCGGTATATCCAACTCAGAATACCTTCCCAAAGGTTCGCTCCAAGGTATATTGGACCTTTTACGGTCACCTGACGCATTGGACCCGTTACATACCAGCTTCAGCTGCTTCCTATGCTGGGAATACATAATACGTTTCATGTATCTCTCTTAAAAGCTGTGGTCTTATCCTGGCCTGCCCAAAAGGCTCCTGAACCACCTCCACTCGTGGCTGATATGACGAATAAGATACATGAAGTCCTCCATGTCTGCCGTAAGGGCCGCTGGTGGGAATACCTCCTTTCTTGGAAGGGTTATGGACCCGAAGAAAATTCTTGGGAACCAGCTCAGAACATCCTGGACAAAACCCTCCTCCTGAACTATCATCGTGCCCATCTGGGCAAACCCCTACCTCCAAGAGGGTGGCGTAAAGGGGGGTACAGTTATGCATTCTGTCTACGGCAGACCCATGGCATGGTTCCCTTATCTTTCCACAGGGACTCCAACCTCTAGTTCCTCCTCGCTGGCGGCAGTGGGCCTCCAGCTCCATCCTCGGGCCGTGCCCGGTGCCTCTGGCTCTGCCACAGTCCCCAGCATTCCTGGTCCTGCTGCCACTGCTCGTCGGGCCTTTCCGCGTGGCCCGCGGAGAGATGCCACTACTCACACCACGCATCACTGATCTTTAAGAAGGGACCGCGGTGGGAAACTGGCCGTGGCCCCAGATGATGACGTCAATCTGTCCAAAGTATTTATGCTCAGGCTCAGCTCCCTAACATTGCCTTTGCAACAGGTCTCCTTGCTGGTCGAGTACTCGTTGCTACTTAGAGATTCATCTCATCCCCACGTTCCTGTTCCTCGTTGTTCCTGGTTCCTGTCTCTTCATTCCTGCTCTGCTTATGCTTCAGATTGACTACACAGACTTTGACTTTGCTTTGCCTGATGTTGCCACTGATTATCTCCAGACCCAGACCTCTGCTTTACCTGACTTCGCTACAGTCTTTCTCCAGACCCAGATCTCTGCTTTGCCTGACTACACTACAGCCTATCTTGAGACCCAGACCTCTGCTTCGCCTGACTGCGCTACAGCCTATTTCCAAACCCAGATCTCTGCTTTGTCCGACTACACATTTCCTATCTCCAGACCCAGACCTTTGCTCTGTCCGACTATGCTATTGATTATCTCCGTGATCAGACCTCAGCTTTGCCTGACTACACTATTGACTATCTCCGTGATCAGACCTCAGCTTTGCCTGACTACACTATTGACTATCTCCGTGATCAGACCTCAGCCTTGCTTGCCACTGCCTCTGCATGGCTGCCAGCCCTGCCAATGGATGCCTCTTCTGCCTACTCCCTGGACGTGGATTCATCAGGCTTCAGGATACATTTGCTCGCGTGCCCCCTGTCTGCCTTTGTTCCATTGGCACCCAAGTTTCCAGGACATTATCCAGTCCGGAGTAGGACTGTACCATATGTCGCCTGCTGTCTCTGGGCTGAACCAACTTCTCCTGAAACTATATACAGAGGCCTACCTAAGTCCTGCTGGTCCCGGCACCCAAAGGCTCAACCCACGGGGAACAAGGGCTGGTATAGGTGAAGCTCCAGCGGCTTCTGCCTATTGGCCCACTCCACCTGCCGTCGGTGGGGACCCGCAGGTCCTTCCCTACAGGTTGCGTCAACCCCAGCTCGGCCCAAGGGTCCACCTCTGACGCCACAGAACAAATACATAAAATACAATGAATGAAGCAATTTTCAGTTTATCCTGAACGGAACAAACCAATAATGGTCTCCTATGAGAGTACCCAATAATTTTCAGGTATTTTCTTATTTTTTGTTAAAACTAAAAAAATGAGCCTCCTGTAGCCCAGGAATAACCCTCCCACCCTGACACATTTTAATCCTGGGACTGGATGTCCCCAGGCCTCTGCAATCACCACCCCCCCCTCCACAAATCTAAGCCTGGGATCCAGGTCCTTGCTCAGGCCCCTCTCTGTTAGAATCTGCTGGAATCAGAGACCTCCCTCCCACTTTCCCTTCACGAACATTCATACAGCAAAATTACGCCAGCCACACTGGGGGCAGGTACCAAAATGTCACTTTGGCACCGTACACCATGGCGGATAGCACCACTTTTAGAGTAGCTAGAACCAGGACAGAAGCAAGTGGGCTTTGCTCCAGCTCCTAAGGATCGAGGGAAGGGGTTAAGTGGGTGCCAGGAAGGGAGCTCCGCTATCTTAGCAGAGTTTAATGGGGAGACTCCGACTGGGCCAAGGCCCTAGACTGGGTTAGATTAGCGATAAGAGTTGGGTTTGGAGAAGCCCAGGGAGGCCCAGCCCAGGTTAAATTGTGGTAGGGCAGGAGGATAATTCTTGGGCCATGGGACGTCCATTTTTTTAAAATGATTTGGGAGTTTTCTGTTTGTTTGCAGTTTAATGTTTTTTTTGGCGGGAGGTTTGCGAAATGAACAGAACCAAAAACAAACATTAAACGAAGAAAAAAAAACCAACCCCCTCCCCCATTCCTTCCCCTCCAAATGAAAAAATGAATTGAATTGGGGCTGCACGTCTTCAATTATTTTATCTTAGTCACATCTGAAAGGGTGACCTATTTAATCCTGAAACCTCAGCTACAAGTCTTAGGTTGGCCTGCTTATATAAATCAATTATTTTGAATCTTGTTTAAACCTGTTTTACCATGGCAATGTTGGTCCGATATCTCAGAAAAACTTTGGTAATTTACACATTACTACTGCATGCTTATTGGGGGAAGTAACTTCTACAATCCACTTGCTATTGCCCAGGGCCCTCAGCTCTGTAGTCAATAGCAATCACTTTACTTGGCCATCACAACTGAGAGAAATGCTGGGACGGATGCAGCCAGGTTTCCAATGCAAATGTAACTGTGCCGGGAAGAAGGCAACAGCTGGAAGAATCTGCTTTGAAATTTTCACTCATAGCTCTATTATGCAAGCTAGATCTGTTGAATCAATTTTGTCATATTTTAATTCCCAACTATAGAAGTTTTATAAGATGTATAAAGATATCATTTCTGCAAATAATTACAGATATATGGCCATTTGCATTATTCATTATCAACAATAGAAGCACAAAGTGCCATGAAAATCTATTATTCCCCTCAAGCTACTACAAATACGATTTCTTCTTGGCATTGTTGCCAGCGGCTTCTTTTGGAAAAATGTCTCAAAATGAATAATCTAGTTAAGATTAATAATTTAAAATTAAACATGTTAACTAATTACATTTCAGTACTTTTGTTTTTTTTTTTTATAATGAATATAAAGTTCTTCTGACTCTTAATTTCGCATGAATACCCTGGACTGGATTGCATCTAGAGTGATCTTGGCAGTACAAGCATATCACAGAATGAGCTGGCATTTAGAGGCATTAAATCTGGCTATTTAAGCATAGTTTTTAAGTGCCGGAAATTATAGGCATCATTTTAGAAGCCTTGTGATTATTTATTAACAGCAGTACACCAGATATGCTGCTCTATGTATTGGTTAATTAGCACAAGGAACACATGGTAATCAATCAATCAGTCTCGGGGAGTAATACATGTTTGTTTCTGTATCAAAGTTAAATGACTTTCCTTAACTTTATTTTGTGATTGGAGTCTCTCACCTCTTTAGGAGTGAAAGTATATATACTAAAGATTGCTTCTTAATTGATTGATTAATAACATACGGTCTAATTGAATCCTCCCAGCTTGTATATAAGCTGTCTTAATGTTGGAGCCTTGGGAGTAGATGCACAGCAGGGAAGGCTGAAGTGTAGCACAGTCGACAACACATTCAATTTAAAAGTCAATCTCATTATAACATGAGCTGTTCTCTGTATCCCTCTGGAAGGGCAACACCACTCTCCCTGCTTCCTCTTCACCATAGTTCCCTGATTTGTTAATGTCTCCTGAAGATGCAAATACAAGCATTTTTTTTATTTGTTCCCACTGCTGTACAGCTCAGTAAATATTCATCAGTTTGCCATTGTAGATGCTGTGAAAACCACAGAAAATATGCCCTCCAAGGTGACATATAATTTGGCAGTTCCTGTGTCAAGCAACAGAAGATGACGTGAAAACAAAAATATCCTAATAATTAAGCACCTTGCTAGGACTGCTTTTTGTTTATTTCTCATTAAACTATTTATACATAAAGGCCTTCGGAAGTGTGGTCCAGTGAGTGGGTCATTTTTCTTAACATTGACGTGACTGAGATGCACTGCAGACACACCAACCCGAAAGTAGAACAGTTGCCAAATGTACTCAGAATAGCTTTGGAAAGTGTCATGTCATGCTCATAGTGCCTTAACTAAAAGAATAATGGAAATTCATTTTATAGCAGCAAGTGCCACTCAGTTTGAACTACAGAGACCATAGCACCTCACATCTTACAGTCATGAAATCCTCCAATACTTCAATTATTTTATCGTCAAGCCTTATAGCAACTCAGCATTTCTGAGATTGGAATTAGATCAGTGATACTCAAACCAGTTGACTTTTCAAGATATCCCTAATGGACATGCCTAAGATATATTTGCATGCACTGACTTCAATGAATGCAAGTATATCTCTCATGCATATTCATTAGCGATAAGTCAACTGGTTGTGCCCAAGAACCAATATAAACACCACTGAACTAGATCATTTTTTTTAATGAATTATGTGCAGGAAATACTCTTACCAGGCTTGTAGAACACACTTTTAGGTTCCATGACTCATGATAACCACTACAAAATAAATCAATATCATTTATAATAAATTACATAAACTAATCAAAATATAACATCATTGGAGCTAATGTATAATTGCAATAAAGTATCTTTCAGTAACTGACCATCAACAGATGTCTTATTTACCTAGAACATAATCCCCCAGGAATTAGCAAAGTTCAACAAAGGAAACTACTTCACTGCTAGAGTAATATGCAGAAACCAAGTTATCCATTGCTTTTGCCTGCAAAACAGCGACAGACCTGCACCAAGAAGTGAGTTTCATCATTTCTCTGTGGTTGTTGAAAGATCAAAGCCAAAGTTCTCTCCCTCTTTTCAGTTGAAACTCTTTCATTATTAATTAAGAAATAATTTAATTTCTTGACTAGATACATCAGAAAAAGGGCCAGTTATATAGAAGAGGTTTTCCCCTTTATAATCCTACATACTAAGAGGTAGAGATGTGCAGAAGGAAAAAATTCATTTCAATTCTTATTCGTTTCGACAGGACCAAATGCGTTGCATTCGTTTTATGGGGAAACCCAATTTGTTTGATTTGTTTTATTCGTTTTCTGATTCCCATTAAAGTCAATGGGGGAAGTATTTGCAGCCTATTTTTGGCTGCAGAATTGGGGTTTTCTTATCAATTCTGATGAAACCTCTGGGGAGCAATCATCAGAAGGAGAAAAGAGCTCCAAGGTACTTAGACTGTGGCAAAGTGGCACCAAAGTGGCATGAATAGCCTAAGGCACTGTAAAGGGGCAAAGGGGTACCAGGAGTGGCAAGAGTGCTTTAACAGAGGTGCAAAGCAGCAGCGAGAGTGTCAAAAACACACCACAGCTTCAAAAGAGAGCACTGATAACAGATGCATGAACCCTCGAAGGCAGCACGACAGGCAAAGTGGCAAGATAAGTGGCATCAACATCCTACAGCACAATGAAGGGGGAACATAGCAAGCAGAGTGGGTGTAATAAAAAACTACAAGGTGCCGATAAAGGGACAAAGCAGCAGAAAGACTAGCACCAACACACTGAGGAACCATGATAGTGGCAAGAACACCTAAGGAGTCGAATTGTCTGGTGTATGGCAGCAAGGCAGAGTAGCAGAGAGTTGATAGGTGCAAGACAGGATGGCATAGCGGAGGTAGTCTGGTTCCTGTGGTTTTCATAGGGGCAACACAGGCTGGCAGAGCGGAGGTAGTCAGGTCACTGTGGTGTTGATAGGGGAAAGACAAGGAGGCAAGGCAAGACAAGACAAGGCTCAGCATGTGGCATGACTATCAACCGGGGCATACTGTCCACCCGACCCATCTTGAAACATAGACCAAGGAGTCTAACACACAAGCTAGGACCTGAAACATGATGAATTATGCCTGGTGGGATGGAATGTTGCTGCTGTGCACAGGGCCGAAGCAAGGGTATTAGGCACCCTAGGCAAACCTTACAGCCTGGCGCCCTACCCTCACCTCCCCATACACAATTTTAAATTATGCATTGAACACATATTTTACATGAAAAGTGACATTCTGAGGGAAAATTAATATATACGTTATTGTGATAATTTCATGCACTGTTGTGATGCCAACAAGAAAACTTTGCATTTTGGAATTCATATGGCATCATTCCTATTGTGATATATTTCGGCATGTTCCTCCCATATCATCACAGTACTATCTGCTAACACTCAAAGAATAACAACCCTACCTATGAAAAAGAATACCACAAATATTACACCAGAATCTAAAATATCAATACACCTCCTATCAGGAACAGGCCAAGCTAAAGCTACTACAGATCCCTACATAGAAACCACATATTAAAAGAATGCTTCATCTCAGTCTTTGCATGCAGAACACAAACCCTCACCAAATACAGAATAAAGCCTCATAAAGTATAAATAGAAATGTGCAGACAACTGAACTGTAAAACGCATCACGCCAGACTCTATACAGTGCAACAATGTAAAAACAAAATTTCACCATTCCTCGTGAAACAATCAATAAAATCAAGATATATAAATCATTAATCATAATAGTAAAATATTAATAAAATAATTTCAAAACAGCTGATGAATAGAATATCCAATAATTAAAGACTCATGCAAATTTTGAAAGCTTTACCAAACACCAATAAAATATTTCAAACAGCAGACATATCACATACTACCCAATAATTAAAATGGTAGACAATCAAGAAAAATGAACTTAAAAAGCCACCTTTACTTACCCTTTCCAGCAGTTCTCCTACTCCTTTCTTTTGCAGGCCACACCAGAAGCAGCAGTAGCTGTTGAAGTTTTCCTCACTGTCTTCTTCCTTAGGGACCACAACCAGTCTCTTCTGTCACACACACACACACACCAGTCACACCCTCAGGACCAGTTTCTGTCTCACGCACACCAATCATCTCTCCAACCAGTCTCTCTCTCTCTCACACACACACACACCAGTTATCTCTCTGATCAGTCTCTCACACACATAACCTCTCTGGCTAGTCTCTCTGAATCACACAATGCTCTCGCTCTCACACCAGGCTTTCAATCACACACATGCTCTCTCTATTTCACTTACACACAAGCTCTCAATCACACACATGCCATCTCTCACAGCCACAAGCCAGCCAAAAACATGCTCCATCTCTCTCTCACACATACACATTGACACACACAAGCACCCTCCCTGACTCATATATACACCACACACATACTGAAGCACCCTCCCTATCTCACATACATGAAGCACCTTCCCTGCCACTCACATAGAAGCACCATTCCTTTCTCACATAAACATACACAGAAGCACCATTCCTTTCTCACATACATATCACATACACACACACAGAAGCACCATTTCTTTCCTACATACACATACACAGACGCGCCCTTCCGATCTCAAATACATATACACATAAAGGCCCCCAGCTGAACAGCTCATCTCCGTCAGCAGCTGGCTGCGCCAATCTTCATTTCACTGGTGGCAGCTGGCAGTGGCCATCTTCTTTTCTTCAGCCTGGTCTCGGGCGGCAGCTGACTGCGCCGATCTTGTTTTATTCAGCCCCGCTGGCCTGCTCTCCATCGGTTGCTGACTGCGCCGGTCTTCATTTCTCCGGAGGCGGCATATGGCAGTGGCCATCTTCTTTTCTTCGGCCCCGCTGGCCTGGTCTCTTCATTTCTTTGGCCCGGCGCCCTCAATGACCCGGAGCAGAGGAGGCCACGTGATCAACTAGTCTGGCCCACCGGGGGAAGCCCGATCCCCCAATAGGCCAATCCGCCCCTAATTTCACATGGCCACTAAAATACTGCGGCGTGAACAAAAAGAATGAAACTAATAATATGTTGCATTCGTGGGGGTTCACCATGCATTTCGCAAACCCATGAATGCAACAAATAGAGTTGTGGATTGCTCATTTGTTCAAAACGAATGCACATCCCTACTAAGAGGTCCAAATTTGTGCCACTGAATATATCCAGCTAGCCAGGTAGGTTTATCTGGCTAGGACACATCTATGGGGTGACCAGAGGTAGCCAGATAAGTTATCCAGATAACTCAACTACTTCCTGTATGCCCATTCCCCTCCCACCATTTAGCCACTATTTAGCTGGATAAGTCAGAACTTATCTGGATAAGTGTCAATGAATATTGGCCTCTAAAAGTCTTCTTACATTTTGTGTCTATGGGAAAAATGCTTAAATAGCATAAACTAGGCATGGCCCATGCTAATAAATGCTTTTTATGATGGGCCCCAGAAGTACAAAGAAATGTTGTTAGGAACCTTGGCCACACTGGCCCATGACCAGGTCCCCTCACCTGCGCCAGCCGGAAGCCTGGCTCTGCCACCTCCCATCCCGGCCACCGACTCTGCCCATGGCCTGCTCTTGCAGTGCCCCAAATGCTGCCGACTCCAGCTCCTCATGGTCTCCGCTCTAGGCATGCACACTCGCCAAGTCACAGGATCTAAAGGGCCAGTGGCAGGAAAGTTCCCCGAGGTCAGGGCTGATGATGGCAGGCTAGGTGGCTGCCTCTCTGCTACCAAGTCACCTCAGCAAAGGATCCTGCTCTCCTGCCCTGACTCCTTGACTCTACTTGATCTCCATCTGCCCTGACTCCTTGCCTGGTACTTGACTCTGCTTGATCTCCGCCTACCCTGACTCCTTGCCTGGTACATGATGCTGCTTAATCTCCGCCTGCCCTGACTCCTTGCCTGGTACTTGACTCTCCTTGATCTCTACCTGCCCTGACTCCTTGATCTCCATCTGCCCTGACTCCTTGCCTGGTACTTGACTCTGCTTGATCTCCGCCTACCCTGACTCCTTGCCTGGTACTTGACTCTGCTTAATCTCCGCCTGCCCTGACTCCTTGCCTGGTACTTGATGCTGCTTGATCATCGCTGGCCTCTACACCTGGACTCTTCCGACACTGCCTCTCCTCGCCTCCTGGTTCCACATCTAGGAAGACCCGCACCTAAGTCCTGCTGGCCCCCACCTGTGGGGAACGAGGCTGGTGTAGGTGAAGGTCCTGTTGGGTTTTTTCTCTTAGAACCGCTGCCTGATGAAAAGGATCTCCAGGGGCCATCCCCTGGCAGTAGCAACAACTTCATCTTGGCTCAAGGGTCCACTTTTCCAACATGTATTGCTCAGTTTACCCAGATTCAAGACTTAGAGAATTAACAGCCAAAAGATATTTGGCAAGTTTAGCAAATACAATTAATCACATCCCATGTTAAAAAAAAAACCCAACAACTCCACAACTCAGAGGCCTCTGTAAACCAGGGGTCATGAAACTGGCTTCATTATGATATGCATGACTCTCATTATCCTTTTTCCAATGTGCAAAGTTGTTCTGCCATGAACTGTTGCAAGCTCTAACTGTGATCTCAGCTCAAATTAAGACCAAGAGGACAAAAATGCTTGCTATCGTCACTAAATTCATTTAGATGTGCTTAAAATCACCTTTGCAGTCCAACTTCATATGAAGCAATGGGGTAAATAAGAAGAGAATAGAAATCTTCCATGGACCCTGAATCCAGTCAGTAAGTTTCATCCTTCAGCGGTGACCATAGATCCCTCTGCCCTCCATCCCGGGAGGCTGTGAGTGCTGCCTCTAATCTGCAGCATCCCTAGTTGACCTGGAGAGAAGGTGACCTGATATGGAGACTGATTGAGGGACCTTCTGCACACTCCCAGTGAACTGGACCATTATTAAATTTTCATCCAACAGATCTTTTCTGAATTGCTTGTGTGATGTCAAGACACCCATGACCAGTTTCTGTGCATGAGCATGTGCCGTTTCTGTAGCAAGAATCATGCTTGTCTTCTGTTGTGTCATCTGTGCTGTGACCATAAGGATTTTTAAGTAATGTATTTGTCTTTGGGCTGGCACCATGAGTCTTCATTTGCAGCTACCTGGGAATTTTTACCCTATTGTATATCCCGTACCAATTTACTCAACCCAGTCATTGTAGAGTCCTGAAATCCGGGGCTTAAACCCAACCAGCAGTGTTGTGCAATGATTAGAACAACCTCTCCCAGAGATTGTGAATGCTGCCTATGCAGCATCCCCAGCTCCACCAAGCCAGGAAGTGGAGTCCTTTGCATGAGCCATTGGGCTGGCTTCTGAGTATGTACTTAACTTCATGCCTTGGCTCTCCTCTGGCATTGTCCATAGTGGTTGTGCAGTATTATGTTGAAGGAATGGTGGATATTTGCTTGGCTTTAATTTCAGAGTGTAATGTTTAAAATTTCAGTGATAACAGGTATGCTGCAATGACAGAATTAATTTAGAATTAACTGTGATGATTCAATGAAATAGCATTTGGGTCTGCCTTGTAGGCTGCAGGTACGTTTTTTGCTATGTGTCAGGGGAAGATCCTGTCAGACAAATCTGATTGACTTTTTTGACTGTGTAACCAAGGAATTGGATCAAGGAAGAGCGCTCGATGTCATCTACTTGGATTTCAGCAAAGCTTTTGATACGGTCCAGCACAGGAGACTGGTGAATAAAATGAGAAGCTTAGGAGTGAGTGCCGAGGTGGTGACCTGGATTGCAAACTGGTTGACGGACAGAAGACAATGTGTGATGGTAAATGGAGCTCTCTCTGAAGAGAGGGAGGTTTTAAGTGGTGTACCGCAAGGATCGGTGTTGGGACCGGTCCTGTTCAATATATTTGTGAGCGACATTGCGGACAGGATAGAAGGTAAGGTTTGTCTTTTTGCGGATGACACTAAGATCTGCAACAGAGTGGACACGCCGGAAGGAGTGGAGAGAATGAGACGGGATTTAAGGAAGCTGGCAGAGTGGTCGAAGATATGGCAGCTGAGATTCAATGCCAAGAACTGCAGAGTCATGCATATGGGGAGTGGAAATCCGAATGAACTGTATTCGATGGGGGGGGAAAGGCTGATGTGCACGGAGCAGGAGAGGGACCTAGGGGTTATAGTGTCTAATGATATGAAGTCTGCAAAACAATGCGACAAGGCGATAGCAAAAGCCAGAAGAATGCTGGGCTGCATAGAGAGAGGAATATCGAGTAAGAAAAGGGAAGTGATTATCCCCTTGTACAGGTCCTTGGTGAGGCCTCACCTGGAGTACTGTGTTCAGTTCTGGAGACCATATCTACAAAGAGACAAGGACAAGATGGAAGCGGTACAGAGAAGGGCGACCAGGAAGGTGGAGGGTCTTCATCGGATGACATACGAGGAGAGAATGAACAATCTAAATATGTACTCCCTGGAGGAAAGGAGGAGCAGGGGTGATATGATTCAGACTTTCAGATACTTGAAAAACTTTAATGATCCAAAGACAACGACAAACCTTTTCCGTCGGAAAAAAATCAGCAGAACCAGAGGTCACGAGCTGAGGCTCCAGGGAGGAAGACTAAGAACCAATGTCATGAAGTATTTCTTCACGGAAAGGGTGGTGGATGCCTGGAATGCCCTTCCGGAGGAAGTGGTGAAGTCTAAAACTGTGAACGACTTCAAAGGGGCATGGGATAAACACTGTGGATCCATCAAGTCTAGAGGGCGTGAATAAAGAGGAGGCATTCAAACACTGCACGGAGCGGCAGTAGCCACAGAGGCATTCAAACACTGCACGGAGCGGCAGTAGCCACAGAGGCATTCACGGAGCAGGATGCCAGTGGCCAGTAGTTGGTGTTCCACCTTCACGGAGCGAAAGGATGAAGGGCTGCTATCTCAAAAAAAAAAAAAAATAAAATAAAAACAGGGGTGGATAAGAGTATGGGGTAAGGGTGTGGCCTGCTTGTTACAGCGGTTGCTACCCCTAATTGATTAGGGCTGGAGGGTACTGGAAGCCAATAGTAACAGGTGGGAGAGAAAAAAAGGGGGAAAAATGGATAAAGTGCGTAGCTTGCTGGGCAGACTAGATGGGCCGTTTGGTTTTCTTCTGCCGTCATTTCTATGTTTCTATGTTTCTATGTAAAAGCCTCTTTGATGCATATTATTGTGATCCAATGGAAATGATTTGTATTGAGGTAAGTGGAAAAGAAAACATGTTTTAAATATTAAATAGAAGTGTCTTCAAAAAATATGGGCACTCATGTAGTCGAGTTTGTCTGGCAGGCTATGCAGGCCTTGTGTCAACGGGATGGCACAGCAGGTTAATGGTAAAAGGGAACAGCCTAAAAAGGCCATGGTGGTCCTAGGAGGCCAAATATTCAAGCAACAGGCATGCCAATGTTGGTGGCTATTTAGATTATTATAAAACTTTATGATTAGAAAAGGAAAGCAAGGGATGCTGGGTATGAGCTACATGGAAGAACTTGTGTGCTTATGTAAACAAGAGGGAGAAGCTGAGGAAGAGAGCAAAGTCCTGAATGAGACGTGATATCTTACAGATGGTCACACTGTATGGCTGGCATTTGGGATATACTCTTAGCAGTGTACACAAGAATTAATTGGGTAAATGATATGGACTAATTAGGCTTTTTCTGCGGTCATCTACTATGTTCTGTTTTCATCGTCTCACAATGTTACAGTGCTGGTACAAAGCCAGTCTTTGTCTCTTGCTGCATACTCTTATGATTGAAGAATCTAAATATGTATACCCTGGAGGAAAGGAACAGGAGTGATATGATTCAGATACTTGAAAGGTTTTAATGATCCAAAGTCAATGGCAAACATTTTCTGTTGGAAAAAAAATCAGCAGAACCAGGGGTCATGACTTAAAACTCCAGGGAGGAAGTCTTATAACCAATGTCAGGAAGTATTTCTTCACGGAGAGGATTGTTGATGCCTGGAACGCCCTTCCAGAGGAAGTGGTGAGGACAAAAACTGAAGGATTTCAAAATGGCATGGGATAAACGCTGTGGATCCTTAAAGTCTTGAGGATGTGAATGAAATGGAATGAAATGAAGAGAAGAGACATGGGGGTGGCTTGCGGGAATGACAGCTACTACCCTTAATCAATAAACATACACAAGGTTAATGCGACTCCAACATTGCTCTATGCTTCAACGGCAAGAGGAAATGTGGGAAAAAAGATCTGCATTCACAAATAAGCGTGGGAGTAACTTGCTTGTTGCAGTGGTTACTACCCCAAACCAAATTAGCCTGATGCTTCACTTTTATTGCATATCCAAGCAGCTCTCTGCTTCAATGGCAGGGGGTTGGAGAAAAGAGGATTTATATTCAAACCACCAACCAGGACTAAATTGCATAGGCTGAGCAAACAAATAAGCATGGGAGTAGCTTGCTTGTTGCAGCGGTTACTACCCTGAACCAATCAAGTCTGATACATCACTTTGAATACATATACAGCACAGCTCACTGCTTCAATGGCAGGAGGGAATGAAGAAAAGAGGATTTATATTCAGACAACAACCAACAAGGACTAAATTGCACAGGCTGGGTAAACAAATAGGTGTGGGAGTAGCTTGCTTATTGCGGTGGTTAGTACCCCTAACCATTTAGGCTTGATACTTCACTTTGATGCAGCTCCAGCACTGCTCTCTACATCAATGGCGGGGGTGGAAGGAAATTAGAACCAAAAAGTTACCAATAAGGGCCCTGATCTCAGCGGTCAGAGTATAAGTATGAGAAAAATAAGTATGAAAGCTTGCTGGGCAGACTGAATGGGTCATTTGGTCTTCTTCTGCTGTCATTTCTAGGTTTCTATATAATTTCATGTAGCCAATGGCCATGTGGTAGCCATTGTAAGATAAAGTTTCTTAAAAGTTTAACATTCTTTTGTAGTAAATGATTTATTTTTCCTTTTTATATTAGCAGAATGACATCCTCATGCTCAGGAAGGAAAAGCAATAGAGGAGCAAACATTACTCACACTACCTGGAATCAGGGGGACGAGCTAGTTCTACAGAGTCTGTAGCAATGCATGGGTAAATGAATTCATGAATGCTATAGTATGGAAGTTTGTAGTTTTGTTCTCTATTGACCATTATCCAGTTAATTGCAATTCAAATGTCAGATTTGCAGCATTAAGAGGTCCATATTCAGACATAGTCTGGATAGCAAAATTGGCCTGCTATTAAGTTCACTTAGAGAATAGCCACTGCCATTAGCAATGGTTACATGGAATAGACCTAGTTTTTGGGTACTTGCCAGGTTCTTATGGCCTGGATTGGCCACTGTTGGAAACAGGATGCTGGGCTTGATGGACCCTTGGTCTGACCCAGTATGGCATTTTCTTATGTTCTTATGTTCTTATATCTGGCTAACTTTAGAAGCATATTCAAAAGTGCAGCTGTACAATGAAATATACTCAGCTATCTTAAAGTTAGTTGGCTAATTTTTAACCAGTTAACTTTAGGGCAGCTCTTTGGCCCGGCCAGACTTACAGAGTCATTCATCAAAATGCGTTAGGCCATTATTGCGGGCATTAGGGCGTTGACAGCCATGATAACGCCATAATGCATGCCAGCATGCTCATGTTATAAAATCTGATGGCCGCATGCACATGCTCGCTGGATTTTAAAATCTGTGTGCGTGTGCTGGTGCGCGCATGTTATAAAATCTCATGGTCACACGCAAATGCGCACTAGATTTTAACATCTGCACACGCATGTGCAGGCGGGGCACGTGAGGGGGCTGGTGAATTTTATCTAAATATGCACGGCGACAAATCGGGCCTCTCCCAGTTCCCTTCCAGTCTGTTCCAATTAAGGAGCAGACAGGGAGTTTCCCCTAACCCCCTGCCTAACCTTCCTTCCCCTCTCCACTCTGACCCCTAACACCTACCTAGCAAGCCCAATTTTTTTTTATTTTTCCACTTATTGCTCCTCCAGTGCAGAAGCAAGTTACATGTACCGGGCGGCTGCTGGCACATGCTTCCCCGGGACATGCAATGGCACAGTCCCAACTCGCCCCCTGCCCCTCCTGGAGAGGCTCGGCCCTTGTGCGCAAAACAGGGTTTACGAGCGTGGCTGGCCCGGCCACATGTGTAAACCCCGTAATTTTCACTCGTGGGTCTTTAAAAATTACATATTACATGCATTTTCATATGTTGGACCAAGATGTCAAGTTTGGATACAATGGCTACAATATAGTGACTTATTATAGCAAGGTATCTAGATAAAAAACAAAATGACAAGTCAATGAAAATCTTTATTGTGATTAGTGTGTGTTCCAAGAACACAACCATTTTGCATTATTCTTTGAGCTATGCTTATGTATGCCTTTAAGTAATGATTAAACCAAAGGTCTCAGTAATAACCCTAAGGGGTAGATTTTAAAAGGTTGCGTGTGGGCATATATGTGCACACACTACCCGGTACGTGCACATGTACACCTGATTTTATAACTTGCGTGCACAAGTTATAAAATCCGGGGTTGGCGCGCGCAAGGGGGTACACAATTGTGCACCTTGCACATGCCGAGCCACGCTGCTTTCCCCCGTTCCCTTCCCCTAACCTTTCCTCCCCCTAGCACTTGTTGCGTCCGTCAGTCGCAGACAGCTGCGACCTCTCTGCCTTACCTCTTTTACTCCTCTTTCACTCTCCTTGGGCAAGATGGCTGCCTCCGCTGCTGAGGGCCAAGGGTCTCGGCATTGCCAAACTAGCATGGGTATCCCAGTCCGCCATGCTCACTCCCGTGGCCTCCTAGGGCGCGAGCGTGCACATCTCTTATGCTCAAATACACGTCATGATGGGAACCTCAGGGGTGGCCCCACTGTTGACGTCAGTACCTCCGGGTATATCTAGGCTCCGCTTTCACTTCCACCTTGAGTTAGCAAAGACTGGTTTAGCTACTCTGACCACTCTAAGCTGCACGATTAGATGCCACTTTCAATCCAAGGGCCTCGCTCCTGTAGAAGCTCTAGACACCCACTCCTCGGGGGTCTCTCGCTTCCAACTACCCTTCTGGGTCCTCACTAACTAAGACAACCGCTCCTCGGGGGTCTTTCTCTTTCTCTACATTTCAGGATATCAGACCATCGAGTACTCGCTCCTCGAGGGCCTACCAGCCATTATATCCTGCACCACGGACATTCAGTCTCACCATTCTACCATCAGGAAGACGCCTTCATTCCTGTGAGTACCTCTACGATCCGGTGCTCCAGCTCCACCCACCAGCTGTGACATTACCCAGCACTGCGGGCTCCCGCCTATCGTGAAACATCTAGGTGAGACTATACTTCTGAGCCTGTTGAACGTACTGGCACTTCGTGGATCAGTACCTTACCTTCCTGCTTTTACCATCTATCTACAGCAGTACAATACTCTTTCCATACTGTGTCTGCTATCTGAGTTCAGCCTATTGTAGTGGTTCCCCACGGGGCCCCACCCCATAGACAGAGTCATCTCCATTGCGACCAAGGATCCACAATGCCACAAACACAACAACCGTACTCTAACACCCCCCAAATTTTTATTTTACCTTTTGCGCCTGCCTCTGGGCAGGTGCAAGTTGCGCACGCCGGCAAGCGATCCTCCGACACAGCAGCAATGGCCACTCTGTCGGAGGCCTCTGGCCCCGTCCCTGCCCCGGACTGCCCCTTTTGTAAAGCTCCGGGACTTACACGCATCCTGGGGCTTTACACGCGTCACTGGGCCTTTTTAAAATAGGCACGGTGCGCGTAAGGCAGGTTACGCATGTGAATCCTCCGGATTTACATGCATAACCTTTTTAAAATCTGGCCCTTAGTTTTGTGATACAAGGGTCATAGAGAGGGTAATTTTCAAAGGCATTTCCTTGGGTAAAACAGTGTTATCAAATTGCCTGCCCAATATGTGGGTAAACTTATATAAGAACATAAGAAATTGCCATGCTGGGACAGACCAAGGGTCCATCAAGCCCAGCATCCTGTTTCCAACAGAGGCCAAAAACCAGGCCACAAGAACCTGGCAATTACCCAAACACTAAGAAGAACCCATGCTACTGATGCAATTAATAGCAGTGGCTATTCCCTAAGTATAATTGATTAATAGCCATTAATGGACTTCTCCAAGAACTTATCCAAACCTTTTTTGAACCCAGCTACACTAACTGCACTAACCACATCCTCTGGCAACAAATTCCAGAGCTTTATTGTGCGTTGAGTGAAAAATAATTTTCTCCGATTAGTCTTAAATGTGTTACTTGCTAACTTCATGGAATGCCCCCTAGTCCTTCTATTATTCGAAAGTGTAAATAACCGAGTCACATCTACTCATTCAAGACCTTATATGCACACACATTTATTCTGACTGTCCTGGGGACAGAATTGAGAAGAAGTTTGGACTGAAGTACATAATTTTGGATTTTCAAAAGTATTCACTTAAAATTTGCCAGAAAAATTTCTGTAGCTAATCAAAGTAGTTGGATGGCCCAAGATGACAGCGAAAGAAAATAAATGGAGAGGAGCTCTGATACTGTCTGGCTTTCTTTTATACCTCTTGCTCGGTTTCTGCATGGATAAGTGCAAAGGGAAGTGCCAAAGGGTTCCTCCCTGCTAGCTCTCAGCTTCTTCTTGTTCCTGATGGCATCAGGTATATCCTTCAGTGCTTCCAGTCTTGAGGCAGTGGATCAGTAGCTGAAAAATGTCAGGGAGGTCTCCCTGAGTCTCGACTCCAGAGTTCCTCCTTCACCGGCAGTTCAGATGGCGGCATCATCAGTATGCGCTCCGGAACCATAGGCATCAGGCTCAGGTTAGAGTGAAGGGGGTGCGGTGACCGGGTGCATCTGTTCCTGTGGATTCTGCTTGGTCTGGAACTCGGGGTCAGCTTCATGCTGGTGTGGAGGCTTCTGGTCAGGAGGACAGTGATGGATTTCCTTTTCTGAGTTCCTCTCCATTACTTCAGGCTCTGGCCCCCTCTGCTAGTTCTTGCATGCCTATAGAAGCTCCAGCAGTGAGGCCTAGCACCCCGAAGCCTACTCCTATCAGTCTGGCCTCCATGGAGTCCTCCTTAGCTGACTTATCTCTTGCAGTGAATAACATCAATAGCTGGATACAGTCTCATAATTCCTTGGATAAACATTCTCAGCAATTGTTTCACTTACACAAATTGTGGAAAAGCTGTCTGCAGTTCAGCTGACTCTTGTCCAAGATAAGAATGTGACTCACCATAGGATGGAGAAACTGAAGAATTCTCACGAGATCTTCAAATTTCCTGATTTTGGTCATGTTACAGAAGAACATAGGAAGAAATTCTTGGACATGCGCCAGGAAATTGAGGTACTGGATGCTCATTTTGGGTTTTTTTTTCTCCATTTTCCCTGCAAATGTTTGATTATTTTTTCTTCTGACCGATTTATTTTTTATGAACCTTCTCAACTAAGATACTTTTTTGACAATCGGACTCTTGTGGGGATTTCTTCTGGATCTCAAGTGGGTTAGGTTAGGCTGTGGGTGCATGGAATATCTCTGTATTATTTGTAGATGACATTGTCTTCTTGGAAATATTTTTTCTTTTTCTTTATATTTACTCCCTCTATTTTTGTGTTCCTTCTTCTTTGTTGTGGTTTATTGTATGCAATTTCATTCAATTTTATGTCTCTTTCCTTTTTTCTTTTTATCTCTTCTGGTTTTTTTCTTATGTAATTGCTTTTCTAAAGCAAACGTGGCCTCCCATTGGTCCAGACTAGGAATTACCTTATACTTGGGTGGAGAGTATCACATGAGAAATTAAACTTACTAATATGACTTATCTTCAGGTTCGTAGCCTGAGTGGGGGATGAGACAAGGTCCTGGTCATCTCAATACCACAATTCTGTGCCCTTCCCAAACATCCTCTCACTATGGCACTACAGACCACATAAAATCATCACAGCAGAATAAAACAGTAACTAACCCCTTTACTGGTATTGTGTAAGTAGACAATAAATCCAACCAGAACATTACATATAAAAAGTACAGTAGTGACATATAATATAAACTTGCAGTTTTCTTATTTTACTTTGTTGCATTTTGTAATCTGTGGGTTCGTCCCATGGACTCCTGCACTTACCCCCTGTGCCAGGCCTTCCTCCTTGTCAGGACACCGCCAACCTGTCTCTCCTCCAAGCAAGATACGATGCCGCAGTGTGATGCGGCAGGACATCGCTGAAGACCATTCAGGCAGGACACCGCCAACATCGCTGGGCCCCGCTTCCCTTAAGGTGTGCGAGCACCAACTTCCCTAGCCTCAAAGGGCCAGCAGTGGGAAAACCAGACAGGCACCCCTAGATGATGTTACCCTCTCTGGCCTATATAAGGCATTGGCAGACATCTCTCCAGTGCCTTGGCAACAGATCTCCCTACTGCCCTGTAGCGTGAGTTGCCTCTGCATTCCTGTCTGTGTTCTCCAGTATTGAGTTCAGTGTCTTCAGTTCCAATGTCTTCTGTTCTAGAACCTTTGCTCTTCAGTTCTTGTGGTCAGTCTTCAGTTCCTTAGTTCCTCAGTGTCCCTTGCTTCCTGCCCTGCTTCTCTCCTCTCCATCCTGCCCTGTCTATCCATCCTGCCTTGCCCTTCGAACGGATATACAAGTACTGACCTTTGCCTGCTTCTTGGACCTGCCAGAACACCGCCTGCCGCTGATAGGGGTCTGCATTTGTTTCCAATGTGTTTGTAATCCACAACGTATAGGGCCATATTCATTGTATTGCGATTCCCCACGAATACAACGAATCTTCACCGAATTATTTGGCCGTCTAAAGGAGCGAATTTAAACAACCCCCCCACCCTCCTGACCCCCCCCCCCCCAGACTTACCAAAACTCCCTGGTGTTCCAGCGGGGGGTCCAGGAGCCATCTCCTGCAATCACGCCGGCAGCCGGTATTCAAAATGGCACCGATAGCCTTTGACCTTACTATGTCACAGGGGCTACCGGTGCCATTGGTCAGCCCCTGTCACATGGTAGGAGTAATGGATGGCCGGCGCCATCTTGTGCTCCTACCATGTGACAGGGGATGACCAATGGCACCGGTAGCCCCTGTGACATAGTAAGGGCAAAGGCTATCGGCACCATTTTGAATACTGGCAGCCGATGGCCCGAGTGCAGGAGGTCACTCCCGGACCCCCACTGGACGGGTCCCCCCAAGACTTGCCAAAAGTCCCTGGTGGTCCAGTACTGACCTTTGCCTGCTTCTTGGACCTGCCAGAACACCGCCTGCTGCTGATAGGGGTCTGCATTCTTTTCCAAAATCCCCCAAGACTTGCCAAAAGTCCCTGGTGGTCCAGCGGGGGTCCGGGAGTGACATCCTGCACTTGGGCCGTTGGCTGCCAGTAATCAAAATGGCACTGATAGCCTTTGCCCTCACTATGTCACAGGGGCTGACCAATGGCACCGGTAGCCCCTGTGACATAGTAAGGTCAAATTCTATCGGTGCCATTTTGAATACTGGCAGCCAATGGTGTGAGTGCAGGAGATGGCTCCCGGACACCCCGCTGGACCACCAGGGAGTTTTAGTAAGTCTTGGGGGGGGGGGGGTCAGGAGGGTGGGGGGTTTTAGTTAATTCAATTTTAGCCTGGAAACGAATAAGAATGAACGCATGAATGTATCAGAGGCCCCCCTTGCCAAATGCAACGTATCTTCCCCCGACGAATACGAATACCGAATGCAACATGTGGCGTCCCTCTGCACATCCCTAGCCATTGACCATTGTCTGTTTCTGAACTGCTAGAATGCTGCTTGCCACTGACCATTGCCTGTTTCTCAGACCTGTTAGAATGCTGCCTGCTACTGACTATTGCCTGCTTCTTGGATCTTCAGCTCATTAGCAGAGGAACCCATCTGCTGGCCCCGGCACCCAAAAGGTTCAACCCAAGGGGAAAGTGGACTGGTAAAGGTGAAGTGCCAGTTGGGCCTCTGCCTTGTTCGACTCTGCCTGCCAATGGTGGAGACCTTAAGGGCTCCTCCCTGTAGGTTGTGCCAACTCTGCCTCTATCCAAGGGTCTACGTCTTCAACATATATCAAGCAATGCATAAATAACACTGGTTATGACCTGTTAACCAGGGCGACCAACATAGTCATATGGATAGTAAAAAAATAGAGAATGCTAATAGAGAAATTTGTGTGTGGGGGAAGGCAGTGAAGTACACAACTTTCAAAAATTGTCTTTACCCCTGAGTACTCAAAAAGGTGTGTGTGTGTGGGGGGGGGGGGGGGCCAGATCCACCCCAGTGTCACCAGTTTGTAAAGAATGCATCCTGTCCCAAACACAAAATTGTGTGGAAAAAAAAAGAGTCAAAAAATTGAAGAAGTCCCTGTTGATGGTGGAGTTGGCTAGATGACAAACCAAATAGATGAGCACTGCTGTGCGTGAAATATCTCTCTCTCTCTCCTTGGCAGCTTCCCCAAATGATACTAAACAGAAAGCTGGCCTAGTTTCAGTCTCTTACAGGAAGATCACGGTTCACTGGTTTTTCTTTCCCAGTACCTGCCAGAAAAGGTTTATGCTTGACTCCACTGAAAGGTTGAAGCAGTTAAGATAAGATACTGAATTTGTGACAAAAGGCAAGTAATTAAACCTTCTCCATCCTCTGCTAAAATACTCTCTGTGCTAAGTTTAGATTACTTCTCAGTCTCTTAGGAGGGTGATCTAGTCATGTGCCCTGGGGCTTGGATATCTCTTAAAAGGAAATCTCTCAGTTACTCAGCTCCTGGCTCCTCTGTCCCTTGTTGGATTTTTACATGTAGCTCGGCTATAAAGCAAGAACAGCTGTCTGTTTCTCTTTTTTCTCAGAGTTCAGATTCTGTGTCTCCCTCTCGAGAATTAGCTCTTCAGGAGAAGAACTAATTGCAGGGCTGCCAGATGCATTCCTCTCTTCTAGCTACAACTCCTGACCATCCCCACCCCCACATACAGAAAGAAACAGCCAAATTGTAACTTTTCTTCCTTAATTGGGCTCCCAGTATTCCTTTAGCTTCCTCCTCTGCTGGCTATGTAGTACTGTTCTCTGGGCAGGCTAAACTGTACAGTGCTTTTCTTGTTAACACTGAGAGTGCTGGCTGCTGGCTCTAGCAGAACATTTGTCATTCACAGGAGAGTACATATGGGTTTTAATGTTGTTGGGTTTTTTTTTTGGGGGGGGGGGTATATTCTTTCATCTTGGCTGCGGCAGCTTGCAGTTTCTGCAGGGTTGAAAACTCCTTTTTGACATGTTCAAAACACATTATTCAGATCCACATTCATATTGTAAGGCTTTAACACATGATAAGCTCATGAGGACAGGAACCTGTTGAGTGCCGAGGTGGTGACCTGGATTGCAAATTGGTTGACAGACAGAAGACAATGTGTGATGGTAAATGGAACCTTCTCTGAAGAGAGAGCGGTTTTAAGTGGTGTACCGCAAGGAACGGTGTTGGGACTGGTCCTGTTCAATATCTTTGTGAGCGACATTGCGGACGGGATAGAAGGTAAGGTTTGTCTTTTTGCGGATGACACTAAGATCTGCAACAGAGTGGACACGCCGGAAGGAGTGGAGAGAATGAGACGAGATCTAAGGAAACTGGAAGAGTGGTCGAAGATATGGCAGCTGAGATTCAATGCCAAGAAGTGCAAAGTCATGCATATGGGGAGTGGAAATCCGAATGAACTGTATTCGATGGGGGGGGGGGGGGGGGGGGGAAGGCTGATGTGCACGGAGCAGGAGAGGGACCTTGGGGTGATAGTGTCTAATGATCTGAAGTCGGCGAAACAATGTGACAAGGCGATAGCTAAAGCCAGAAGAATGCTGGGCTGCATAGAGAGAGGAATATCGAGTAAGAAAAGGGAAGTGATTATTCCCTTGTACAGTTCCTTGGGTGAGGCCTCACCTGGAGTACTGTGTTCAGTTCTGGAGACCGTATCTTCAAAAAGACAAAGACAAGATGGAGGCGGTACAGAGAAGGGCGATCAGGAAGGTGGAGGATCTTCATCGGATGACGTACGAGGAGAGATTGAAGAATCTAAATATGTACACCCTGGAGGAAAGGAGGAGCAGAGGTGATATGATACAGACTTTCAGATACTTGAAAGGTGTTAATGATCCAAAGACAACGACAAACCTTTTCCGTAGGAAAAAAATCAGCAGAACCAGGGGTTACGATTTGAAGCTCCAGGGAGGAAGATTCAGAACCAATGGCAGGAAATATTTCTTCACGGAGAGGGTGGTGGATGCCTGGAATGCCCTTCCGGAGGATGTGGTGAAGACCAGAACTGTGGATCCATAAAGTCAAGAGGCCGCCAATGAAGAGTGGGTGACTCGCCAGAATGATGGCTACTGCCTGGAGACAATACCCTTATTAAATAAACATACACATGCTTACTGTGACTCCAACATCGCTCTAAGCTTCAACAGCAAGAGGAAATGTGGAAAAAAGGATTCACACTCACAAAGAGGGGAGTAGCTGGCTTGTTACGGCGGTTACTACCCCAAATCAAATAAGCCTGATACTTCACTTTCAATGCATATACAGCATAGTTCTCTGCTTTAACGGCAGGGGAGAAGAAAAACTGATACTTCACACATCCAGCAGAGCTCTCTGCTTCAACAGCAGGGGAGAAGAAAAGAGGGTTCGCACTCACAAAGCGGGGAGTAGCTGGCTTGTTACGGCGGTTACTACCCCAAACCAAATGTTCCTGATACTTCACTTTCGATGCATATCCAGCATGGCTCTCTGCTTCAACAGCATGGGAGAAGACTGATACTTCACGCATATCCAGCATAGCTCTCTGCTTCAACGGCAGGGGAGAAAAAAATAAAACTGATACTTCACGCATATCCAGCATAGCTCCCTGCTTCAACGGCAGGGGAGAAGAAAAACAACCAATAAGGGCTGTATAACATAGTCTGGGTAAAACAAATAAGCATGGGTGTAGCTTGCTTATTGGCAGGGGAGAAGCTTGCTTATTGGCAGGGGAGAAGAAAAACAACCGATAAGGGCTGTATAACATAGTCTGGGTAAAATAAATAAGCATGGGTGTAGCTTGCTTACTGCGGCGGCTACTACCCCTAACTAATCAAGCTAGATATTTCACTTGGATGCAGCTCCATCACTGTTCTCTACATTAAAGGTGGGGGTGGAAGGGAAAGAGAACCAAGAGCTAAGAGAAACAGATAAGTATGAGAGAAAAAATGTGTGAAGCTTGCTGGGCAGACTGGATGGGCCATTTGGTCTTCTTCTGCCGTCATTTCTATGTTTCTATAGTATCTTGTTATACAAGTTTTACTTGTTTGATAATTATAAACTATAAATAAAGAGTTTTAAAAAAAGAAAAAATTCTGTTTACAAATTAGCAGGTGTAATGGTATGCAAAAGTTTTGGTGGGGTAATTTTCAAAGCAAATAAATGAACCTTAACATTTCATGGAACTTATAGGGATATTTTCTCACTTTCTTATGCAAGCTGTAACAAAATTATGCCCATAATTATCACAGCCCACTCACTGAGGGTAGAGAGAAGGTACCATGCCTGGGCAAGGGTGTACTGAAGGAAGCCCATGCACTCTGGAGCAGACATTCTTTGCTTGAAGCAGCTGCTGTTCCCCACAAGTTGGGATCCTGCCAGGACTTACCAGAAGAAGAAGGAGCCAGGAAGAAGCTGAGGACTACGTCTGGAGCAGAAACCAGGAATGGAGCAGAGGATCTGGATTGGAACTGAGGACCAAAATGAAGCTGATGACCAGGAACAGAGCAGGAACCTATAACAGGATAGGGGAACAGTAGATTCATAGAGCAAACTCTTTGAGAACTGTTGATCCAGCAAAGATATGTCAGACGAGGGCAGGGCTTCCCAAACCTGTCCTGGGGACCCTACAGCCAGCCGGGCTTTCAGGATATCCACAATGAATATGCATAAGATACATGTGCATATTCTGAGTCTTCATGGCATGCAAATGTATCTCATGCATATTCATTGTGGATATCCTGAAAACCCGACTGGCTGTGGGGTCCCCAGGTCAGGTTTGGGAAGCCCTGGACTAGGGCTTCTGATCGCCAGCCTTCAATGCTAGTCCAATAGGAGCCTTCAGAGATGGGTCTCCCTACTTCTATTTAGCTTGATAGTTCCTACAGGATTTTTGCTGAGCCAGAGGACCCTCCACCTCGGCTGAACACTTGGGGTGACAGGTTCAGTCTCTACTGCACCTGATGATAATATAAAATGCTCGAGTGGCAACAGGTCCCTTTATTTCTTCTGTTAGCATGCTTTGAACTCTCGAGCCAGAAAAGTGTTAAATAAAAGATGATAATGATGATATATTATTCCAAAATAAAATAATAGAGAAAGCCAAAGTTTGCCCTTTATAATGCTCAAATTAATAGTTTTTTCCTACAATTTGCATACCAGTATTCATATTGGAAAATCAGTTTTCTACTAAAGGTGTTGCTCTATAATCACATCCATTTCCAATTTTCAGTCTAATATAGATTACATGTATGCTGGTATAAAACTCTAATTACCACCTTTTTGTTCAATTCCTGCTCTAGGGTAATAATAAAATTCCCTTGAAATGCCATGAATTTATCTCAGAGGAAGATAAAATGCTTCTTAGATTACTATTTTAACAGGAAACACTACCAGAGGGAGAACACATTGGAATTCAGAAAAGTGGGCCATGCCGTGCAAGTGGAATGCACTTATCACACAATTTCTTGCACAGTGTTGGTTTTGCTTCTTCTTTAGGAGCGAGCACCCTCTTATTTTGCTACAAAATGGCATAAAAAAAAAAATATATATATATGTCTATTGCATGCCTCCAGAGAGTTCCTTTCCTTCAGTGCATTTCAGGGGGAGATGTGGACATCTCTTCTTTCCCCCAACCCTTCAGACCTCCCGGTTATGAGTTTTGCAAGGTTGTTGTACAGGTTTATAAGCAGGATCCACTTTACATAGACAATCAGGTTGCAAGTTTATAAACACTTTGCAAAAAGAGAGCATCAGTGCTCACCCACTGCACCTGCAGAAGGCAGTAACTTCCAGTCACCGAATGGTCATAGCCTTAAGCCAGCATGAATTAACTTGTTTTACTGCTTAACACGAGGTGTCAGGAAGCTTGTAGATGCATTTTTGTTCCAGTCTTCTATCGTTCTCAGAAATGCCTGGAATTGTGACAGCTCAAAGAGCCCATGTGATTCCCCTCCAAGCTAATCAATACAAGGCCTCAAGGTGTCTCCTTTTTATGTCAAATATGACTTCTTGGTATCAAAGCACTCACAAGATGTTTTCTTGTTCTCAGACATACGGCACTGAACGAGGCATAGACACAACAAAGTGAAATGATCACTTCCAAGGTGCTTTGGACATTTTTCAAGCAAAAAAAAAAAAAAGAGAGCAAGAGAAGTGAGGGTATGTTTAGTTTAGAAGGAAGAAGGCATTTAGATACTAAGGATTACATTGTATCCATTTGTGTGTTCTATGAATTGTAATTGTAAACCAGCCCGAGTTCTATACAACAGTAAATGGCAAGTGACAATTAGACCTCTAAACCTAATATCAGACAAGGTAATGACACACCAGTGTATTTTTTGGTAGGGGTATGCAGTGCACACCAATTCATTTTGTTTTCTTTCAGGGATGGGGGATTTCTTAGTTTCTGTTTCATTTTATTTCAATTTGTTTCATTTTCAGTGTTTGTGCAAACAATTTGCAAATAGTGCACCCAAAATTCATGTTGTGCAGGTTATTTGCATTTTGTGTGCACAATTTCAAAATTCAATGCAGAAGAAATGGAAAATAAAATTAATTTAATTTCCATTTTTTGTTTTGTTTTGAAACACCTGTTTCACTGCAATTTTTTTTTTTTTTTTTACTTAATTCCCTACTAAATTTAATTACAGAAAAATGTTTATTTGGTCATGATTGTATGTAGGATATTGTAGTAGATCTTTATTACTAGCTCAGGTCTTTGTCATGAAAACTACAAAATAGATAAATATAAAATCCTAAACAGCATTGGCCTCTTTTGTTTTCAGAAACCTGCAGGACATTATGAAACCGTGTGAATCTCCATCACATCGAGTTGAATATCACCCAACCTGGACTCTGCATCTTTTGTTTCCCAACATAAGAAAAATGTCAGATGGCCAAACATATTCAGGCTTGCTGAAGCCTACAAAAAACTGGTGCTGAAATGAAATTCCTTCTTTGCCTCCAGTTCTTCACCTCCTTCACTCTCTTCCTTATTGCCTCCCCTCACACTGGGTTGCTCCCCCTTAGGAGCCTCCAGGTGCCTCCTCTCTGTCTCTCTCATACACCCCCCCACCACCACCACCTCTATCATCCCCAAGTTGACTTTCTCTCCACCCATCCCCTCCCACGTCTTCTTTTCAAATTAACCTTCTTCCATCCCCACCAGCCAGCCCTGCTCAGACTCCCCCATTTCTCACTGTCACCTCTTCACCTTCTCCCTCCTTGACAGCTTCCACATCTGTTATTATCTTGTGGGGCTGTGCACTCAACATTTCTTCCCAAATTTTTCTTTCTTTCTTTTTTTTTTTTTGTTTTCATTTGTTTTTTATTTCATGGGATGAACAAAAAATGAAATAGAAAAGATACAGAAATCCAAACTGGAATAAAAAAGGATAGACCCATGCAAAAAAAAAAAAAAAAAAGCCCATTCCCCCCCCCCCCCCCACATACACATATCTTCCCCCATGGACACAAGCAAGCCCCAGTCACTCCTGCTCTGCCTGTTAAACTGAGGTGATAGTACCATATTTTTGTTCATTTTTCTTTTATTTTGTTTTTAAAACAAATTGAAATGCAATGGGAAAATTTCCCATTTCTTTTCAAATGAATGCACATCTGCATTGACTTGTACCCTCTCACCTCACTTCATCTTTGGTCTTAAGCCTCATTCTCCCAATCCTAGCGATCTGTCTCTTAACTCCATTGTCTTTCCAAATCCTCAAGACTGGAGGATAGCTAATGTAACCCCAATATTTAAAAAGGGCTCCAGGGGCGATCCGGGAATCTACAGACCAGTGAGCCTGACTTCAGTGCCAGGAAAAATAGCGGAAAGTGTTCTAAGCATCAAAATCACAGAACATATAGAAAGACATGGTTTAATGGAACAAAGTCAGCATGGCTTTACCCAAGGCAAGTCTTGCCTCACAAATCTGCTTCACTTTTTTGAAGGGGTTAATAAACATGTGGATAAAGGTGAATTGGTAGATGTAGTGTACTTGGATTTTCAGAAGGCGTTTGATAAAGTTCCTCATGAGAGGCTTCTAGGAAAAGTAAAAAGACAGGAGAGTAGGATTAAATGGACAATTTTCTCAGTGGAAGGAAGAGGGCAGTGGAGTGCCTCAGGGATCTGTATTGGGACCCTTACTTTTCAATATATTTATAAATGATCTGGAAAGAACTACGACGAGTGAGATAATCAGATTTGTAGATGATACAAAATTGTTCAGTGTAATTAAATCACAAGCAGATTGTGATAAATTGCAGGAAGACCTTGTGAGACCAGAAAATTGGGCATCGAAATGGCAGATGAAATTTAATGTGGATAAGTGCAAGGTGATGCATATAGGGAAAAATAACCCATGCCATAGTTACAAAATGTTAGGTTCCATATTAGGTGCTACCACCCAAGAAAGAGATCTAGGCGTCATAGTGGATAACACATTGAAATCATCGGTTCAGTGTGCTGTGGCAGTCAAAAAAGCAAACAGAATGTTGGGAATTATTAGGAATGGTGAATAAAATGGAAAGTGTCATAATGCCTCTGTATCGCTCCATGGTGAGACCCCACCTTGAATGCTGTGTACAATTCTAGTCGCCGCATCTCAAAAAAGATATAATTGCGATGGAGAAGGTACAGAGAAGGGCTACCAAAATGATATGGGGAATGGAACAGCTCCCCTATGAGGAAAGACTAAAGAGGTTAGGACTTTTCAGCTTGGAGAAGAGATGATTGAGGGGGATATGATAGAGGTGTTTAAAATTATGGGAGGTCTAGAACAGGTAGATGTGAATTGGTTATTTAGTCTTTCAGATAATAGAAAGACTAGGGGGCACTCCATGAAGTTAGTATGTAGCATATTTAAAACTAATTGGAGAAAGTTCTTCTTCACTCAACGCACAATAAAGCTCTGGAATTTGTTGCCAGAGGATGTGGTTAGTGCATTTGGTGTAGCTGTGTTTGAAAAAGGATTGGATAAGTTCTTGGAGGAGAAGTCCATTACCTGCTATTAATTAAGTTGACTTAGAAAATAGCCACCGCTATTACTAGCAATGGTAACATGGAATAGACTTAGTTTTTGGGTACTTGCCAGGTTCTTATGGCCTGGATTGGCCACCGTTGGAAACAGGATGCTGGGCTTGATGGACCCTTGGTCTGACCCAGTATGGCATGTTCTTATGTTCTTATGATCATATTGAGCTCCTGAAATGTGGATGAAAGTGCCACCATAAGACCTGAATGCATACCCTTTTACCATCATTTGGCAGAGGCATTTTGGGGTGCAGAATTTTCCTTTATATATATACTTTTTTTATTTTAAAAAGTAATAAATGAATTTTCAAAATGTTGTGTACGTTAAGTAGCTTCTTCTCGTGTATTCTATATTTTATATAAATCACAAATACACACGTATTTTCAATTTTTGTGCCCATTTATATGCGCATAGAAAAGGTGCAGTTTAGAGGCATTCTAGGGTGGCGCCAACACTTACACACCTAAAGGTTGATTTTAAAACCCTTACGCATGCCAAAGCCAGGAAATATGTGCATGTCTTGGGCTGGCGCACACACATGGATTTTAAAAAGGACATGGCTATGCACGTATCTCCTGGAGTGTGCACAAACCAAAAGATAAACAAAAGGACAGGGTGGAGGCAGGCCATCGGCATTCTGGGAAGTTGCCTTGAAATTTACACATATTTACGTGCACAAGCGCGCAGCAGGATCTCCTATCAAATAACTTTACTTCTCCTATGGATGACGTGGAAGTAGGCGAGCCATTGGGGTTTTAAGAGTTGGGATTAAAAGGGTAAAAGGGAGACTAAATAACAGAGGTGGGGGGAAATCCAATCTATTAACTAGGAGAACTGGGAGCCAACTGGGAAAAGTGCTATTGCTTTGGTGCATGTATCTAAGAAAATCCTCCCCACTTATGCAGTAGAGCCAGCATTTGTGCGCACATCTATATAAAATTGTGCGCACATGTACACACGTACAGTCGATTTTATATCATACACACATATATGTGTTTATGTTATAAAGTGGTCACAGCTCTGGGTGCGAACTGGTATTTGTGCATACATGTACCCCCGCATGGCTGTTTGAAAGTTACCGTCATAACTTGCTATTCTAAAAGACATGCGTGTTCATTTGCCAACTTACCTGAATATTTTTACACCTGCTAATTATCTGGCTTAAGTGATATTAAACGTGTTTGTGTAGTGCTGACTAGGTTGGAGGTCTGGGTGAACTGGGGGGAATTCAGGCTGAAGTACAAACAAGGGTCTCAATGACCTGGAGAAGAAGTGGTTGAACTGGTGGACTAGTTAGCAAAGTGGTTAATTTCATTTACGCACATGTTTAAAAATTGGTCAACTTATATGCATAAAACGGGACTTATACATGTATGATCTCCATTGCTTTCACACATAACATATACAAGCATATATTTTAAAAATAGGTAGGAAAAGTACTAGCATTCAATGCATTGATATATGTGTTTAAAATGCATTGTATGTTTTCATGCATAAGCATATATAAGCACATATGTGGCAGGGTAAAGACACGCATATTTTATAATAGGCATGGGTTGTAAAAGACTATGATAAAACTATGTGCAACCATATATGCGTGTATATATGGTTGCACATATATACACGCATATATACACTCTTAACGCTCCCGCTGGCTAAGTTAGTTCTTTCTTATTACCCATCAATTACTCCCCCCTTCCCCGTCTCACCAGGCATAGGCCTCCGTTTCCATCTTGTTATCAAAGTTATTATTTTTAATATTGTTATTATATTATCATTTTATCATTATTATCATTACAACATTATATGATAGTGTATTTCTAATGTTTCTATTGTTTCACATGTTTATTGTTTCCGCATGTTCATTATACCCATGTTTCATTGTATCCGCCACCCGGCGACAGGTCAGTTTCATGTAAACCGGTGCGATATGTATCCTATACAGGAACATCGGTATATAAAAGTAAAAAATAAATAAATAAATATATATATATATGCTGCGGCATGCAGTTGCTCAAAAGTTCTCCTCCCCATGCCTAACTTTTCATGGTAAATCTTCCTGTATCAAACAGAAGGTGCAATTATGTGTGAGTAGTTTTGTCAAAGTAATTTTCAAAGCAAACTTATGCCCAAAGTGCTTATTGTCTGCATGACGATGGAACTGTATGCAGAAATGTTCGAACATGAAAAAAGACAAATCAGAACAAAAAACAGAAAATAAAATAAAAATAAAAATCCCCACTGAAATAAACTTCAATGAACCAAACAAAAATCTTTGGCCTGCTCATTCCTGCAATATGTTGTATTAAATTGCAAATCTCCTCATGCCAAATACTTGCCATAATTAGCATTTTGTTTATGAGTTTCAAAGAAATGCAAAACATTGGAGGTCAAGCTCAAGGCAGGCATGTTTCAGCCTTTCAAATTCATCAGAATTTCCACAGATCCATAGGACAGGTCTTCCCAAACCTGACTTGAGTATCCCACAAGGATTTCAGAATGTCTACAGTGAATTTGCATAGACTGGAGACTCAGGGTATGCAAATGTACCTTGTGCATATTCATTGTGGATATGCTGAAACTGAACTGGTTGTGGGATCCCCAGAACAGGTTTGGAAAGCCCTGCCATACAAGAAGTTCATTAACTATTGCTGGTGACTTTAACTGATTTGTCAGAATTTCAATGCACTATCTGCTGTGTTTTAACGTAATCAAAGCATCATGAAGTGCTGTCTTTGATATGAAGGTTGCAATTATAGAATACTGGCTCTTCCCATACTCCATTTTCCTCTTCATTTCATCCATATATAACCCCAGCTCCCCCCAGTTTCATAAAATAGATGCAGCGGATTTATGTCTGTAGGGAGAGAAAATTATCTCCAAGATCATCCAGTAAAAAAAACACTTGCACAGGTTAATTCCAGAGGCTTACATGAATAAGGTATTGCTCACTAATTTGTGGTTCCCATAGAATGATAGATAAATATTTACAAGCAGTCTACACATGGCTGTTCCTCCATATTACAGGACCAACTATTTCAATAGCAATTGCTACCTGAACAACACAGAATATGATGGCAGATAAGGACTATAAGGCCCATCTTCTCTGTCCAATTTAATTCTCAATGTTCAGCCTTAGGCTCCACCTGATTTTCGTCTTCCCTACAAACTATTCTTTTAGAAAAGATGCTCAAAGTAACATTTTTACATGCTTCCTGTTCTAATGTCTTAGGCACAAAAGATAGTCTTGATGGAAAAATACATTCTTTCCGTACCAAATAAATCACTAGTTCACCGACAGAACTGCAGAGAAGTCTAATAATCCTTGAAAGGAAACAGAAGCTCTGAGAGCCAGAGCCATTTTTAACAGAAAACCATACCAATTCAGTTTTCAGTTTCAAAAGTCCGTGAGGTAAAACCTTTAATCAGAACCAATTTAAAGTGGAACTATTGCAATGCTGCTACAAAGATTCTGCAACCCTCCAATCAGCATACGAGGGTAAGTAGCCTGTACTAATATAACACTGGTCTACAGCAACGTGCTTCCAAACTTTAGTAAACGACTTTACTAAATCTGGGTCACTGAGAATAAAAATGATGCTTTAAACCGGCTTTAGTTTTCAAGGCATGCTTCTGGGCCAGTGTATGCGACCTTTGGCGGGAGCTGTGGAAGAAACGTGAGTTAAGAAGGGAAAGGATCTCAGACTAAACCAGAAATAACTAATGTACTATACATCTTTGACTGAATCTATGAATAAATCTATGACTGGATTTGCATGACAAGGAAAAGATAATGCGGAAATCCTTCCGGTTAGTGGTAACAAATTTTCTCAGAAACAACAAGGCAGAAAGCTACAAAATGTTGGTGGAAAATTTCCTTGAGGCATACAAAAGCCTTGGCTGCATGTACACAGATGTACATGTAGAAGTTATAAAATAGCCATGCCCCTGGGTGCGCGCCAGTGCACACAGACACCGATGTGTGCCCACGCACCTGTTTGAAAGTTAACGTCATAGTCTCCACTATCTTCTCACCTATTTATTCCCATTAGGGCTGCATACTAAAAAAATAATTTTGTTTTTTTCACTTCCTTTCTTGTTTTTCTTTTGTTTGTTTCATTAGATGTTTGTTTCTATTGTTTTCATTTATTTGAAATTAAACAAACATCAAAAAGAAGTGCATATGGCTATACAACAAAATGTTGCTAGCCTCTGAGCCAGTTGGTGCATTGTCAAATGACCCGGTGAAGGAGAAGTGACTAGCGATCACCCCTGCTCAATTTGAACTTTGGGATATCCCATGGAGGGGGGTACGAGGAATCTGGGGAGGGGTGGGAGGGCATAGGTTTAGCCCTGAGGGGAGATTTTAAATGTTTTAATTTCGGTGCTCAGTTTTTTGTGGTGGCAGAATCTGAGGGAGACCAGGCTGAGGTGAGTGCCGGCTATTTTTTAAATGAAATGAAAAAGCCAATTAATTTTGTTCATATTTTTATTACATTTAGCTTTGAATCAATCTCAAAAACATATGAAATTACATTTAAATACTCCTTTTGGCAACATCAAAAATTATTGTAAAATTTTTATAGCGGTCAAATGTGGAGGTTCGCCAACATGATTTTTTTCTAGTGAAAAACTAAACCCCTTTTCATCACGTGGCGGTTTTTTTGAATTTTATCCATTAAATAGTGAACCACAAACCATAAAAGTAGGTGCTTAATTTAAAAAGTTTTGTAAACAAGATGCTCCAGAAACTGTCAGCGAGTCGAGAGTCGAATTGACCCGGAGAAAAGTTAAGTACTCGACTCTCTGACTGATGCTGCACTGTAGGATCCATTGCTGGTTCCTGCAGGTAATGGGGGTGGTGGTCACTGAGGTGCTGTCTGTGCCTCCAATGCTGGTATCACCGGGCTCAAGGGTTGAGCTGGCTGGCTCTCTTGGATATCCTGCTGGTCTCATGGTCTTCTGGAGGCAGGTAGCAACTGGGCTGGTTCCTCCCATGGCAGGGCAGTTTCCTCCATAAAGCTGCAGAGTTTTAGGCTAGCATCAAGGAGTAAGGGCAACCCAAGAGGCTGACGTAGCAGCTGCTGCTTGTCCTTCTCTTGCTCGCTCCACTGCATCTCAACATCCAGTTGAAAGGAGCCACTGAGACCTGGGGCTTTACCTCTGGTACCTGGGGCTTTACAGCTGTGACTGGTGGTTTCCTGAGAGAGAGATGTGAAAACAAAGAATATAAGAACATATGGCATACTGGGTCAGACCAAGGGTCAATCAAGCCCAGTATCCTGTCTCCAACAGTGGCCAATCCAAGTCACAAGTACCTGACAAGTACCCAAACATGAAATAAATCTCAAGCTACTAGAGATGAGCTTAATTTTTCTGTGTCGGGTCGGGTTTTGGATCGGATGCTTCATGGAAAAAATGTGTTTTCCCGCAGGACGTTTTTTGGCAAAACGGATCGGAAAATCGAATCTGAAAAAACAAATAAAAAAAAAAAGAATCGAAAAAAAACCACCCCAACCCTTCAAATTTACTTTATTACAACTCCCCCACCATCCCAATCCCTCCCCAAGACTTACTAAAAGCCCTGGTGGTCCAGCGGGGTCCTGCGAGCGATGTCTCCCTCTCGGGCCGTCAGGTCATCCAGGAATCAAAATGGCGCTGGTGGCCCTTTGCCCTTACCATGTGACAGGGGCTACTGGTGCCATTGATCGACCCCTGTCACATCGAAGGAGCAATGGATGGCCTGCACCATTTTCTAAGATGGCACTGGCCATCCATTGCTCCTACCATGTGACAGGGGCTGACCAATGGCACCGGTAGACCCTGTCACATCGTAAGGGCAAGGAGCCACCAGCGCCATTTTGAATCATGGCAGGCCCGATGGCCCAAGAGGGAGAGATTGCTCGTGGGACCCCGCTGGACCACCAGGGCTTTTAGTGTCTTGGGGAGGGATCAGAATGGTGTGGCGGGGGTTGTAATAAAGTAAATTTGAAGGGTTGGGGTGTTTTGTTTTTTTTTAAATAAATGTGCCCCCCCCCCTACCCAAAAAATGAATTTTTCCCGAACTTTGGGGAAAATCCGTTTCGGGGTTCGGGTCCCCTGAACCAGGACAAATTAGGAAATTTTGTTGAAATTGCCTAATTCATGATAAACGAATGCACATCTCTACAAGCTACTATTGCTTATCAATTAGAAGCAGTTTATGAATTTTTCCTCTAGGAACTTATCCAAACCTTTTTTAAACCCAGTCACACTAACTACCATAACCACATCCTCTGGCAATTAATTCCAAAGCTTAACCATGCGCTGAGTGAAAAATAATTTTAATCGATTTGTTTTAAATGAGCTACTTACTGACTTCATGGAGTGCCCCTTGTCCTTCTATTATCTGAGAGAATAAATAATCATTTTACATTAACTTGTTGACGTCCTTTCATGAATTTGTAGACCTCTATCATATCCCCCCTCAGTTGCCTCTTCTCCAAACTGAAAGAAAGAAGACGTAATTATGAATGCTAAGAAGTCACATGTACTGTTTTGCATAAGATGTGTACTTTGTGTCATTCAATGTGAGTATCCTATGCAAAAAAGTGTGGACTTGTGAGGCAGACAACATTTACAGGTGATATGACTTACCAGCTATGGCTCGCGTCTTGTCCAGGCCTTGTCTATTTCCTCGAACACGTCTGGTCCCAGCAATTGAATCAAGTGCTCCTCCATTGGCATAAGGACCATTTGGCAAGGAGCCCCTCCGTCAGTTTGTTCCTGTTTGCCACCTTGTTCTTTAACTGCACCTTGATGCATCTGTAAGAGTGGGCCACTTGCTCTCCAGTCCTCTTGATGCCTCTGTGTTGGGATATGGCCGCTGTGCTGGTGCAGCATATCTGGCCCTTGGAAGCCCTGGAAGTAGTTGCAGCTTGGTTGCTGAAAAGCAGGTGGTAATTCTCCAGGATGCCTGCCATGATCTGCTCATTGTCTTCCACACTGAACTTGTAGATGCGTAGACATGCTTCCTGGCTGCTGGAGCATTGGGTTGCTGCATCCACTTCCAGAGATGTGGTATCAATATCCTCACACTCGATCACACTTCCCACTCCCTTCCCTTCCTCCCCCCTCCTGCACCTGCCCTGACAACTCCTTCCTCTCTGTCCTCTCTGTCTAGCCCTACCCTGTAGACCTCCTCCCTCTGCTCTCACCTGCCTATACCCTTCCCCCTTCCACCTCCTCCTATCCCTACCCTAATCCTCCTCCTACCATTCCTGCATTCCTCCTCCCTCCTCTCCTCCTCCCCCTCCCTCCTCCTATCCCTCCTTCTCTCTTCCCACATCTACCTTGATCCATTTTCTCACCACTCCTTCTCTCCTCACTCCTCCACACAAAGGGACAGACAGACAAAATTGACAAATGTGCAAAAACTTTCACACACAGATAAAAATAAAGGAAAACAGATAACACTAATCAGGACAACTCACTCAGGTAATCACTAGAAAAATCTCCTCCTAAACTCCATCTAATCAACTCACCCCCTCTCTTAATCACTAGCATACCCTCAGAGGCAGCTACAGGAAGCTGGTATATATATATATCTAAACAAAGACAATAACACATCATACGTAAAATGCCGCACAATGTATTAGTAAGTTACGTGATGTGATATACTGCAGTGCAGTACATCTTTAATTTCCCTAACCACGCCCATCTTTTTATTGCGGCCCATGAACATGCTACATTTCAGCTTTATTTACCGTTATTTGATGTCTCTAAGCCTTAGATTGTGAGCCCATTAGGGGTAGGCAAATACCTACAGTAGCTGAACGTAATCCACTGTGAAGTGCCTGAAAAGTGGTATATAAATAAATAAAAATAAAATACTATCCTGTATTCAACACCCATCCCAGATTTCTGTCACTGATGTACCGCATGGGTACACAGTATAACATGAATATCTTCATATTTATCTAATCTTCTTGCATAACCCTGAAAAGGTGGCCTAGCTGGCATTTCTTTAGGAATTATTAGCTTCATGGTTATATTAAATTAGGCCATAATTTTGTCATTAATAGCTTAACTGAATTTAAATTGCTTTAACTTGTCTTCATCTAGACATGAAACATATTGGCCAAAAAGAAGTCTGTTACTGCATTTATTATTCTCTAATCACATCCCATGATTCTCAATTAATTATGTGATGTCTGTTGTGGCTGTCAATAATAGTTGCACAACCTGAAGGGTGTACCACTTGCACTTCCAGGGAACAACTATTTCAGTGGCTAATCTATGATGCAAACAATATCCCAAACTTTGCAAAACTTGACACTACTACTCTGTCATGATAGACTCAAAGGTGCATTTTAAAAGCCCTATGCGCATAGCAATAGGGGGATGCATGAATAAGTCAGGCTCATGCGTATCTCTCTGTAGTAGTTACATAATGTGAGGAGTTTCCACCCAGGAAAGAGATCTAGGCGTCATAGTGGATAATACATTGAAATTGTTGACTCAATGTGCTATGTGATCAAAAAAGCAAACAGAATATTAGGAATAATTAGGAAGGGAATGGCAATTAAAACAGAGGATGTCATATTGCCTCTGTATTACTCCATGGTGAGACCACACCTTGAACACTGTGTGCAATTCTGGTCACCGTATCTCAAAAAGGAAATAGCTGCACTGGAGAAAGTGCAGAGAAGGGCAAACAAAATGATAAGGGCATCAAACAGTTGCCCTATGAGGAAAGGCTAAAGAAGTTAGGGCTGTTCAGTTTGGAGAAGAGACGACTGAGGGGGGATATGATAGAAGTCTACAAAATCATAAAAGGAATTGGACAAGTTAATATAAATTGTTATTTACTCTCTCAGATAATAGAAGGACAAGGGGGCACTCCATGAAGTTAGCAAGTTGCTTTTTTAAAACAAATCGAAGAAAATTATTTTTCACTCAGTGCACAGTTAAGCTCTGGAATTCATTGCCAGAGGATGTGGTTACAGCAGTTAGTGTAACTGAGTTTAAAAAAGGTTTGGATATGTTTCTAGAGAAAAAATCCATACACTGCTATTATGGTAATTAATAAGCAATAGTAGCTTGTGATTTATCTAATGTTTAGTTACTTGCCAGGTAACTTGTCACTTGGATTGGCCACTGTTGGAAACAGGATACTAGGCTTGATGGATCCTTGGTCTGACCCAGTATGGCATATCTTATGTTCTTATGGTAGTGGTATTGGTGATGCTGCAGGCTGCATAGGCAGAGGTGGTGGTGACATTAGAGTTGGTGGTGCAATGATGGGCAGCGGTGGTAGAGAAAAATAGATGAAACTGGCAATGGTGCAGGGTAAATTCCAACTTGGGGAGGGGACATCCAGGCTGGTGGTGCTTCAAAGGCTGGTGGTGTCTGCAACCAGTGGGTCATCTCTTAATAGAGAACTGATGGAGTCTGTGTCTGGTGGGGGGATATTATCTGCATCAAATCCCTCCACACTGCAATCTGGGCATCTATAGCATTACAAATGCCCTCGGGTTCTTGCTGAATGCCATGCATATCCTCCCTCAAGAGATCTAGGCGTCATAGTGGACCTCTCATGATTTTAAACACTTCTATCATATCCCCCCTCAGCCGTCTCTTCTCCAAGCTGAAAAGTCCTAACCTCTTTAGTCTTTCCTCATAGGGGAGCTGTTCCATTCCCCTTATCATTTTGGTTGCCCTTCTCTGTACCTTATCCATCGCAATTATATCTTTTTTGAGATGCGGTGACCAGAATTGTACACAGTATTCAAGGTGCGGTCTCACCAGGGAGCGATACAGAGGCATTATGACATTTTCCGTTTTATTCACCATTCCCTTTCTAATAATTCCCAACATTCTGTTTGCTTTTTTGACTGCCGCAGCACACTGAACCAATGATTTCAATGTGTTATCCACTGATGTTTAGATCTCTTTCTTGGGTAAGTTCCTGGATGTAATAAACGACTGCTTCATGGAGCAATTGGTTCAGGAACCAACAAGAAAGGGAGCTATTTTAGATTGAATTCTTAGTGGAACGCAGGATTTGATGAGAGAAGTAATGGTGGTGGGGCCACATGGCAACAGTGATCATAACATGATCAAATTTAAACTAATAACTGGAAGGGGGTGTTGCTACTGTCGGTCTTTGACGGCTTCGCCCCGCCTACCCCTCACTACTTGCGGCTCCTCCCGCTCACCTCGGACTACTGGCTGCCACTGCGTCTGCCATCCTCTCCGGTGTCCCTGGACCAGATTTGGTGCTGCCTCCCGCCATGCTCCTCCAAGGTACCTTAGGGCGTGCACACGCATGCCGCCCTCATCTTTATTTCCACGTTGGCGTGAACCTCAGGCGCATCCCCCTGATATGACGTCACACTGCCCGGATATTTAAGCCTACAGTATTTGCTAGCTCATCGAGTTAGCAACGGTAACTCTACGGATGGGATTCGCTCTCCGTACCGAAGCTGCTCTGCCACTCCAGCACTATCTGGAACTCTTACACCATTTGGGGTTGCTAATGGGGTACCCGCTCCTCAGGGGCGTCTTCTGCTTCTTTCATGTGCTATTAGGAAACCGGTACTCGCTCCTCGAGGGCCCATGTTCCCTGAGTCGCTGCCTGCATCTTCAAACCCTTCTACTTGGAAGACTTCACTAAGTTTCCATCTGTGAGTACTTCTACCAACTATTCCACAGTACTGCTTCCCTGGAACCAGGTACTCGCTCCTTGAGGGCCTGCCCTCAGTTCTGTTGCCAGACCTCTCGTCTAGTGGAATCTCTGTTACTGCTATGTGAGTACAAGACAACTGAGTCTCTCTGCTCTAAGGGATCAGGTACTCGCTCCTCGAGGGCCTGCTCTCCCTGTCTCGGAGCTTCTCCTAATTCTACCTGGGACTCTGAATGCTTCTTATCGTGTACTCATAACTCTCAGTCTCTTTCCACTACAGCACAGCCTAGCAGAGGATTTGCTGTTCCAGCGTTCTGTGGGAGACCTACCCAGCCGGGCTCAACATCTACTACTCAACACTGCCACCTCTGGTGGTTTCCAAAACTGTTTAATAAAAGATTCAAATCTGTGTTTGTGTGTCCAGAGTCTAACCTAACACTGTGGTCCCTCCCGGGACTGCCCCCATGGGCGTAGTCAGCTGCCACAGTGTCCAAGGATCCACCCAAACATCAATAACGATAACAGGGGGACAATAAGTAAATCTGCAGCTCTAACACTAAACTTTCAAAAGGAAAACTTTGATAAAATGAGGAAAATAGTTAGAAAAAAACTGAAAGGTGCAGTTGCAAAGGTTAAATGTGTTCAAAAGGCATGGACATTGTTTAAAAATACAATCATAGAGGCTCAGTCCGTATGTATTCCACACATTAAGAAAGGTGGAAGGAAGGTAATACGATTACCATCATGGTTAAAAGGTGAGGTGAAAGAGGCTATTTTAGCCAAAAAAAATCCTTAAAAAACTGGAAGAAGGATCCATCTGAAGAAAATAGGATAAAACATAAGCATTGTCAAGTTAAGTGTAAAACACTGATAAGACAGGCGAAGAGAGAATTTGAAATGAAGTTGGCCATAGGCAAAATCTCATAATAAAAACTTTTTAAAATATATCCGAAGCAAGAAACCTGGGAGGGAGTCGGTTGGACCATTAGATGACCGAGGGTTTAAAGGGGCTCTTAGGGAAGATAAGGCCATTGCAGAAATACTAAATGAATTCTTTGCCTCCGTGTTTACTAATGAGGATGTTGGGGAGATACCAGTTCCGGAGATGGTTTTCAGGGGTGATGAGACAGACGAACTGAACGAAATCACTGTGAACCTGGAAGATGTAGTAGGTCAGATTGACAAACTAAAGAGTAACAAATCACCTGGACTGGATGGTATGCATCCTAGGGTACTGAAGGAACTAAAAAATGAAATTTCTGATCTATTAGTTAAAATTTGTAACCTATCTTTAAACTCATCCATTGTACCTGAAGACTGGAGGGTGGCCAATGTAACCCCAATATTTAAAAAGGCTCCAGGGGCGATCCAGGTAACTATAGACCAGTGAGCCTGACTTCAGTGCCGGGAAAAATAGTGGAAACTATTCTCAAGATTAAAATCGTAGAGCATATAGAAAGACATGGTTTAATGGAACACAGTCAACATGGATTTACCCAAGGTAAGCCTTTGATAACCTCACTCATCGTATTCCTTTCCAGATCATTTATATATATATATATATATTGAAAAGCACCAGTCCAAGGACAGATCCCTGAGGCACTCCACTGTTTACCCTTTTCCACTGAGAAAATTGTCCATTTAATCCTACTCTCTGTTTCTTGTCTTTTAGCCAGTTTGTAATCCACGAAAGGACATTGTCACCTATCCCATGACTTTTCCTAGAAGCCTCTCATGAGGAACTTGGTCAAATGCCTTCCGAAAATCCAAGTACACTACATCTACCGGTTCACCTTTATCCAAATGTTTATTAACTCCTTCAAAAAAGTGAAGCAGATTTGTGAGAGAAGACTTGCCTTGGGTAAAGCCATGCTGACTTTGTTCCATTAAACCATGTCTTTCTATATGTTCTGTGATTTTGATGTTTAGAACACTTTCCACTATTTTTCCTGGCACTGAAGTTGGGCTAACTGGTCTGTAGTTTCCCAGATCGCCCCTGGAGCCCTTTTTAAATATTGGGGTTACATTAGCTATCCTCCAGTCTTCAGGTACAATGGATGATTTTAATTATAGGTTACAATTTTTTATTAATAGGTCTGAAATCTCATTTTTTAGTTCCTTCAGAACTCTGGGGTATATACCATCCAGTCCAGGTGATTTACTACTCTCCAGTTTGTCAATCAGTTCTACCACATCTTCTAGGTTCACCATGATTTGGTTCAGTCCATCTGAATCATTACCCATGAAAACCTTCTCCAGTACCGGTACCTCTCCAACATCCTCTTCAGTAAACACCAAAGCAAAGAAATCATTTAATCTTTCCATGATGGTCTTATCTTCTCTAAGTGCCCCTTTAACCAGCCAGCAAATATACTATCGCTAGCATAAATATGTGTTCCATATACATGTACAATCTCTTTTAACCAATGATATCCCTGTATTTTGTAATAATAGCTAGATCCATTTGTTCAGAGACATTAGGATCTGGTCCAGTGTTTTTTCCTAGAGTTTGCAATGTGGGAAAAACCTGTACCAGACCTGCCTGTTCCTGATGCCATGGAGCCTGCTGCTATTCTATATACAATGTAGGGATGTGAATCGTTTTTTGACGATTTAAAATATCGTCCGATATATTTTAAATCGTCAAAAATCCTTAGCGGCGATATTTAATAGGAATTCCCCCGATTTATCGTCAAAAATCGTAAATTGGGGGAAGGGGGAGGGGAAGGGGGAGGGCGGGAAAACCGGCACACTAAAACATCCCTAAAACCCACCCCAACCCTTTAAAATAAATCCCCCACCCTCCCGAACCCCCCCAAAATGTCTTAAATTACCTGGGGTCCAGTGGGGGGGTCCTGTTGTGATCTTCCACTCTCGGGCCACGAGTGCGTTGATAGAAAATGGCGTCGGCGCTATTTTGGTTCCTGTCCCCGACGTCACGAGCGTAGAAGATCTCTCCCGGACCCCCGCTGAACCCCCAGGGACTTTTGGACAGCTTGGGGGGGCCTCCTGACCCCCACAAGACTTGCCAAAAGTCCAGCAGGGGTCCGGGAACGACCTCCTGCACTCGAATCGTGTTGCCATATGGCCGGCGCCATTTTGCAATATGGCCATATGGCCGGCACCATTTTGCAAAATGGTGCCGGCCGTACCGCAACACGATTCGAGTGCAGGAGGTCATTCCCAGACCCCCGCTGGACTTTTGGCAAGTCTTGTGGGGGTCAGGAGGCCCCCCCAAGCTGGCCAAAAGTCCCTGGGGGTCCAGCGGGGTCTGGGAACGACCTCCTGCACTCGAATCGTGTTGCCGTACGGCCGGCGCCATTTTGCAAAATGGCGCCGGCCGTACGGCAACACGATTCGAGTGCAGGAGGTCATTCCCGGACCCCCGCTGGACTTTTGGCAAGTTTTGTGGGGGTCAGGAAGCCCCCCCAAGCTGGCCAAAAGTCCCTGGGGGTCCAGCGGGGGTCCGGGAGCAATCTTCTACGCTTGTGACGTCGGGGACAGGAACCAAAATGGCGCCGGCGCTACCTTTGCCCTGTCATATGACAGGGCAAAGGTAGCGCCGGAGCCATTTTCTATCAACGCACTCGTGGCCCGAGAGTGGAAGATCACAACGGGACCCCCCCACTGGACCCCAGGTAATTTAAGACATTTTGGGGGGGTTCGGGAGGGTGGGGGATTTATTTTAAAGGGTCGGGGTGGGTTTTAGGGATGTTTTAGTGTGTCGGTTTTCCCGCCCTCCCCCGATTTACGATTTACAAGATATTTATAAAAACAAAACCGCGACGATCCGATTCCCAATCCCCCCCCAGCCGAAATTGATCGTTAAGACGATCGATCACACGATTCACATCTCTAATACAATGTACAATATATGTTGGATTTTAGGAAAGCATGGCATGTGTGGATAAATACCTAATTATCTGCATCCTGGATGATTTATATTTTAGGCTAGGCCCTTTTGATATTCAATAAAGTTTTTCTTTTCATATGGAACATCACCGTTTCTTTTCTACTATCAATCTTTTAGAAACTCTTGGCCTGATATACTGTAAAACACAACAAACAGAAATCCATAATGGTTCTCTGTAACTTATTCTATTGCTAGCCTGAGGCTGCTGTGGGGGTGGGGCTGGACTGCTACTATTGGATCCCCTCCAGGTGATGATGGAGGGGATACCATTCTTCCTTTCTGCTGCTGCTCTCCAGTGTTCGTATCAGCTACAGGAGCATCAGGAGGGGATAGGCCCTCATCATCATGCTCTCCTTATGCTTCATCCTCCTTCTCAGGCAATGGGAAGAAGTTGTCATCTGTGAAGAGAACAGAAAATGTGTCTCATTTCATGTGCTTGTATGCTTCAGGATGTAATGTGGACATATAGCCAGGCAGAGGGAATTCCTTTTCTGGGAGAGGTGTAGGCAATGGGAAGTGCTCCTAGCTATGGGACACCCATCTCTTAAAGGTAGTGACAAGGCCATAGAAAGGTCACTTGAAATACCAAAGCTTCAGTTCAGCAGTATTTTACTAGATGGTGTCTCAGATGTGCACTCTGTCAGGGTGGTTAGGATAGGATTATGGTCTACATAGCAATGCCTCATGGGCCCTGATGCAGCACCTAATGTATGGGTGTTTCTAAGATAGGGAGCATATACTTTGACTGGTAATAAAATTAGGAATGTGTTCCAACACCCTAAACGGTTTCCAGCTAGTCCTGAGGATGCCTTCCAAGTAATACGACAAGACATAGCTGCCAGTGACCCTGAAAAACTCCCAGGACAAAGTATGTCGCGCCGGCGAATGCACGCCCGCCGGTTCCCGCCTGGATGAATGCACGCCTGCCAGCACGTACGGGCGTGCATTCATTCACTCACCTTCGCCGGCGGGCGTGCATTCATCCAGGCGTATGGGCGTCCATTCATCCACCTTCGCCGGCAGGGGCTGCTGGAAGCCGCTTTTGCCGCCGGCTGCCCCCGGGAGGCAGGGAAGCCGCAGTGCGCGCCTCGGGAGGAGGGGAGAGAGGACTGTTCAAAGAAAATTCACATGCAGTAAGTTTACTTTTATTACACTTTATTTACTTTTGATTTAATGACATGTCGAGCCGATTTTCACCCTGCGCCTTGCTTCAGAAGGGGGGGATTTGGACCGGAGCCTGCCTATTGCTAACACTACCCTGCCACACTGCCAGGGTAAGGGTCCCGGGGGGTGAGGGAGTCATTTGCCCATGAAACTTCGTCTCTCTGACCTGACGCTCCACACTAACGCAGGGGTAAGGGTAGGCGGTAAGTTAGCAGGTTAAACACGCGGCAAAACTGCAGGTTAAAAAGGCGATAGTCGGGGCGCACATTACGGTATGGGAGGGAATAGCTAATCCGATCGTTTACATCTCATATACATGCTGTGAGCGGAAAGGGTTACCGGTTGATTTAAAGAAGAGGAAAGGATGAGTTAAAAGGGATAGTGAATTGTGGGTTGGACTTACACGGCCAAATTGTGAGTTAGAAGCGGGTTAGAAGCAGGGTAACTGCGGCCACACTTTACTGTATCGGCCTGTATGTTAACATGAGGGTTTAATTAAAAGGCAGAGACAGGGTATGGTTGAGTGGTATGGCTGGTGATGGAAACAGGACATAGATGGATTTTGTAAAAATCTCCCTGTTAGCCACATTATGAACTTACCTCTGGCCCTATCCTGCCTAGTACAAAGCCAGTCCAGCTATCTCCGATGTTTTTGACACAGCTCCCAGGCTTTCTTCTTCAGGTTTGAAATCTATATAGAGAAATAGGAATACAAAGTTTAGTGCACTGTAGCTGCTACAATGATCTCCATACTGTTATGATATCGAGGTGTTTGGTGGATTCTCAGGGGCAACAGTGATGTTATCTCCTATGGGGAGGAGCCCTGTAGGGAGATTGATGCACCAGGCTAGACTCAATAGCACAGACACAGAGATAGTTTCTTTTATTGTACAGCTAGAATGACCACCAGAGGTGGCAGTAGAGAGCAGGTTAGCTGGTAGCAGTCTGTAATCCTTGGCGAGGGAGACCCGCCCAACAATGGTGGTGTAAGGCCCCGATGCAGATGTTCACTGTAGGAGAGACAGACTGGCAGATGTTAAACACACTCCCGTAACTGAGTAGAGAGAATCCCAATGAGCAGTAGAGAGGATAGGTATTAGCAGTCCGTGGTCCTCGGCAGAGGAGACCCGTTCCACAATGGTGGTGTAGGCCCGATGCAGAGAGGTAGCGAGGAACTGATGAGAGACAGACTGGTAGAAGTTGTACTCACTCTCTGTAGCTGATAGATGGATTTCCAGCAGGTTGAAGAATGGAACAGGAACCAGGAAAGACACACAGGCCCTCGAGGAGCGAGTACCTGTAAGAGGATAGGCACTTGTAAATAAGCAGAGGGCCCCCGAGGAGCGGGTACCCAGGTTAGAAAACCCCGAAAGGTGAAGATAGCTTCCAATGGATAGAAGCAGCAGAGTAGCTTCAGACCGGGGCATACTGATCCTTGCTAACTCGGCGAGAGTCAACAAATGGGCAACCTTAAATATGCAGAAGCAGTGACATCACTCGAGGGGGGACACCTCCGAGGTTCACGCCAACACTGCAACAAAGGTAGGGGCGCGCACGCGCACGTGCCGTAAGAGGCCTCGGGTCAAGATGGCCGAATGCCGCGCCAGAGCAGCTCCGGGGAAGCTGGAGGGTGCGGCAAGGAGACTCCACGGATACCATTCTCCCGAGGCTGGTGAAGAAAGCTGAGAGAAAGGGGAGGCATGTCGGGCGAAGTCGTCTGAGCCTGACGGAAGCAACACATACTTGTATATGTATGCATTCTACTGATGTCTTACATGCCCCATAGGAAGTTGTAATTGTATCTTTACTATACTTGTAAATAATGGTTTAAGTCCCCCCTCATTATCCTTGACTATGATTTCACACGTGCATTGTATTAGATTGGTAAAACATCAACATTGATCATTCTGTTAATAGAATGTACATTTGTTAATGTATTCAGACATATCTATTGACTCTTGCATTATCTGCAAGCCACTTTGGAGCCCCTCTAGTGACCCCCACATAAACACCCTATGCAGCCCCTACCTGCATCTCCACACCCTTATTGCCCTCTTAGTGATCCTACATATACAGCCTAAGTAGATCCCTCCCCTACTACCCACAATCAACTTGCCTCAAGTGGGAAGGAAGCTCAGTGGTTAAACTCCCACTGTAAGCCTTTCTAGGCCTGCTTAATTTTGCAGAGATTTCTTCTAACTCCATGAATAGGGAAGAGTACCCTCTCATATTCCATCACCAGGGATGCCAGGCAGGCGATGTCCATAGTGATAAAATTAGGTTGCCATGTTGGTGGTGGCATCGCGGAATAAACCCGTCCTGGAAGAACCAGTAAATCACAGAAGAGTACACGTGTATGATTTACACCCAAAGTTGTGCGTCAATGAAAAACCATGCAAAACTTATGCATGGAACCATGCAAACCCATGTGTGTGTGAATACAGGCATGTACACAAATCTTTTAAAGTTATCCTCAAATTGGGAATCGGTATAATAATTTAGATTGGACCCAAATTATATTCTGTTTTTCAAATATGGCTAACACCAATATTTATTGGAGTGGAAAATTAAAATAAAATAATTTTTTAGAGCGGACCTTTAATCTCAATCTCTTAAACAGGGTAGTTGATTTTTGCTTGTCTCCAGTTCAGTTGAAGGATAGCTTTCAAACAACTCCACATGGCCCATATACATACATACATATATATATGGCTACACAGAGATTTACTACAGTATGTTATAATCTGTACATATAATTTAGGCACATATTTTTTATGTTTATATAATAGCATGTATGTACATGAATACAAACTATTTATGTGCATAACTCTTTTGAAAATGTACTACTGAGGTAAATTAGTTGACTGTAACCTGGACGCTATAAACAGGATTACCCATCCCTAATTCAAAGAGTAGTAATATCAGTGTCATTATAGTTGCCTTCATAGTTCAAGATTTTTGCCAAGATAGATAGATATTTTCATTCTGTTTGGAATTAATGATACCAAAAATTAAGGGATAATTCTGGAGATATAAAAGAGTACTGGCATTAATCCAAGCACCAACATGGGCAGGGAGAGGGTAGTCAATGGTCAGCGTCTACAGCCTGCCTATTACCAAAAACTTTATGGCAATGAATAATATGGGCTAAGGCAATTTGCAACTGCAGGAAATTTTCAACACAAATGGCAAGGGAAAAAGAAAACAGGGAGGGAAATGAACAAATTATACAGATAATTGGTAAAAAAAAAATGCATCAAAGAAAGATGATATCCAATAACACTGCTGGTTTCTAATGAATGTGCGTGTAATAAAATCAACTTGTTTGGTCCATAGTTGGCCCTGCACTTCACATGCCCAGATTAAAAATGGAACAGCTGTGATGATTTAATTTACATGTTAATAACAAACAGGCCTCCAGAAACCACCGAATAAATGCCTTTTATTGCCAGCGTATCTTTTCCAGTGCAGCTTGAATGAAAACTCTGGTAATTAATTGTTTTAAGCGATTCTATTAAAAATTGTCTGGAAGTGATGTGTGCTGAATGCTTATTTGGGCTGGCTGATGAGAGGAATACAGAACAGAAGACTCCTAATTATTTCCTTTTAAAAAATTCGGGCATTAAAGGCCTTGGCACCTGCTTGTGAAAATGGAATTGAACACCACGGGATTTCATGTGTGGCATTGTAATAGTCTCCGTATTTATGTTTACTTACTGAAAATCCATGGTTTAAGGAGAAGCTGTAACTGCGGGATTTGGAAGCCCCGGTAAGACTGATTGGAAACGCGCATCCCTTTTGCGAACACACGGTGAATGCATGCCGCGTGGCGTGCTCACTGCGCTTGGACATGCCGTCCCCCTGCACACACTCCAAGCTGGACGCATTCATTTTGCCTACTTCTTTAGCTAAAGAACTTCTTGAGCTGCAGTTCTCCAGTGCAAATGGAACACCGCAGAATAGCAAAAGAAAGTTTGGGGATAAAATGCGTCATCCAAGAAAATGAGACATTTCAATATAAATGAAAATAAATGCAAACGGTCTCTAAAAGCACGTGCTTTGACAAAAAGGTAGATTTTCAAACTTCCGCAGGGGCAGAATGGCAGGGTTTTAAGGGGCGCAAGTAATAAAATAGCCACGTCTCTCTGGGTATGGGCTGACGAGTGCATCCCTGCATGTAAATCTCACGCCTGCCCCCCTGGAACATCTATGATTTGTGAGCATAAAAATATGGCAAAATCGGGACACATCCATACAAGGCTGGCTTTAGGGTGCATGGTGCCCCCTCTTTCTCCTCCTCCCTCCCTACATTCTCTTTTTCTTCCCTCCTTCTTTCCTACATGTACTCTATCACCCCTTCTCCCCTTCCCTCTGGCATTCTCTCCTCTGCTCCACCTTTTCATCCATTTGCTCCCTTTTCTCCATCCCACATTTTCTCATTCTTCTCCCTTTTCCCTTCCTTCCTCCAAGCATTCTCTCCCTCCTTCCCCTCCCTCCCCTCCTTTCTGGCATTCTCTTCTCTCTCCCTCAAGGCATTCCCTCCTATTCCCTCCTTCCCACCCAGGCTCGGCTGTTCCTGCCCTTCTCCCTCGTGGCTGGCACTCCTCCTGTCCTAGATCCAGTGCTGCTTTACCCACTATGGGGCTCTGTGGATGGACCCTCACAGCCCCATCTCACACCACCCAGTCATAGCCTCTGTCAATTTAACACCCCCCCACCTGATTGCTGTGTCCCCCTACCTTACTCTGCTCTGCCTCCAAGTCTCTACTCTCCCCACCCATTTCCAAGTCTCCCTCCTCCCAAATCTCTAAATCCCTGCACTCCCTTATCTTGCCCCACAATCCAAATACTATTCCCCCACCCAGTCTCCCAGTCACTACTGCCCCCAATCTTCAAGTCCCAAGCTTTTCTTCCCTTCTTCAAAATAAAAAGAATAAATATTTCAAATAACTGATGAAAAGAACATTCAATAATTCAAACCTCATAAAAAATGTTATAAATTCTCCAAAACACAAATAAAATATTTCAAGACAACAGATACATCAGATAACATCCAATTATTAAACTAAGGATTTTTAAAAAGTCTCCCGCTCTCCATCCCTGGGATTATTTTTCATTTTTAGTCACCCTGAGATTGTCATAGATTTGGGGAGGGGCACCACAAAACCTTATCCTCTCTCTCACATACTCGTGCTCTCAACAAACACATGCATAGGCCTTTTCTCCCTCACAAAAACATCCTTACACACAGGCCCTCTCTCTTTTACATTCAAATTCAAACAAACCGTCTCTCTCTCCCTCACACGCAGACACATACACTGAATCTCTGTACCTCACACACATGCACTCTCTCATACACTCATAGAATCTTTCTTTCTCATTCACACACATACACACACAGGCTCTCACCCATCCCCTGTCACATACACTGGCACTTTCTCTCCCCCCCCCCCCCCCCAACACACATTGGCTCGCTCTCTCTCACAAACCCTTTTGCTTTCTGTCTTTAACACACAACCACACAGGCTCTCTTTCATACACACAGGCTCTCTCGCTCTCATACACATACACTCAGGGGCTCCCCCTCTTTTCTGGTTCTTTTCTTCAAGGTCCTGTGTGCTGGGCCTCTCTCTTCATCTGCCATGGGATGGGGTCTGTTGCAGCAGCCCTGCCATGCTTAGTCTCTCTCTCATTGGCTGCTGGTCCTCTATAGTGCCCCTTGTTTCCTGGAGCCCTAGGTGACTGCCCAGCTCGCAGTACCCAAAAGCCTGCCCTGTATGCATACTTTTATGAAAACAACCCCAATGCAATTTTAAAGCAAGCTATTTATGCACATAAACCCAGTGTTATTTGCCTAAATGGCTTTGAAAATTATCCTCATCCAGGCTAATTTTAAAAGTCATTTCAATTGCCAAAAGAGTGCTTTTCCTGCAGAAATCATCTTTTAGAAAACTGATCTCACTAAAAGCACATGTGTCATTTCACTTTGAAAATGAATGTAAAGTCATTGGGTAAACCATGGATTTTGCACCAGTGCTGACAATCAGAACATTTACTGCAATTTTGAAAAGGCATTGAAAAACAAAATCACATTCTGATCCCACTGAGTTGGCCAACTGTCACCCCATTTCACCCTTACCATCCCTAGCAAAAACGATTGAGGCTGTTGGTGCTCAAACAACTTCAACAGTTTTTAGAACGACATGAGATTTTCCATCAATTACAATTTGGATTTAGACCAAATTACAGTACAGATTAGATTCAGCATTGAGAAAACTCAACATGGCTTGGACACATGCACTGACTACCTCCAGGTAAAACAGAGTTTTTGAAAATTGTCCTCTCTAAACGGGTAAAAGTAGGCACATTGTTTCACTTTTATCTGCATTTTCGTGAAAGTGCTTCTGGGGTGGAGTTCGTCATTTCTAAATGTATGCACGTTGTTTTGGCAGAAAAGGCAGGTTCACGTCTCTGCGGATACTCTTCTCTTTTGAGAATCCCATGGAGAATGCGCCTGCCCAGACGGTTATGAAAACTGCCCCAATTTCATTTTATATTTGTGTCACCTCATCAGTAATTGAAAAGGAGCCTATGGCAGACCTGCAATGTCCCTCAGTGGCTCAATAATGGGGATGCGCAAGATAAAAAAAAAATAAAGTTTTGTGTCATGTCCTCCGGTCATCTTTTCATGTCACATTTATGTCATCTGTATCATTTCATTTTCCCTTGAATATTGTGTGCTCCATGTGTTCCTTTTTTAGCTCGCACTGTATTTTCTCAACACGCATACTCAACGACTGCTCTATTTCCAGTTCTGGACCACATGGGAGCGAGCTGCCTCCCCCTTTGAATTTAACACACCTGTTTACTAAATTTCGTGAAGAGTATGAGTTGAAAGGACATAAATATTGTAGACGATATTTCAGTCGTTTTTATATTGTTTCAGGCACAAAACAATATAACAAATATCACTGATGTTTTCATGTCATTTGAAAATGACAGCACATCCCTACACAACCATAGCATTCACTATTATTCCAGAAGTCAAGGAAAGGGCACATTTACTGTGATGGTTTCTCTGATTTTTTTTTTCCATTTTCTTCTTTCTTTTTTTTTTGGTAAAAGAGGAAGAGAAGGTTAGGAAGGAAGTCCTCAGAAAAGCTATCCTCTTCCCTGGAGAATAGCACATCGCCTACTGCACGAACAAAAGCAGCTAGCACATGGGGGGGGGGGGGGAGAAAGAGGAGGGAGAGAGGGGGGGAAATGGAATATAAGAACTGTCATTCTCGAATCCCGCAGAGAAACATCGCTGAATGCTCCCAGGTGTTCCTTAAATCGAACTTGATTTCCCATACATTTATTTTCAAAGCCATTCCATTCATGAACTCGTCAGGGAAAGCAAGGAACAGTAAGGTACGCCCAAGCGGTATTTGTTAAGGCACCTTGTTTTATGGCATTCAGCTAACAGAGGGAGCTTTTCATGTTCCAAACAAAGAGATAAACTGGTCTCTCTCTTTTTTTTTCTCTCGCTCTCTCTCCCTGTCAGTAGCATGTGAATATCCAGTGTTGTGTATACCACTGACAGAGGGGAGAAAAACAGAATGAAACATAACCCAAAACTCTCTGCAATCTTGAAACATGCCTTCCATAATTCTTATCAAATATGCTCTCTTTGGATGAGACTGGTGACTCCCAAATACAATTTGCAGATACAATAGCTAGGAGCATTACCTAACCCTGTTTTATTTATTTTCTGTGCTCCTATCTTTTATTAGCAAACAGAAAAATAAAAGGGCTACATAGCTTTATTTCCTTCCGATTTACTTCACTGCCTCTACTGTCAACTGAAATTTATGCTCTGGTTTAGGAGTAATTTTGAGTTTGGAAGGGTGGTCCTCCTGCCATCTGCTATAAATAACCTGCACACATCTATTTCCGAAAATTGCATGTAGTCAAAGACAGAGGGGGAGGGGGAATAAGCACGCCTCTATTTTAACCTCTGTGGATTTTCAATTGAGAAATGGAATGCTGAAACGCGATCTACTTTGTTGCTTCTCTCCCTGGATTCAGCTCTCTCCCCCACTCCTATATTTTTTGTGCTTCAACTGCAACAATGGAAGTAGATATCTGACCTTAAATATGGAACTTTCAGGTCAGTTTTTTCACTGCCTGAATGAGCTGCATTTTAGAATTGAAGTACTTTAGTGAAAGGTACACGCAGGGGTAGATTTTCAAAGGGTTTACGCGCGTAACCTTGAAAACCTGCCCCTGCGTGCGCCGAGCAAGCCCAGGGACGCATGTATGTCCTGGGGCTTTGAAAAAGGGGCGGGAAGGGGGTGGGGTCATGGGCGTGGCTGCGGCATAAAAAATAAAATAAGGTGGGGGGGGGTGTGTGTGAAAGAAAAGTTCCCTCCAAGGCTGCTCCGATTTCGGAGCGGCCTTAGAGGGAATGGGGAAAGCCATCGGGGCTCCCCTAGGGCTCGGCATGCACAAGGGGTGCACGTGTGCACCCCTTTGCGCACGCCGACCATGGATGTTATAACATTCGCGCGGCAGTGCGTGCATGTTATAAAATCGGGTGTGCATTTGTGCGCGCCGGGTAGCGCGCACAAATGTACCCCACGCGCGTAGGATTAAAAATCTGCCCCACAGTGTTTTAATTCATGGAAATGCTTAAAAAGTTGTTGCTGTGGTTTGGGGTTCAACTGGGAGATAATTGCCTGTGACCACGTTCAAAGAGAGCCTTGGTTCAGAGGTCAGCACTCTAGCAAGGTTGAGGCAATGAGCTCAAGGAAGATCAGCATGACACATTGAAGTAAGAAGAGGGAGGGAAGTGAACAATTACGTTAAAGTAATGAGAGCTCTTGCCACCATCTTCAGGAGAAAGAGCTGCACCTTAATATGAATGGTGATATTTTTTTTAGGCCACTACTACTTATTGCTTCTATAGCACCCTGACGGATGTAGCAATGTACAACAACACATAATGCCTCCTCAGTAGAGATTACACTCTAATCAAGACAAACGTACAGGGCAAAAAAGATGATAAGAATTTCATGAATTAAGAAAATGGTTCACCAAGGACATGAGTTGAAGATCTGAGATTCACCTTTAAATGCTATTGCCTTCCACACCCTACATGAGTGACCTTACTGGTGTGGATTCAGATGATAGTAGTGTTCTGCCAGATGATGCTGAAAAGCCAGACTGGCCTGAAGAGTAGCTCACTTACTGGAACATGAAAGATGGGCCACCCAGATGTTAAGGTGGAGGAATTTTTGCATTATTCATCTGGCTGGATATTGTCACATGTTGAACATGCTAATATGGTTGCTACTCTGGATATCCATGTTGTGTGTTTGTATCGATTTGTTGAGTGGTAACTTTGATATATGCTTTTGTGAAGGAGGTGTGTACAAGATAGTCAGACATTACTAGTTGCCCAAGTAATACGTATTTAGCAAATTATGAGACTGGAGCAATGATATCAGTCATTAATATGCATAAATGTGGTGTCTATTGTATGTATTGACTGATTTTAATGAGATGCAAATGAGGCATGCATTACCACAGACACTAAAGTACACACTTATAAGTAAGCAGATGGTATCGCAAAAACCTAACTGTACCTGCCCTATGGTATAGTTTATGCATTACTGCATAGGCAAAGAATTTTGCATACATACTTTTTTGCTGCAAGTAATGAGCTATTTTGTATGGTTTTGAATCTTACCTCTTTAGCATAGATTTTGCATTAAGCCTATATTACCAACTCGTTTACATGGGTTGGTACTGTTAATTCATATAGACCATCCTTTAACACATGTTTAATTGTGATAATATTTAGCAAGCAGTACTGCTTGTAATAGCCTTAATGCTATTATTTTGTCCTTTATAATGCACCCTAAGGCGAGAGGTTTTATAAAAAATGACATACAGATGAGTTTCTACCCAAGGAAGCTTACAATCAGGGACAGTAACTTTTAAACTGTTGTTGGTCCATGCCCAGGGACACGGTCATTTTATAACATACGTTATAACATACGTTATAAAATTACCTGACCATGCGTACATATGCAAGCAATTGTAAGTGGACGTGCGCCTATGTGAGCAAATGCTTCTACCATGTAAGTGGGGGGATTTTAAAGGACACATGTGCTGATGCCATTACCAGTTTTCCCAGTTCATTACCAGTTCACCCAGGTAAGAACAGGACTTCCAAACCCCCCTAGGTTACTAGCCTCTCTTCTCCCCTGATAGCCATGACCTTTGAAACCACACTAATCTGCCTACAATTTCTTGTTTTACAACGTACGTGCCACTCATTGCAGAAGTAAAGTTATATGGAAGGGGACCCCGATGCACGCCTGTGCGCGTATTTACGCATTAATTTAAAATTAAAATCCAGGAACGCCTATGGCCTGCCCCTTTTTTTGAAGTTTTCATTTGTGCAAGTACGCTCGGCGTACGCTGGTTCACCTTGTGCACGTATCTTCCAGTTTTGGCGAGTGCCGGGCTTCTAAAATTCACCTTTAAATGAATTCCAGAAGAAATGGGAGATAGGGCGAGTACTTTCACACCGCCTCATAGAGCTAACATCTGCAGGTACAGTTTACCCACTGACTTTAGCTCAAATTGTGAAAGTGCTCTTATGTACTACATCTGCTTTGAAAATGTACAGTTTGTCCCAAACCACGTACTGAGTACTTATATGCTGAAAGGTGCACCCTGCTCAGAGCAGGTGTAACTTTCTGCTTGCAGATTTTTGAAAATCAAAAGTCTGTATGTAAATGCTAACCCCACCCCAACTCAAAACCCCTCCCCTGGACACCTACTGTGAGTAAATGTATGGGTGAAACTGTGTTTTGTGTGTACTTTTACACGGATAACTGCCCCCCTCCCCCCCCCCCCCCCACACACATACACACCACCACCACCAGCTGATTTTGAAAGCACCACTGAGACGCATAAAACAGGTTTTTATGCAAATACAGGTACATTTTCAAAGGAGTTACATGCGCAATTGTAACATACTATTGTAGCAATTTTAAAAAGCCATTTATGCACATAGGGCCTGATTTTCAAAAGCATTTACACATATAAAACGAGGATTTACATGTATAAATGCACTTTACCCATGTAAGTAGGCTTTCAAAAATTGCTACAATAGATACCATTCAATTGTCCATAGGATTTGCTCGCCTCAGTACACTTTACACGTGTAAATGGCTCTTGAAAATTGCTGCGATAGTATGCTACATTTACACATGTAACTCTTTTGAAAAGTCACCTGATTGGGGTAATTTTCAAAAAGAGTTGCACGCTTAAATGTAACTACTATTGTAGCAATTTACAAAAGCCATTTACTCAAGTAATGTGCACTTATGCGAGAAAATCCTATGGACAATTAAATGGCACATATTGTAGCAATTTTCAAATGCCCACTTACACAAGTTAAGGGCCTGATTTTAAAAAGCATTTACTCGAGTAAAACAGGGTTTTACTCGAGTAAATGCACTTTACTTGAGTAAGTGGGCTTTTGAAAATTGCTATAATATATGCCATTGAATTGTCCATAGGATTTACTTGTGTAAGTGCACTTTACTCCAGTAAATGGCTTTTGAAAATTGCTACAATAGTAGTTACATTTACATGTGTAACTCCTTTTGAAAATTACCCCCTAAGTGCATTTATATGTGTAAATGCTTTTGAAAATCAGGCCAATAAAGTGCTTTGAAAATCAATCCCAAATTGATTGTAATGAATGTCAGTGGCAGAAATAGGATACCAATAGAAGTCTCCTGTTTCCTAGTCCATTACTTTAACTACTAGGTCTCTCTCTTACTTTCTCTCATTGGTCAGATATTCTGAAACAATCTAATTGGTGGGCATAAGAAACAGATTTTTTTCTTATATCAGCAACAGAGCTGAGTTTTATATGTAATTGTGATTTTGTATATTATTTATGGATGTTTTAACTATAATCTGTACTAAACTATGATGTGGAAGAGGCGGAATCTAATCTTGTTTTAAATAAATAGATTCAAGAAAGCATGGTGCAGGGGAATGAGTGTAAAGCAGAGATCAAGTGAGATCTATTGTATTACAATCGGAAGGAAAAATGTGCAAGCCAGAAGGACCTTGCAATCTTCATCTGATGATGTATTCATCTTATGTTAAACTAATTCACAAAAAATATTTGCTGCATTCTAACCATATAGGTTCTGATTTACTAAGACTTTTCTCCCATTTTGTAACAAAGGACCATAATATCTTAAAGGAGGCAAGCATAGAACAACCATCCAAGCAGTTTAAAAAATAAATTGCACGTCCTGTGTTTTGCAATGTCCTGGAAGTCACAATTCTAGATAAACATGAATGTTTTCTCCAGATGTGACAAACACATTACAGACCTATCATGTCATGAATGACATGTTGATCAGTCTTTGCTTTGCTGTTAGGCTTCCTTTTCTAAGCATTTAGTATTGACAGGAGAAATCCCAGCATGCTTAGAGCTGAGGGCCTTAAAAAAAACATTAGAACCACTAATGTGTCACTCATGACATGGAGGTAGCTGGGAATGTTTCAGCATTTGCATGTGGAAAAAAATATAAATGGACACAGAAAGGGGAAAAGTCAGTTTTCATTCAATCAATATCTGATCTAGCTTCCTTCTTTCAATGTCAAAATCCTAAGGCAAATCCTAATATAAATCAAAGTTCTTTTTAAAGTGTGCAGAAACTAAACATTGGAACCTTCACCCAGCAGGAGCCAATAAAAATATGCAGTCCCCTCTAGCAACACAAGCAGAAATAAGCAATTTAGGATCTTAAAAGATAAAAGATAATGCAAGTAATTGAGATAATTAACCACCCTGAAGAGAGAAAAATGTTCTGCTGTAAATTTTGCACTCAGGTTTAGATGGCAATATCCCAGCTGCTCTTCTTCTTAATGCACACATCCAAGATCTCCTATGATGCCTGTGTAATTCTCAAGAGTATGAGATCATTTGACTGTGTTCTGTAGCAATAATACCACAATCAAACAGAGTAGTTTTCAAAATATATCCCACTATCCAGAGCCATCAAGATTTTATCTCCAATAGCACTATTTTAGATAATAAAATGAATTAAAAAATGCATTCATCACCTGACTAAAGAAGTCAAGATTGTTTTTCATTTTTAGCAACATAATATATAGACGTAATTCATTCCCTGGGCACATACAATAATGAGAGGATCTGACACGTGGACTAAGAGTCAGGCTTTCTAATTTATTTGGTGGGTTCAGCAAATAGGACCATTCAAATGGTGAAGTGGGGTAGGTGACACCACTTGTCTGGTCAGGGAGTCCTCTGATACACTCCCCTCCATGATCTCTGCGCTGGCCACTTGTGAGGTCCCACAAAATTCACTCTACTCTGAGTCCACCCAAATACTTAAAGGTGAATTTTAAAAGAGTTTGCACATGCACGTGCAAATATTATACATTCATGTAAGTGCTATTTTATATACCTCAGACATACACATGCAAATAATGGTGCATGAATACATTTGCTCATATAAAAAAGGGGCAGGCTAGAGACAAGCCTGGGGCATTCTGGGGAGGGGCCAACATTTATGTATATAGGGCCGGATTTTAATACCCACGCACAGTCGTAGATTTGTGCGTGCAACCCTGTGCGCACAAATCTATGCCCGATTTTATAACATGTGCACATGTTATAAAATCCGGGGTCGGCACGCACAAGGGGGTGCACACTTGTGCACCTTGCATTCGCCGAGCCCTAGGGGAGCCCTGATGGCTTTCCCTGTTCCCTCCGCTCCGAAATTGGAACGGACTCGGAGGGAACTTTCCTTCCGCCCCCCCCCCTCCCCACTTTCCCCTCCCTTCCCCTACCTAACCCATCCCCCAGCCATACCTAACCCCCCCCCCCCCCCCGACCTTTATTTTTCAAGTTGCACCTGCCGGCGCACGATCCCCCAGCCTAGAGGCCCTACAGAGGCCTCTGGCCTCGCCCCAGTCCCGCCCCGGACTGTCCAAGCCCCGCCCCTTTTTTCAAGTCCTAGGACATTGGCGCATCCCGGGGCTTGCGTGCGTCGCCGGGCCTATGCAAAATAGGCTTGGCGCGCGAAACCCCCCTGCGCGCGTAAATCTAGCTGCATAGGGCTTTTAAAATCTGCCCCATAAGGTGCTATTTTATATCCTGCGAAAGCCCTTACCTGCGCATATTTACATCTGCTAATTATCTTGTGTAAGTCATAGTGACTGGGTGAGGGGTCTTGGTAAACTGGTGGGAGTTCAGAATGAAGAACCAGGGGGATCTTGATGACCTACAGATAGACTGATCAAACTGGTGGACTCATTGATAAAACTGGCAATTTCCTTCATGCGCGCATGCTATACAATTTGATAATTTACACACCTAAAAGTCGAAAAGTGATAAAGAAAATAAGCAAGTTAAATATTCTCATCTAAATGATTAAAATTAGGAGCACAAATATGCATACTGTTGCGCGTCCCGGCTACGATAGGCCTGCACCTGGGCCTGCTCAGCTCGCTCATGCACCAGCAGGGCCTGATCCGATCTGCCTCCCAGCTCTCCTTGCAAAGGGGCTCGGCGTCGTCCTCGGCATCGGGTCTTCCCCTAGGCGCATGCACGCGGACCGCCCGGCATTTAAAGGGCCAGGGGCAGGAAACGCTCCGCGGCACGCAGTGATGGCATCACCTAGCTCCAGTATTTAAGCGAGGGTCTGCTCCTCAGTCCCTCGCCTTGGCAATCATGTCATCACCTCTGTGTGAGCTAGTTTGCTGTTCTCGTTCCTGTGCTTGTTCCAGTGTTCCTGCATTCCTTGTTCCTGTTTTTGTTTCAGTGTTCCTGCATTCCTTGTTCCTGTGCCTGTTCCAATGTTCCTGTCTTGCTCCTGTGTTCCCGTGGTCCTTCCTATGCTCCAGCATCTGTTCCTGAGTTCCTTCATTCCTGAGTCCTGTTCCTCGTCTTGCTACCCAGGTAGTACCTTCTCGGACTGATACCCCCAGTACTGACCTCGTCCTTGCTAATCTATGTCGAGCCCGGCGGTTAAATCCCAGACAAGCCCACTGGTCTCTCTCTTCTTCAGTCGCTTTAATTTCTCCCTTCGCTATAGACCAGCAACCAAGAATATACAGGCGACGCATTGTCCCGAACTACCGAACAGGAAGAGGTAGGGGAGCCACCACAATACATCCTGGATCCAGCCAGAGTTAATGTAGCAAGCGCCAACTTAAATCCTCTGGGCAAAACAGTGGTTCCACATCATTTACAAAGGAGAGTCATGGGCTCATGATTCCCTTACCGGAGGACATGCTGGTCAGGAGAGAACATTGGAACTCCTGTCCCGCTATTATTGGTGGCCACGGATGGGGCAAGATGTTTGTACTTACGTCAGCTCCCGTCCTATCTGTGCTAAACAAAAGCCTTTGCCAGGGCAAACGTGGGGACTTCTTCAACCTTTGCCCATACCAGTAGAGCCTTGGACACACTTAGCCATGGATTTTATGGTAGATTTGCCATCTTCTGAGGGGAAGACTGTTGTTTGGGTCACGGTGGACCGCTTTTCCAAGATGGCTCATTTCGTTCCACTTCCCAAGCTCCCTTCTGTGCCAGAATTGGCCCGACTTCACACAGCATATCTTTTGGGTCCATGGTCTTCCTTTGAATATTGTTTCAGACAGAGGACCGCAGTTTACTACCCGATACTGGAGGGCATTATGTAAGAAATTTGGAGTCCAGTTAAACCTCACCACAGCTTTCCACCCTCAGAGTAATGGACAAACTGAGCATATGAATCGCTTTTTAAAGACTTTCCTCTGAACTTTTGCAACTGAAAATCAGGACAATTGGGTGACGTTATTACCGTGGGCTGAATTCTCATATAATAACCATACTCACTCTGCCACTGGGAAGTCTCCCTTTCAGTTGATTTTCTACTATTCAATTTGTCCTACTACATCTTACAGGTTCACTATAATTTGGTTCAGATGATCTGAATCATTACTTTTGAAAACCATCTTCAGAACCAGTATCTCCCAACATGGAAGCAAAGAATTAATTGAGTCTTTCCATGATGGCCTTATCTTCCCTACATGTCCCTTTAACCCCTTGTTATCTAACAGTCCAACCGACTCCCTCACAAGTTTCCTGCTTTGGATATATTTTTTAAAGTTTTTATTATGACTTTTATGCATGTGAATGTGCTTTTACTCATGTAAAGGGGCCTTTGAAAATTGACACAATATACGCATTGAATTGTCTATAGGACTGACTTATATAAGTGTACTTTATGCACATAAATGGCTTTTAAAAATTGCTATGATAGTATGTTATATTTACGCGCGTAACTCCTTCGAAAATTCACCCGTTAATGCACAGGTAACAGCCATATGTGCGCTGCGTTCACAGGTTATACAATCACAATTTATGTGCATAAATGTTGGACCCATTCCAGAATAACCAAGACCTGCTCCTAATTTACTGGTTTTTTACATGAGCAAAGTTAGTTGTGCAACGGTACTTACATGCGTATGTGCAAGGTTTATAAAATAGCGCTAGCACAAATAAGCGCTATTCGCAAGCGTATCAGCTAATTCGTGCATGCGCATCTCTTTTAAGATTCACCTTTTAAAGCAGGTAAACCTATGGACAATTCAATAGCATATATTGTAGCAATTTTCAAAAGCCTCAATGCGGGTAAAGTGCATTTATACATGTAAAAGCACAATACTTTTGAAAATCAGGCTTTACATTTTTATAACACATGGACATTTATTAGAATGCAAGTACTTTGCTTCATTTTGTGTATAGCTTGTTCTGAAATGATTTAGCGCACATCGAACCACCTTAGCATGTACTAAAATGATATTAATGACAAAAATGATATTTTGTTAGTTTTTCCTGACATTTCAGATAGGAAATAGCATAAAATGATATAACAAATATCGTTGTTGATATCATGTCATTTTAAATTGGCAGCACATCTTTCGTCTTACAGAAACAGAGAATAAACTATGCTGCTGTGCCAGTCAATTTAAAATAACAGGAACTCCATAGTACTAAGTGGGGCTGATGCCGTAATGACATTTTTTAAATGTCTAGCATTATGAATGTAAATAGGGGTAATAATAAATGGGCCAATTCAGTAAAAACGCGGGAGAGCGGACGAACGCCCGCTCTCCCGGCACGCACACCGGCCACTCACCGGTGCGCGCGATTCAGTATGTAAATGAGATGGTGCGGTAGAAACGGGCAAAAGGAGGTGCTAGGGACACTGGCGCGTTCCTAGCACCTCCTTTTGGCCCGGAGCGGCGGCTGTCAGCGGGTTTGACAGCAGACGCTCAATTTTGCCGGCGTCGGTTCTCGAGCCTGCTGACAGCCACGGGCTCGGAAACTGGACGCCGGCAAAATTGAGCACCCGGTTTTTGACCTGACAACTGCCGGCCCAATTTAAATTTTTTTTTTTTTTTTACTTTTTACACCTTTTGGGACCTCCAACTTAATATCGCCATGATATTAAGAAGGAGGGTGCACAGAAAAGCAGTTTTTACTGCTTTTCCGTGGACTTTCCCGGTGCCGGCAGAAATTAACGCTTACCTTTGGGTAGGTGCTAATTTCTTAGAGTAAAATTTGCGGCTTGGCTGCACATTTTACTTACTGTATCCCGCGTGCATACCTAATAGGGCCATCAACATGCATCTGCATGTTGAGGGCGCTATTAGGTGCCACGGGTTGGATGCGCGTTTTCCGCCCCTTACTGAATAAGGGATAAGGGAAAACGCGCGTCCAAGATCAGGCTAACAGTGCGCTGCGTCAGAGCGCACTGTGCTGTATCGGCCTGAAAATTAATTACCTGGCCCTGATGGTTTCAGTCCTGGACTTGGGCTGGTGGGTTCTGTTGGCCTGGGAGGGCCAGAAATGGGTGGAACCAGGAGAGAAAGCAGCATGTGATAGATAAATGAATAATCAGCTGACAGCGCTGCTCCAGAGATTTCTCCGATGTGGTGGTGGTGAGCCACGATGGAGTTAGGGAGTGCTGCGGGAGTCTGGGGAGCTCCTGGTGACATGAAGAGAGGCAATGGCTGGGCGTGAAAGGAGACAACAGTTGTTCAAGCTGTGGCTCTTGCTCTTGGGTCTTTTGCTCAACTGGAAGAGGCTACGGCAACATGTTTTAGATAAATCAATAGGGATGTGAATCGTTTTAGGACGATTAAAATTATCGTCCGATAATTTTAATATCGTCTTAAACCGTTATGGAACACAATACAATAGAGATTCTAACGATTTATCGTTATAAATCGTTAGAATCGTGAGCCGGCACATTAAAACCCCCTAAAACCCACCCCCGACCCTTTAAATTAAATCCCCCCCCCTCCCGAACCCCCCCCAAATGACTTAAATAACCTGCGGGTCCAGCGGCGGTCCGGACGGCAGCGGTCCGGAACGGGCTCCTGCTACTGAATCTTGTTGTCTTCAGCCGGCGCCATTTTCCAAAATGGCGCCGAAAAATGGCGGCGGCCATAGACGAACACGATTGGATGGCAGGAGGTCCTTCCGGACCCCCGCTGGACGTTTGGCAAGTCTTGTGGGGGTCAGGGGGCCCCCCCCCAAGCTGGCCAAAAGTTCCTGGAGGTCCAGCGGGGGTCAGGGAGCGATTTCCCGCCGCGAATCGTTTTCGTACGGAAAATGGCGCCGGCAGGAGATCGACTGCAGGAGGTCGTTCAGCGAGGCGCCGGAACCCTCGCTGAACGACCTCCTGCAGTCGATCTCCTGCCGGCGCCATTTTCCGTACGAAAACGATTCGCGGCGGGAAATCGCTCCCTGACCCCCGCTGGACCTCCAGGAACTTTGGCCAGCTTGGGGGGGGGCCTCCTGACTCCCACAAGACTTGCCAAAAGTCCAGCGGGGGTCCGGAAGGACCTCCTGCCGTCCAATCGTGTTCGTCTATGGCCGCCGCCATTTTTCGGCGCCATTTTGGAAAATGGCGCCGGCTGAAGACAACAAGATTCAGTAGCAGGAGCCCGTTCCGGACCGCTGCCGTTCCGGACCGCCGCTAGACCCGCAGGTTATTTAAGTCATTTGGGGGGGGGGGGGGTTCGGGAGGGTGGGGGATTTAATTTAAAGGGTCGGGGGTGGGTTTTAGGGGGTTTTAATGTGCCGGTTTTGGCAATTTTACGTTTTTTTTCGATTTTCATCACGATTTTTCACGATATTTTACCCCCCCAAACGGCAACAATACGATTCCCTCCCCCTCCCAGCCGAAATCGATCGTTAAGACGATCGAGGACACGATTCACATCTCTATAATCAATGCCACTGAATGAGGCTGGGGGCCAGAAGACAATGGCAGCTGTGATAATGAAGAGTCAAACAGTGTTGGGGCCTTAAGCAAAGCCCCCATGCACTGTGAGTGCAGGCCCAGCTAACATCAGCAAGAGGCTGGCCAGAACAGTGCCTGAGACAAATTTTAAAATATATTAAAAATTAACCAGCCATTTTAAAAATTCAAACATGGTACGTTTTTGTTGGAAAGCATGGGGCGAGGTTCCCACCTTAAGTACAGCACCTGGGAAGCACCCTGGCAAACCTGGCACCAATATGTTTAATGAACAGCTGGCGCGTGCAGATTTACGTCTGCTTTCAGCAGGCTTAAATCTGCCAACAAAGGTAAGGGGGGGTTTAGATAGGGCTGGGGGGGGTTAGGTAGGGGAAGGGAGGGAAAGGTGGGGGGGAGGGCGAAGGAAAGTTCCCTCCAAGGCCGCTCCGAAATCAGAGCGGCCTCGGAGGGAACAGGCAGCACGCGCTGGGCTCAGCGCATGCAGGTTGCACAAATGTGCACGCCCTTGCGCGCACCAACCCCGAATTTTATAGGCTACGCGCGTATCTTATAAAATCCAGCGTACTTTTGTTCGCGCCTGGTGCGCGAACAAAAGTATGCTCCTGCATATGTTTTTAAGATCTACCCCAATTGAAAATAGCAGGTAATGGACTTCTCCTCCAAGAACTTATCCAATCCCTTTTTAAACACAGCTATACTAACTGCACTAACCACATCCTCTGGCAACAAATTCCAGAGTTTAATTGTGCATTGAGTAAAAAAGAACTTTCTCCGATTAGTTTTAAATGTGCCCAATGCTAACTTCATGGAGTGCCCCTAGTCTTTCTATTATCCGAAAGAGTAAATAACCAATTCACATCTACCCGTTCTAGACCTCTCATGATTTTAAACATCTCTATCATATCCCCCCTCAGCCATCTCGTCTCCAAGCTGAAAAATACTAACCTCTTTAATCTTTCCTCATAGGGGAGCTGTTCCATTCCCTTTATCATTTTGGTAGCCCTTCTCTGTACCTTCTCCATCTCAATTATATCTTTTTTGAGATGCAGCGACCAGAATTGTACACAGTATTCAAGGTGCGATCTCACCATGGAGCGATACAGAGGCATTATGACATTTTCCATTTTATTCACCATTCCCTTTCTAATAATTCCCAACATTCTGTTTGCTTTTTTGACTGCCGCAGCACACTGAATCAATGATTTCAATGTGTTATCCACTATGACACCTAGATCTTTCTTGGGTTTTCCCCAGGAGGTCCCTGAGATTAAAAAGTAATAAAAACACCTCAGAAACTTGGTTTTGGTGGTGGTGGTCATCAGTTGGGATTAAAACACTGTTTTGACCTTTGCTTGGGAAAAATGTTTAATTTTCAGAATATAAATATAATTAGCTCTAAGTTTGATTAGAATAATTAATATGGTCATGAAAAGACACTGGCTACCTTTAGGATTTATTTGGAAGCTAAACTGAGAAGTTGGTGTGGTTTGAAACTGTATGAGTGACGATTTTATTTAACTAGTTTCCCTCTTCACTTTAATGGGCAATATAAAGGGTGGTTAAAAATAATATTTGCTCAATTCTCAGACAGGAAAAAAAAACCCCTTAAACCATCCCCTAGGCAATGCCATAGTAATACTATAACAATGCTAGAACACCTCTGTGTTTAAGCAAAGCAATTAAGTGATTAGATCTGCATAAAATACTAAGTTAAGCCAACGCAAAGGAAGATTTAAGAAATAAATTACCTAAAGAGAATGTTTTGAAGTTATTAAAAATTCTTTTTAAGGATTTTTCCTTAGCAAAGGGTTTTTAAAGCAGATCTTTAGAGAATAAGTAGGTTTTCTGAAGTAGATAAGTACTATTTTCTAAAATGACATCAGAGGAGTAGGGATCTCTACTGAGGCTTTTCACAGGCCATGTTCTGGAACTACTAAGTTATTTAACTGAAGTACACACTACCTCAAAAATACTATTTCATAGAGTCCCATATAATTCAAATTGCAGACACTCTACTTGTACATAAAGGTACTGCAGTGTTGGATACACAATACCTGTAGATAAAGGTACTTCTGTGTTGTTTCCTTAGAGGGAAACATATTTGGAATAATTTACAATGTAGAAATCCCATAATTTTTTCACATCTTTACTGGAAAATTTATCAGTAAAATAATAAAGGGTGAATGTAGTAACGAGACAGTTGTGGCTGGAAAACTGCCAGTAAGATAAAGGAGGCAGACACAGAATGTTTCCTTATATACAATTTATTTACAGAGATAACGCAAAACAGAAAAACAAACTGCGTGCTCACCTCACAGTGCTTGACTTCATGGTAGGTGGCCCTCACTTCCAGATTGGCTGTGTGGAAGGCATCTTAACTTCTCCCAGTGAGTAGATTCCCCAGATAAGTAGCCCATCTGTCTTCTGGCCAGCCTGCCAGTTGGGTTGTAGTTCAGTGTTTTTCAGAAATTCAGGGTCTGATCAGGTGCCAACTTCAGTAGTGTCGGTGACACAGGAGGTGGACTGTACATGGCAGTTTGCACAGCTTGGGCTATCTGCATTAGCACTGTTTGGTAGGGATGTGAATCGTTTTTCAACAATTAAAATTATCGTCCGATAATTTTAATATTGTCTTAAATCGTTAAAGAACACGATACAATAGGAATTCTAACAATTTATCGTTAAAAATCGTTAAATCGGGTTAGTGCGCACTAACGGGAGTTAGTGCGCACTAACAGAAAATGATACAAATTGACACTTTTCAGGTCAGTTAAGGTCAGTTTAGAAATGAATATGTATTCCTATTGGCTGGCTGCCCTCTTATTTATTGATGTTACCAAGGTTCCCACTGAGGTGATGGTTGGGGGGATGGAAAATGGAAACGGTTGGTAGCTTGACAAAAAAAGTAATGTGATCAGTCAATGTGACTAGAACTTGTGCCCTATCCTTGATACTGGGAGTGTTGTGATCTTCCTGCACACAGTGCCCTATCCCTGATACTGGAAGTGTTGTGATCTTCCTGCATGCAGTGCCCTATCCCTAATACCAGGAGTGTTGTGATCTTCCTGCACACAGTGCCCTATCCCTGATACTGGGAGTGTTGTGATCTTCCTGCATGCAGTGCCCTATCCCTAATACCAGGAGTGTTGTGATCTTCCTGCACATAGTGCCCTAACCCTAATACCGGGAGTGTTGTGATCTTCCTGCACGCAGTGCCCTAACCCTGATACCGGGGGTGTTGTGATCTTCCTGCACGCAGTGCCCTAACCCTGATACCGGGAGTGTTGTGATCTTCCTGCACACAGTGCCCTAACCCTGATACCGGGGGTGTTGTGATCTTCCTGCACTGAGCAGGGATACGGCACTGCGTGCAGGAAGATCACAACACTCCTAGTATCAGGGATACGGCACTGCATGCAGGAAGATCACAACACTCCCGGTATCAGGGATAGGGCACAAGTTCTAGTCACATTGACTGATCACATTACTTTTTTTGTCAAGCTACCAACTGTTTCCGTTTCCCATCCCCCATATATTGTCAGTGGGAACCTTGGTAACATGAATAAATAAGAGGGCAGCCAATAGGAATACATATTCATTCCTAAACTGACGTTAACTGACCTGAAAAGTGTCAAATTGAATCATTTTCTGTTAGTGCGCACTAACAATGGTTAGTGCGCGCTAACTTCCTGTTAGCGCTCACTAACTCCCGTTAGTGCGCACTAATCGGAAAAAACGATTTTTTAGCTAACAAATCGTGCCAAACACGATTTTCTTCTCCTGCCAGACGATTTCGATCGTTAAGACGATCGGGCACACGATTCACATCTCTACTGTTTGGTGCTGTATCAACTAATCTCACAGTGTCTGCTGTTGAGCAATTTGCATTTGCAGGGCATTCTGTAACTGTTGCAGCAGGCATCTGGCTCACCTGCTCCATCTTTCCTGCTTAATGAGCTGGCTCCACATTAGGTACCTCTCTGGGGAATGAAGTGGGGGGGAACTAAAACAAACCTGCTGGCCTGTGTGGTCCTTATTCGAGGAAGACTCAGAACCAATGTCAGGAAGTATTTCTTCACGGAGAGGGTGGTGGATGCCTGGAATGCCCTTCCGGAGGAAGTGGTGAAGACCAGAATTGTGAAGGACTTCAAAGGGGTGTGGGATAAACACTGTGGATCCATAAAGTCTAGAGGATGTGAATGAAGAGTGGGTGGCTCACGGAAACGACGGCTACTACCTGGTGATAATACCATTATTCAATAAACATGCACACAGTTAATGCGACTCCAACATTGCTCTAAGCTTCAGTGGCAATGAGGAAATGTGGGAAAAATGATTTGCATTCACAAAAAAGCGGGGAGTAGCTTGCTTGTTACGGCAGTTACTAACCCAAACCAAATAAGCCTGATACTTTACTTTCAATGCCTATCCAGCATAACTCTTTGCTTCAACGGCAGGGAGAATGAAGAAAAGTGGATCGATAGACAGACAACCAACAAGGACTGAATTACATAGTCTGGGTAAACAAATAAGCATGGGTGAAGCTTGCTTATTGCGGCGGTTACTACCCCTAACTAATTAAGCTAGATATTTCACTTAGATGTAGCTCCAACACTGCTCTCTACACTAATGCTGGGGGTGGAAGGGAAATAGAACCAAAAGGTTACTAAGAGCCAAGAGTAACAGATAAGTATGAGAGGAAAAAAAAAGTGTGAAGCTTGCTGGGCAGACTGGATGGGCCATTTGGTCTTCTGCCTTCATTTTCTATGTTTCTATATAGGTGGAGCTAGCCCCCTTGATCTGTTAGGTGAGTAAAACTGGGAGGCCCCAGGAAAAAAAGAAAAAAAAACTGCAGGGTTTTTTTTTCCTCTTCTGCTGAGGTTTCCTTATATACAATTTATTTACAGAGATAATGCAAAACAAAAAAAGAAACTGCTCACCTCACAGTGCTGGTAACAAACTATCAAATGTACATGGTCCTAGAGTACTGTAGTTTCCTTCCTGCATCCCTTCTAAGCCCTGAATTCTTATTCTCTGGTGAAGGGTTCCTCTCTTCACCCAGGATTCCCTGTAGGTCTGGCTCTTAAGGAAGAAAGGAGAACACAGTTGTGCCCGGTCCCTTAAGGTGGTCTGAGGGAGTTTCTTATAGACTTCCTGATAGAGTGAAAGAGTATTAGTGTGGAATGTATGAGACAGAGAATAAACACCATTAGTTATTATCTAACTCTATAAGATCTTACAAATAAATGCCTATAATTAGGCAGGGCTCAAACAATTGCCTTCTGTTAGTTAGAACTCCAGTCTCAATTAGATGTTGAGAAACATACAATAGCAACATCAGGGCTGATGCAATAAAGTTTGCCCAGCCTAGCACACAGCTTAACGAGCGATTGGATGTGCGTTTTGGATGCACGTCCATAACCCCCGATACAATAAGAGAATCAGTGTCTCAAAATACACGTCCAAACAAAGGCATGGCTAATATAACTCATCACAAGTAAATGCCCTGCAATGTAAAAAGTCCTCCTGCTCCCAAGGTGCACTTTTTAAGCCATAACATTTTATACCTGCTCTGGAGCAAGTGTAAAGTCTTCCTGCAGGTCAAGAACTCAACTTAAAAACAAAAAAAGTTTGCATCATGATGATACATAAGAACATGCCATTTTGGGTCAGTCCAAGGGTCCATCAAGCCCAGCATCCTATTTCCAACAATGACCAATTCAGACTATAAGTACCTAGTAGGGATGTGCAGCAGGAACAGATATATTTGATTCGGTATTCGTATTCGTCGGGACCCAAATCCGTTACATACGTTTTCGGGGACCCCGATTCGTCCATTAGTTACGTATGGTATTCGTTTCCCATTAAAGTTAAAAAAAAAACAACAAACCATCCCAACCCTTTAAATTTAATTAAATACAACCCCCCACCCTCCTGACCCCCCCCCCCCCAAGACTTGCCAAAAGTCCCTGGGGGTGCAGCGGAGGTCCTGGAGTATTCTCCTGCACTCAGGCCGTCGGCTGCTGGTATTCAAAATGGAACCGATAGCCTTTGCCCTTACTATGCCACAGGGGCTACTGGTGCCATTGGTCGGCCCCTGTCACATGGTAAGAGCACAAGATGGCGCCAGCCATCCATAAACCCATCTACATTAACTGCACTAACCACATCCCCCGGCAACAAATTCCAGAGTTTAATTGTGCACTGAGTGAAAGGTGGGGTTGACGCAACCCATAGGACGGATCCTACGGTCCCCACCTTCGGCGGTAATCCTTGTAAAGTGTTAGGGAAGCGCTAGGAGAGTGGTTCCACTTTTCAGGGGTTTGTATGTTCTTTGACCACGGCTCGATCCCAGAAGAACTCCGAAGAGGTGCTGAGGCAGACGAGGCATGCCCGAGCTTGGCTGGACTGAAGACAGATGATGGAATCTGGAGCAGGAACAAGACTGGAATGAAGACAATGATGACCGAAGGTACTGACCCTCCACCGGACCTGCACGCTTCGGGAAGACCAACAACGCAATGGTGGTCTTTGAACAGTCCTCCGACCATTCCAAGCCCTTTCAGACCTGCCACTGGGTAACGGCAAGAAGCGGCAGGCCGGACAGAGGTCAGGGCAAACGAAGACCAGAACATGAAGATTCAGTCGAAGACTCAGGCGAACATGAAGGTACTTGGATGAAGACTCAGGCGAAGATGAAGGTACTTGGATGAAGAATCAGGCGAAGACACAGGTACTTGGACGAACACTCAGGCGAAGACACTTGGACAAAGACTAAAGACAAGCTACAGTAGACAAGGAGTCAGGAGCAAGGTTCTGTAGACAAGGAATCAGGAGCAAGGTTCTATAGACAAGGAATCAGGAGCAAGAGTTGGGTTGAGACTGCGATACAGCATGCCCTACACAGCCCACCCATGGGGCTGGTCGCGGACCACGCTGGTACCGACATAGACTCTAGATGAGATAGTGGAGTAACTGAGAAGAGCATGTTGCAGAAACTGTAGAGGCCTGCACCAGGGCGTGCCCTACACAGCTGCCAGTAGCTGGTCATGGACCACACTGGTACGGTACAGGTTCTGGCAGAGTCTTTAGCATGGACAGAGCAGATACAAGGAATCAGAGGCCAGCAAAGTTCAAGACACAGGACTTGGCTTCAAGCAAGGATTACTCTCCGGAGGCTTGAGCTGCGGTAGTGAGGAAGGCATTGTACCACGAAGCACTCTACACAGCCCACCCATGGGGGTGGTCGTGGACCATGACATGGCACGCCAAGAAAGGTGGCGATGAGGAACCAAGGGTACAGGACATCTGGAGTGAATCATGGACATCAGGAACAGGAGGTGGGCATCAGGGCTGGATCACAGATGTCAGGAACAGAGGATGGACATCTGAACTGGATCACGGACATCATGAACAGGAGACAGACATCAGGGCTGATCACAGACGTCAGGAATGGAGGACGGACATCTGGACTGGATCACGGACATCAGGAACTGGAAGCAGACATTAAGACTGACCGTGGACATCAGGAGTGGAAGACGGACATCTGGACTGGATCAAGGACATCAGGACAAGACAAGGAGCTCCAACGAAGAACAAGGAACATGGGACCTTGAAGAAGCGATGGAACAGCGAGACTCCTGGAGCGAAGGACAGCAAGATCCCAGGAGCATCTAATTTCATGGAGTGCCCCCTAGTCCTTCTATTATCCAAAAGAGTAAATAACAGATTCACATTTACCTGTTCTAGACCTCTCATGATTTTTAACACCTCCATCATATCCCCCCTCAGCCATCTCTTCTTCAAGCTGAACAGTTGTAACCTCTTTTGTCTTTCCTTATAGGGGAGCTGTTCCATCCCCTTTATCATTTTGGTTGCCCTTCTCTGTACCTTCTGCATTGCAACTATATCTTTTTTGAGATGCGGTGACCAGAATTGTACACAGTATTCAAGGTGCAGTCTCACTATGGAGCGATACAGAGGCATTATGATATTTTCCATTTTATTAACCGTTCCCTTCCTAATAATTCCTAACATTCTGTTTGCTTTTTTGACTGTCGCAGCACACTGAGGAACTACAGAAAAGCAGCACCATGCAAAAAAGTCTTGATGTAAAAAAAAAAAATTGGGGGGCACTCAATATACATCCACAATATATACACTCTGGGCCATGTATATTGTGCTTGCATATTGTGCCAGTAAAATAGCTGCCGTGGGAAAAAATGGATACTTGCAAATTGAGCATCAATTTTCCTAACCCCTGCACAGCAACGTATCCTGGGCACCTGATGCCATGGATGCACAATTTATCCCTAGGGTGTCTGTTTTAGCTTGGCAGCTCATTTACATATTGCAACAGGCGCCCAGGAGAGGTGGATGTGCATGCATTAAAAAACATATTCCCAGTTTGGACACAACTTTTTTATGCACAGTTTATTGCATCAGCCTGAATGTAAGCTGCGGAAGATTGGCAATATGAGGAAGTCAGTATTTGTTATTGATTTGAATGGAGTTAATGTAGCAGGTAAAACATTGTATCCTGAGACTTCACGATCAAGAGTGGCAGTCAGGGTCCAGTTGACGCTATCAAGCAACACACCCAAATCTTTGATAACATGCCAACAAAGCTGTTGCACCAGAGGTGGAACCTTGGGCCAAGGTGGGGTTGACGCAACCCGTAGGACGGATCCTATGGTCCCCACCTTCGGCGGTAATCCTTGTAAAGTGTTAGGGAAGCGCTAGGAGAGTGGTTCCACTTTTCAGGGGTTTGTGTGTTCTTTAACCATGGCTCGATCCCAGAAGAACTCTGAAGAGGTGCTGAGGCAGACGAAGCATGCCCGAGCATGGTCTGGACAGGAGCAAGGCTGGACTGAAGACAGACGATGGAATCCGGAGCAGGAAGAAGACTGGAACGAAGACAATGATGACCGAAGGTACTAACCCTCCACCAGACCTGAACGCTTCGGGAAGACCAACAACGCAATGGTGGTCTTTGAACAGTCCTCCAACCATTCCAAGCCCTTTCGGACCTGACGCTGGGTAACGGCAAGAAGCGGCAGGCCGGACAGAGGTCAGGGCAAACGAAGACCAGAACATGAAGATTCAGTCGAAGACTCAGGCGAAGACGTAGGTACTTGGATGAAGACTCAGGCGAAGACACTTGGACGAAGACTAAAGACAAGCAACAGTAGACAAGGAGTCAGGAGCAAGGTTCTCTAGACAAGGAATCAGGAGCAAGGTTCTATAGACAAGGAATCAGGAGCAAGAGCTGGGTTGAGACTGCGACACAGCATGCCCTACACAGCCCACCCGTGGGGCTGGTCACGGACCACGCTGGTACCGACATAGACTCTAGACGAGATAGTGGAGTAACTGAGAAGAGCACGTTGCAGAAACTGTAGAGGCCTGCACCGGGGCATGCCCTACACAGCTGCCAGTAGCTGGTCGTGGACCACGCTGGTAGGGTACAGGTTCTGGCAGAGTCTTTAGCATGGACGGAGCAGGTACAAGGAATCCGAGGCCAGCAAAGTTCAAGACACAGGACTTGGCTTCAAGCAAGGATTCAGGACCAAGACAAGACTTGGCTTCAAGCAAGGATTACTCTCCGGAGGTTTGAGCTGCGGTAGTGAGGAAGGTATTGTACCACAAAGCACCCTACACAGCCCACCCATGAGGGTGGTCGTGGACTACGACATAGCACGCCAGGAAAGGTGGCGATGAGGAACCAGGGGTACAGGACATCTGGAGTGGATCATGGACATCAGGAACAGGAGGCGGGTATCAGGGCTGGATCACAGATGTCAGGAACAGAGGATGGACATCTGAACTGGATCACGGACATCATGAACAGGAGACAGACATCAGGGCTGGATCACAGACGTCAGGAATGGAGGATGGACATCTGGACTGGATCACGGACATCAGGAACTGGAAGCAGACATTAAGACTGACCGTGGACATCAGGAGTGGAAGACGGACATTTGGACTCAATCAAGGACATCAGGACAAGACAAGGAGCTCCAACGAAGAACAAGGAACATGGGACCTTGAAGAAGTGATGGAACAGCGAGACTCCTTGAGCAAAGGACAGGAAGATCGCAGGAGCATCTAACTCCTTGCGAAGGCAAAGCTTGAATGAATGCTGGGTCTTTTGTAGGGCTGAAGAGGACCTCACCCGGGGAGGAGCTTGCAGTGGGTCACACCTGGCTGGCCCCATAAGAATGGAGAAGAGGCGTGCGCCCATTCCTAGGAAGAAGCTGGAGAAGAGCAGGATCGATGGTGGCATCCTCAGCCACGTGGAGGGCCCAGGCTGGAAGAGAAACGGACTGCAGGAATGGCTCCATGCTGCAAAGAAAGCCAGGAGAAGTGCAGGCAGGCTGCAGGCACTGGCAGGGATGGCTTCCCTGCTGGCTGAAGATCCCAGGAGCGGCAGCATCGGAGCGGCAGCCCTGCCGTGGAGCTGGAAGGAGAGAGGCAGGCTGCAGGAGCGGCTTCATAAGAACATAAGAAAATGCCATACTGGGTCAGACCAAGGGTCCATCAAGCCCAGCATCCTGTTTCCAACAGTGGCCAATCCAGGCCATAAGAACCTGGCAAGTACCCAAAAATTAAGTCTATTCCATGTTACCATTGCTAATGGCAATGGCTATTCTCTAAGTGAACTTAATAGCAGGTAATGGACTTCTCCTCCAAGAACTTATCCAATCCTTTTTTAAACACAGCTATACTAACTGCACTAACCACATCCTCTGGCAACAAATTCCAGAGTTTAATTGTGCGTTGAGTAAAAAAGAACTTTCTCCGATTAGTTTTAAATGTGCCCCATGCTAACTTCATGGAGTGCCCCCTAGTCTTTCTATTATCCGAAAGAGTAAATAACCGATTCACATCTACCCGTTCTAGACCTCTCATAATTTTAAACATCTCTCTCTATCATATCCCCCCTCAGCCGTCTCTTCTCCAAGATGAAAAGTCCTAACCTCTTTAGTTTTTCCTCATAGGGGAGCTGTTCCATTCCCCTTATCATTTTGGTAGCCCTTCTCTGTACCTTCTTCATCACAATTATATCTTTTTGAGATGCGGCAACCAGAATTGTACACAGTATTCAAGGTGCGGTCTCACCATGGAGCGATACAGAGGCATTATGACATTTTCCGTTTTATTCACCATTCCCTTTCTAATAATTCCCAACATTCTGTTTGCTTTTTTGACTGCTGCAGCACACTGAACCGATGATTTCAATGTGTTATCCACTATGACGCCTAGATCTCTTTCTTGGGTTATAGCACTTAATATGGAACCTAACATTGTGTAATTATAGCATGGGTTATTTTTCCCTATATGCATCACCTTGCACTTATCCACATTAAATTTCATCTGCCATTTGGATGCCCAATTTTCCAGTCTCACAAGGTCTTCCTGCAATTTATCACAATCTGCTTCTGATGTAACTACTCTGAACAATTTTGTGTCATCTGCAAATTTGATTATCTCACTCGTATTTCTTTCCAGATCATTTATAAATATATTGAAAAGTAAGGGTCCCAATACAGATCCCTGAGGCACTCCACTGTCCACTCCCTTCCACTGAGAAAACTGTCCATTTAATCCTACTCTCTGTTTCCTGTCTTTTAGCCAGTTTGCAGTCCACGAAAGGACATCGCCACCTATCCCATGACTTTTTACTTTTCCTAGAAGCCTCTCATGAGGAACTTTGTCAAATGCCTTCTGAAAATCCAAGTAGAAGATGGACGAAGGGGCACAGGCAGCGGCAGAGATGGCCTTGAACAGAAAAGTTTGGGAACCATTGATATACCATACAACAATCCTCAAATGGGAGATGTTTCATTGGTAGATTGATAAAATTTTTGTTATCGTCGGCTGATTCGCTGTATTTTTCTTATGGTTGTATTGGATTACTATTTTATTGTAGCTTATCTTGAGGTCTTATGTCAATAAGGCAAGGCATCAAGTTTGAGAAATAAATACTTGCTAAACCTGAAGCCTCAATAAAAGATTTCTATTGGTGTGGGTATTTGTTATAATGTAAACAGTATAAAAGAGTATTAAGCTCATTGCTTTTCTTTTTGCAGGAGATGCTTGGCTGAAAACATGTATAATAGGAACTGAAATGACAACATCTGCAGCTATTATGTTTTAAGGGCTCCCTTATTTACTAACAGTCTAAAATAAAAGCCTTAATTGTACCATAGCAACAAATAAAGACGCATCATTTCAATGAATCACACCATTATTTTTTCAGATAAACTAGAAATGTATCTACAGACAAATACACTTTTGAGTAAAAAGATATTAAAGCTGCACTGCTGAGTCCCATTGCTTTGCTAGTTGCCTCTGTTATTTTTAATTAGCAAATGCTGTGTCACAGTTGGCTACAGAAATCAGCTGCAAGCTTCAGTAAGTACTACCAGGGATATTCAGAATCCAGCATGGAGAGATGATTTGTGGCAGGCAGCTTTGGGTGATCCTCCTCCTCTCCTGGCCATTCCTATGGAAATGAATGGATTTGCCTGTGGGAGTCAATACCATGCCTCAAAGCTTCTTATCACTTCTCAGTAGTTGGAGCTTTATAGCATGCTGTCACAAATAACCACTATCACATATGATAATGTATAAGCAATACCATGCTCTCACTAGGGATAACTTTCAAACAACTCCGTGCAGCTGTATATATGCACATATATAGCCGTGGGTAGACCTACAATAGTATTTTCTAACCTGCACGTATCAGACATATGGGTATTATAAAATAAACTTAAATGTATCCCTCAACATATGCGCATATATGTGCTTATGCACAAATCATGTAATGCATTGAAAGTGAGTATTTCATTGTATTGAATGCACATATTTTTCCTTCTAATTTTAAAAATATATGCACATATATTTTATGTGTGAAAATAAAGTAGGATTTACTTGCGTAAAATCCGATTTACTCACGAAAGTCAGTATATTTTAAAACAGTTGCATGCAACTGAAATGACCCGTTTTCCAGTTCCTCCATCAGCTCTCCCACTCTTTCTTCAGGTCACCAAGATGCTCCTGGTTCTTCATCCTGAACTCCCCCAGTTTACCCAGACCTCCCACCTAGCCAATAATATACCATAAACAAGTCTAATTTAAATTATGCAAGATAATTAGCAGATGTTAAATTATGCAAGATGCCAAAAGTATACATGTAGTCATGTAGGTCTTTTTTAAAATAACAACTAACATGCATAACTGTTAGTCCCTCCCCACAACACTCCCAGACCACCCCTTTTTTCACACATATATGTACATGCAAAACCTAAAGTAGGCATTAGGGGTGTGCATTCATTTGCAACGTATTGGCAATCCACAACGTATATGCCATATTCGTTATATTTGTGGGGGTCACGAAACATATGGCGAACCCCCACGAATACAACGTATCACTAACGAATAAACCCCCACCCTCCTGACCCCCCCAAGACTTGCCAAAAGTCCCTGATAGTCCAGCGGGGGTCCTGGAGCGATCTCCTGCACTTGGACTGTAGGCTGCCTGTATTCAAAATGGCGCCGATAGCCTTTGCCCTTACTATGTCACAGGGGCTACCGGTGCCATTGGTCGGCCCCTGTCACATGGTAAGAGCAATGGACGGCTGGCGCCATCTTGTGCTCCTACCATGTGACAGGGGCCGACCAATGGCACCGGTAACCTCTGTGACATAGTAAGGGCAAAGGCTATCGGCGCCATTTTGAATACCGGCAGCCGACAACCCGAGTGCAGGAGATCGCTCCAGGACCCTCGCTGGACCACCAGGGACTTTTGGAAAGTCTTGGGGGGGGGGGGGGTCAGGAGGGTGGGGGGTTGTGGTTAATTAAATTTAAAGGGTTGGGATAGGGTTTTTTTGGGAAACGAATACACATGTAACCAATGAATGGATCGGGGTCCCCCGAGAACGGATGCAATGGATTTCGGTCCCGACGAATACGAATACTGAATGGGACGAATCCGTCCCTGCTGCACATCCCTAGTAGGCATGTACTTTTGAGGTTTATAAAATATGAATTACATGAGTACAACCTACTTACACATGTATATGCTAATTTTTATGCATGGAACTCTTTGAAAATTCCCACTGGAAGCAATGCGAAAACAATATTACTAATACTGACTGCTTTTGGGAATCTTGAACCAAGGTGGTGGAACTTGCATGAGCAAGTTGGAACTGATGTAGATTTTATAGCTAATAATCTAAGATGTTGGGAATAGTGTACAGCAATTCCTTGATATACACAAGAGATTCTTTCCTGAAATGTTTTTTCTGTGCATCAATAAAATATTTTTTTACTCAGTGCCTGATTAATCTCTGGAATTTGTTGCCAGAGGATATTGAAAGCTATTAGTGTAGCTGCATTTAAAAAAGGTTTGGACAAGTTCCTGGAGGAAAAGTCCATTAACCATTATTAAGGTAGACTTGCAGACATCCAACCACTGCTTATTCTTGGGATAAGCATCTACCCCTTGGGATCTTGTCAGGTACTTGTGTCCTGGATTGGCCATTGTTGGAAGCAAGATACTGGGCTTGATCTGACCCAGTATGGCAAGCCTTATGTTCTTAAAATCTATTTTTTCTTTTACTTCCATTTAAAACTTGGAGATGTATTCATATGTATATCTAGTAGGGATGTGAATCGTTTTCCATATCGTCTTAACGATAGAAATCGTGTGGCAGGGCAAGAAAATCGTTTTAGTTAAAAAATCGTTAAAAATCGTTTTTTCCGATTAGTGCGCACTAACTCGAGTTAGTGCGCACTAACGGGAGTTAGTGCGCACTAACTGGGAGTTAGTGTGCACTAACTGAAAATGATACAATTTGACACTTTTCAGGTCAGTTAAGGTCAGTTTAGGAATGAATATGTATTCCTATTGGCTGCCCTCTTATTTATTCATGTTACCAAGTTTCCTACTGACAGTATATGGGGGATGGGAAATGGAAACAGTTGGTAGCTTGACAAAACAAGTAATGTGATCAGTCAATGTGACTAGAACTTGTGCCCTAACCCTGATACCAGGGGTATTGTGATCTTCCTGCACACAGTGCCCTATCCCTATTAATACCAGGAGTGTTGTGATCTTCCTGCACACAGTGCCCTATCCCTAATACCAGGGGTGTTGTGATCTTCCTGCACACAGTGCCCTATTCCTGATACTGGGGGTGTTGTGATCTTCCTGCACACAGTGCCCTATTCCTGATACCGGGGGTGTTGTGATCTTCTTGCACACATCCCGGTATCAGGGATAGGGCACTGCATGCAGGAAGATCACAACACTCCTGGTATTAATAGGGATAGGGCACTGCATGCAGGAAGATCACAACACCCCTGGTATCAGGGATAGGGCACTGTGTGCAGGAAGATCACAATACCCCGGAGGAGTGAGGGTCAGGCAGCTCCCCCCTGTCTGTGAAGCCAGCCTCTCACTAGTAATGCAGGGAGGGAGCTGTCTCAGACTTCACCATCCTCCCCCCCCCCCTCACCCACACACCATTCACTAGCTGGGACATGGGGGAAGTCAGGAGTGAGGGTCAGGCAGCTCCCCCCTGTCTGTGAAGCCAGCCTCTCACTAGTAATGCAGGGAGGGAGCTGTCTCAGACTTCACCATCCTCCCCCCCCCCCCCTCACCCACACACCATTCACTAGCTGGGACATGGGGGAAGTCAGGAGTGAGGGTCAGGCAGCTCCCCCCTGTCTGTGAAGCCAGCCTCTCACTAGTAATGCAGGGAGGGAGCTGTCAGACTTCACCATCCTCCCCCCCCCCCTCACCCACACACCATTCACTAGCTGGGACATGGGGGAAGTCAGGAGTGAGGGTCAGGCAGCTCCCCCCTGTCTGTGAAGCCAGCCTCTCACTAGTAATGCAGGGAGGGAGCTGTCTCAGACTTCACCATCCTCCCCCCCCCCCTCACCCACACCATTCACTAGCTGGGACATGGGGGAAGTCAGGAGTGAGGGTCAGGCAGCTCCCCCCTGTCTGTGAAGCCAGCCTCTCACTAGTAATGCAGGGAGGGAGCTGTCTCAGACTTCACCATCCTCCCCCCCCCCCCTCACCCACACACCATTCACTAGCTGGGACATGGGGGAAGTCAGGAGTGAGGGTCAGGCAGCTCCCCCCTGTCTGTGAAGCCAGCCTCTCACTAGTAATGCAGGGAGGGAGCTGTCTCAGACTTCACCATCCTCCCCCCCCCCCTCACCCACACACCATTCACTAGCTGGGACATGGGGGAAGTCAGGAGTGAGGGTCAGGCAGCTCCCCCCTGTCTGTGAAGCCAGCCTCTCACTAGTAATGCAGGGAGGGAGCTGTCTCAGACTTCACCATCCTCCCCCCCCCCCCCTCACCCACACACCATTCACTAGCTGGGACATGGGGGAAGTCAGGAGTGAGGGTCAGGCAGCTCCCCCCTGTCTGTGAAGCCAGCCTCTCACTAGTAATGCAGGGAGGGAGCTGTCTCAGACTTCACCATCCTCCCCCCCCCCCCTCACCCACACACCATTCACTAGCTGGGACATGGGGGAAGTCAGGAGTGAGGGTCAGGCAGCTCCCCCCTGTCTGTGAAGCCAGCCTCTCACTAGTAATGCAGGGAGGGAGCTGTCTCAGACTTCACCATCCTCCCCCCCCCCCCTCACCCACACACCATTCACTAGCTGGGACATGGGGGAAGTCAGGAGTGAGGGTCAGGCAGCTCCCCCCTGTCTGTGAAGCCAGCCTCTCACTAGTAATGCAGGGAGGGAGCTGTCTCAGACTTCACCATCCTCCCCCCCCCCCTCACCCACACACCATTCACTAGCTGGGACATGGGGGAAGTCAGGAGTGAGGGTCAGGCAGCTCCCCCCTGTCTGTGAAGCCAGCCTCTCACTAGTAATGCAGGGAGGGAGCTGTCTCAGACTTCACCATCCTCCCCCCCCCCCTCACCCACACACCATTCACTAGCTGGGACATGGGGGAAGTCAGGAGTGAGGGTCAGGCAGCTCCCCCCTGTCTGTGAAGCCAGCCTCTCACTAGTAATGCAGGGAGGGAGCTGTCTCAGACTTCACCATCCTCCCCCCCCCCCCCCCCCACACACCATTCACTAGCTGGGACATGGGGGAAGTCAGGAGTGAGGGTCAGGCAGCTCCCCCCTGTCTGTGAAGCCAGCCTCTCACTAGTAATGCAGGGAGGGAGCTGTCTCAGACTTCACCATCCCCCCCCCCCCCTCACCCACACACCATTCACTAGCTGGGACATGGGGGAAGTCAGGAGTGAGGGTCAGGCAGCTCCCCCCTGTCTGTGAAGCCAGCCTCTCACTAGTAATGCAGGGAGGGAGCTGTCTCAGACTTCACCATCCTCCCCCCCCCCCTCACCCACACACCATTCACTAGCTGGGACATGGGGGAAGTCAGGAGTGAGGGTCAGGCAGCTCCCCCCTGTCTGTGAAGCCAGCCTCTCACTAGTAATGCAGGGAGGGAGCTGTCTCAGACTGGTATCAGGGTTAGGGCACTGTGTGCAGGAAGATCACAACACTCCTGGTATTAATAGGGATAGGGCACTGTAAGAGATGACTGTAGTAGATTGAATAAAGATCTGATGTTTCTGCTCTCCTCACACCAAACAAAAACAACACACAAGCAGAGAAGCCCTTCTTACAAAGCTGAGCTAGTGAGTTAAGTAGGAGGAAAAGTAAACATACTTGTGTAAGTGTGGCTACTTAAAAAATACACTTACCAACAATCAATTACATATATTTGAACTGTGTACAGTTCCAGCCAGGACCACCTTTCTAAAATGCACAGTGATTGGCAAATTCAACATGCACTAGCATTTCAGGTGCCTGCTAACAAAAATAATAAACAAACAAGTTCTAGTCACGTGAGTGCTGATCATTACATTACTTTTTTTGTCAAGCTTCCAACTGTTTCCATTTCACATCCCCCCAACCATTACCTCAGTATTAGCCTTGGTAACATCAATAGATAAGAGCACAGCCAGCCAATAGGAATACATACATACATATTCATTCCTAAGTGACCTTTACTGACCTGGGAAGTGTGAACACTTTGTTTCATTTTCTGTTGGTGTTCGTTAGTTTCCAGTTCCATTTCCCATCCCCCCAACCATCACCTCAGTGGTAACCTTGGTAACATCAATAGATAAGAGGGCAGCCAGCCAATAGGAACACATATTCATTCCTAACTGACCTTCAGTGACCTGGAAAGTGTTTATTTGTATCATTTTCAGTTAGTGCGCACTAAATCGAGTTAGTGCGCACTAACGGGGAGTTAGTGCGCACTAACACGATTTAACGATTTTTAACGATAAATCGTTAGAATTTCTATTGTATCGTGTTCTATAACGATTTAAGACGATATAAACATTATCGGATGATAATTTTAATCGTTGAAAAACGATTCACATCCCTAATATCTAGGGAGGTATCTCTAGAATGCTCTTGCATAATAAAAGGTACCTCCCACATAATATAAATTAGTGTAGAATATTGTTTTTGGTTATTTTATCAGTCATTGTTGACTGCTCATTTTAGAGCATTTTTCTTGCTTATACTACTCCCTGATCATTCTTCCCTTTGCATTTTTCTTCCATTTATCACACCCAACTTTAGATATGCGCTAACTTGTTTAATTTTTTTGAGTTTTGAAATTGAATATTTTGCAAAATAAAGAATAATTTCCATTACATCGCATTTCTACTCTCCATATATCAAATTCATCCCAAAAGGAAAATTCTGTTTTAGTGAAATTCTATTGTAGTGAGTTGCCATTTTACGAGGGAATGTTGTGCTTTTTACTTAAACCCTATAAACCGTTGTCTAGTCAAATACATAACTGGACTGAAGAAACCCCTGAAGCCCTGCCAGTTTGATATGTTATAGAACGTATCACAAGTAGATAACTGCAGCTGGCTTTAGGGAGGATGGTTTTTAGATTGTGCATTTGGATCGTTTTAGAATGTTGATAAGTTCTCCTAGATTCTCTAGTATCACCAAGATCCAACGCTGTACATCTTCATTCCTTTTGTTATCTAATGTCCCTGAACCCAAAAGCCTTACAACACACTTTAGAAAAACTACATGGAACTTGAAGAAGACAACCTTGCAAAAAGGGGGAGAAAGTGGCTGAAGGGATTGACACAGGGTTAAAGAGCATTTCCTTTCTAGGTTTTTGATTCAAGCCAAGTTCAGGTTGGTAATGACAGGGTCAGTAACTTTCAAACCTGTGTGCGGGCGGACATGTGCACATGTATATGCGTGCAAGTTATAAAATAGTTTGGCTGCGCCCACATTGTCACCAAATTTTAAGTGGGCTGGGCATGCAAATCCCGCTTCTACTGTGTAAATCGGAGGATTTTAAACAAGGTACACACCAACTCTATTCCAAGTTTTACCGGTTTGGCCCCAGTTCACTCTGTGAACTGGGGCCAAACCGGTAAACTAAGGGGGTTTGGAGAGGTCCTCCAAACCCCCTTAGTTTAATAGCCTCAACTCCTCCCAGTTAACCCCTGCAGATCTGCCCAGTTTTCCTTAAATTGTAACTTATATGGCATCCATAGCAGAAGTAAAGTTACGCGCAGGGGAGTTCGGTGCATGCCGGGGCGCATAAGTATCTTTAGGTATATCTCAGGTTCACGCCCCCCATATGCCAATGCCCTGCCCAGGACATGCCCACGCCTCTTTTTGAAAACTTTCTAGATCTGTGCGCTGCGGGAGATACATGCATATCTCGCCGGCTTTTAAAATAAGCTTGGCTCGTGCGAGCCCATCTTATTGGCACAGCCCAGAATTGATGCATGCATGGGGCTTTTATAATTCATCCTTTAAGAATCCTGTTCAGAGAAAAGCTGGTTTACTAGCCTGTGCAAAATGAGTTGGTCGCTTTATTTCAATCACCAGTGGAGAGGTGTCCATATTACACCCACTTCCTGTGCGAAGAATTGACCCCACTGCTATTATTCTCAGACTGGGGTTTTCTATCCATGGAGATTTATACTCGGAGGTGGTCCCTTCTCAAAAGCCGGGTTGAGAAACATTGGCAGGGAAGCTCGTGCTCCCATGGTCTGCGCTGTAACTGCCACATAGAAATACTGGATATCATGGCAGATAAAAACAACAAGGTCTGCCTAGCTTGCCTATGTGCTATGGAGAAATGTTGTGAGGTTGGCACCTTTCGCGAGGACTAACTCACTGTGAAAAAATGACATTGCAAGTGCCCTACCTTCAATGGGGTCTATATTCAGCATTTAGCCAGGTAACTTCTTATCTGGCTATATGCTGACTTTTGAATATTTCTGCCTCTCTTCTGGCTAAACGTTTAGCCAGATAACTGCAATTTAGCTGGATACTATAGGGGAATTTCAGAGAAGTTAGCCGGATAAGTTATCTAGCTAATTCAGAGTTAGCCGGATAATTTATTCAGCTCTCACTGGTTGTGCGTAAACTGAAGTTACCCATATGAACTTATCTAGCAGACTAAGGTCAGCACCATTTCAAATTTCTTCTATACAAAATGGCACCAGGAAAATATAAAACATAGCAGCAGTATTTGTCTACTGGCTCTGTTTTTGTCTGTAGTAGAGCAGGAGCGAGCAATCAGAGATCACCGAGCTATGAGGGTCAGAGGAGGGCAGAAAGGAGGCCTTGGGAGTGTTTGTTTTCTTTGACAGTATAATTCTTTTTTAATGAAAGGAACATAAAATTGCATTTGTGTTTTGTTTCATTTTAGAAAGAAATTGAAATAAAACAGGTCATTTTTTCATTTGAAATAAATGCCTGGAAATGGAGGCACTCGTGTTGCTGATCTGCCAGGCAGGTTGGTTGGGCTGGTGCAGCAGGTGATGGGTACCATCTGGAGAGGTGAGGCGGGTCCTACGATCCCTGATGCTTGTGCATTGGCCATGCTATGAGATTGTGCTTTAACTATTTAACTATTTAGATTGTGCTTAGACACAAAAAGGCTAAGGAGCTGGGATGAACTAAATCAGGGATCTTGCCTGCTCGCATATCTAACAGTGTGGTGAATTATGAGAAACCTGTCTGGAAAATGGCCCCCTATTTTGTCTTAAATTCCAGGAAATATAGGATGTGTTTTAAATCTTCACGAGCATGGCAATTCTCAAAACGCTACACAGGTGGAATGTGTAGTTGTGTGAAGAGCAGCAGTAGGCTGGCAACTCACTCCTACTGAGTGTAAAGAGAACAGAAGTTCAGGCAATCTGTGTAGCAGAAGTCTACACATTGGACCTGTGAAAGCCTGGAGGCTGTATAATTTCCCACTTTCTCAGCTGTAAATATTATTCACTCAATTCATTACATTTCTGGTATTTTTTTCTCTCCATAAACTGCATTTCTAAGCAAGGCATTCCTTGATTTTCTGGATTTTTTACAGTTATTTTACCTATTGGCCCTCAGATTAAATACTTGCTTCCACATTACTTTTCCTGAAGAGAATGCCACCTTTTCTTATTTGTGGAACAAATGAAAATAGAATGAATGTTTAGATTTTAGGGATGTGCATGGAAAACGTTTTCATTTCAGTTCATGAATTCATTTTGTACGCTTCCATAATTCCTTTCATTTGTTTAAAATGGAAAAAAAAAACCTTTATACGATTCATTTGTTCATTCATGTTCCAGTGAAATAAATGGGGGAAGCAATGTATGTTATTTTGAGCTCTAAAATTGGGGGTTTCTATTCACTTCTAACGAAACCTGCAGATGGACCTCATCTGAAGAGGGAAGAGCACTTCAAGACACCAAGACTATGTCAGTGGCATCAGGACAGGTCAAAGGAGCCCAGACAGAGGCTCCATTTTCAATGCACCACTTGCAGTTTTCTTTTTTTAGTTTTTCTTTTTGGGGACAAAACACCCCAATATAATGAAGAAAGAAGCTAGGGGCTGGATTTTAATAGCTACGTGCGGGCGTAGATTTGTGCGCGCAACCCGGCGCAACCCAGCTGCGCGCATGTTATAAAATCCGGGGTCGGCGCGCGCAAGGGGGTTCACATTAGTGCACCTTGCACGCGCCGAGCCCTAGGGGAGCCCCGATGGCTTTCCCCATTCCCTCCGAGGCCGCTCTGAAATCAGAGCGGCCTCGGAGGGAACTTTCCTTCAGCCCCCCCACCTTCCCCTCCCTTCCCCTATCTAACCCGCCCCCCAGCCCTACCTAAATCCCCCCTACCTTTATTTTATAAGTTGCTTCTGCCTCCGGGCAGGCGTAGGTTGTGTGCACCGGCCAACTGCCGGCCCGCGATCCTGGGCACAGCGGCAAATGGCCGCTGTGCCTGGAGGCTCCAGCCATGCCCCAGCCATGCCCCTTTTCTCGAGCCCCGGGATATACGCGCGTCCCGGGGTTTTACGCGCCCCACCGGGCTTTTTGAAAATAGGCCCAGCGTGCGTAAATCCGCCTGGATTTACACATGTAGGCTTTGAAAATCTGCCCTTAGGTGAGAGAACTAGGCAGAGATCCTAGAATGCTACAAGAAAACTGTAAGATGCAGAACCAGGAGAGAGGCAGGGCATATGCGCGTATATGTGTGTGCATGATTTAAAATCGGATATTCGCACATATATGTGCTTAACATTTCATACTGACGACATGCACGTGTGCGCGAAAATGCTGCCCTGCTCACGTAAGGGTGTGGGGGATTTTATTAAACACACGTGCTGATGCAATTACATCTTTTTCCAGTTCATTTCCAGTTCGCCCCAGTAAAGGAGAGGACTTCTTAACCCACCTAGCTAAATTGCCTCCCTTTTACCCTGTTATCCCCGACCCTTAAAACCCTGTTGACTACCCTATTTTTTTTTGTTTTACAACTTTCATGCTTTCCATAGCATGTGGTGTGTGTGAAGTCTTAGCGTAAACTTCATAGTACAGACCCAGTCCACCCATGTCCCGCCCAGTCCACGGCCACACCTTGCTCCTTTTTGTGAAAAATATTTTTGTACCCTTACCAGAAGATGCACATGTATTCCCGCGGTTTTTAAAATCCATGTAGCCCAAGCCGGGCCGAATCACACGTGTATCTCCCAGCTTTGGAACGTGTAGGTCTTTTAAAATCAACCAGATTCTGTAAATCTGCAAGATATGCATGTACTGCCTCAATGAATGAAACAAATGGAGCAACGAATGAACATTTGTAAACTCTCTAAGTATATAAAGAATTACAGTAAACTATTATTGACAGAACGAATGATTCTGCTAAGGTATAGGGAAGTGCAGGGGAAAAAAAAATTGTTTTCATTTTTTGATTCATTTTTGGGAGGTTTTTATCCCATGAATTTCAGTTCGTTGATTGCTTGATTTGTTTCATTCGTGTGAAAAAAAAAGCAAATCAAACACTAAAAAAACCCAAAATGGCCAAAAAATGAAAATGAGTCCTCCCTCCCACCCTCCTGGAAAAACACCAGGCGTAGGATTCCCCGAGCCCCCACTTTACCCAGTCTGGTGGGGATCCGCCAGCTCAAACTAGGCTGAAGCCTCAGACTTGTGGAGGCTGAGGGCTTCAGCCTAGTGCTAGGCCTGAATCCCTGTGCTTGCGTAGGCCAAGGCTTCAGCCTAGCTTGAGCTGGCGGATCCCCACCAGACTGGGTAAAGTGGGGGCTCGGGGAATCCTACGCCTGGTGTTTTTCCAGGAGGGTGGGAGGGAGGACTCATTTTCATTTTTTGGCCATTTTGGGTTTTTTTAGTGTTTGATTTGCTTTTTTTTTCACACGAATGAAACAAATCAAGCAATCAACGAACTGAAATTCATGGGATAAAAACCTCCCAAAAATGAATCAAAAAATGAAAACAATTTTTTTTCCCCTGCACTTCCCTATACCTTAGCAGAATCATTCGTTCTGTCAATAATAGTTTACTGTAATTCTTTATATACTTAGAGAGTTTACAAATGTTCATTCATTGCGCCATTTGTTTCATTCGTTGAGGCAGTTGCCTGGAGGCCAGGTCCCAACATCAGAGCCTTGGCCCGAACGCAGGCCCGATGTCATGACCTGACCCAGAAGCCCAGGCCTAGGAGCTCCTCATCAGGCGTCCTCTTGTTTCTTTGGTTGGCAGCACAATGACGGCCCTCGCTGGTGTCGCGCTGGAGTTAATTAACATCGGTGGATTCACTCCATTGGACGGTGCCATTTTGATGTACAGCAATAGACCTAGGTCTGAATATTTCATTTAAAATGAAACAAATGAATAAGGTTTGTTTCATTCGGGGTGCCCCCAATTTATTTTGTGGCCCCCTGAATGAAATTAACTAGCCTTATTCATTGTGTTTTACAATTTTGCTTTAAATGAATGCACATCCCTACTAAGGTGCAAAAATCCTTTTGATTAAAAATGTATCTGACATAACAATGTTCTTAAACTAAAAAATCCAGCTCTCAATATAGATTTTAATTGCGGGGATAAACTCAAATGTGTATCAAAGATCACTCCCAGATTTCAGGTTGTTTTTAACTGGAATTTTAATTCTATGTATGTACCATCATTGGATGTATTTCAAGGTCTGGGGCAGGACTTATGGTGAAGACATAAAATCTCAGCTTTTTAAAAATGTAGCCCTGATCTTCCACTGTCTTTTTCATATTTGTACCATTTTATGTCAAGAACAAACCAGAAATAGCTGCCCAAGCTCTGCTGTATCTGCCCACCGTGCTTATGTTTTGCTTCTTGCTTGGTTCTGTTTGTGTGAGGCCTCGATGTGTGGCCTCCAGATTCCTCTATGTTTGTCCGTCTCTGTTCTGCCGTTAGCCCTGCTCCTTGAGGTGCCCTCAAGTCCCTGACCTTGGACCATCCAAGTCCTGCCGGCCACCAGAACTCAAAGGATCAATCTGAGGGGGAGGTGGCCCTCCTGTCCTTGTGTTATCCATGAATCAAGCTCCTGTCCTGGGGGTCTGTATGCACTATTTGTCCATCTAAATAGCGCTTTTCTGACTTATCCAGGTATGTAAAATAGTAGGATAAGTCTAAAAAAAAAACAAACAGTACGTAGACAATAAGTCTTAAAATGCAATTCATCAGGCTAAGTCAAATAGCCGGATAAGTCTAAAAAGCACTATATATCTGGCTAAATCTGCTAGGCGGATAAGAGAGCTTTTAGACTTATCCAGCTATCTAACACGTCGGATAAGAAGTGTTTTAAGACTCAGAGCCTTAGTCAGGCCGTTGGCACCTATGGCCGTGAAAAAATGCACCCTCATCTTGAGCGCAACATCCAACACCATAACCAGGGAGACTCTGTTAAAAGTAGGGGGCTTTGATTTGTATTTTCACCCTGTAGTTTCCTCCTGCTCTTTTGTTCTTCCACATCAATTCGAACCAGTGCAGCACTATGAGCCTTCATTCATAACTACTGGGGATCTTTTTTCCCCTTATTTTATATCCCCCGCCAATTTTATTTACTCCAGTCATTGCAGTGTCAGTCCTGGGCTGGGGCCATGCACCAGGGCTCTTTTCAGAACCTGCCATCATGGACCGCCAGTCCAACTACCAGATGTCAGCCCTCTCCTGGTCCTGCCTTCCCCACACACACAAAAAAATATGTATTTTAAATAGCAGATTTTACATGAAAAAGGACATTCTGAGGTCAAAATATCACAACAAAATGTATACATGCATTGCTATGGTGCCAACCAGAAAACCCTGCAAAAAAAAGTAAAAGACTAAAAGTACTTGAATCCCGAATGGTATTAGGGCTATGGCTATGCATGGATTGGATTGGATTTCAGAAAACCATGAGTAAACTAAATTACAATTACAATATAATAAACCTCCCATTCCAAAACTGCACTAACTGCCAGCACTCAAACAGTAACAATCCTACCTATGAAAAGTTAACACTGTAAATATTACTCCAGGCCCTAAAACAACAAAACACCTCCTATTAGGGAAACAGAATAAGTCAGGCTGTTATTCCTACAGAGAAACTACATGCTAGTACAACACCTTGCCTTGTTCAATTATGCAAAACGCAGACATACCCTCATCAAATACTTAATAGAGAGACCATAAAGGTAAATAGAAACATATAGACAAAACTGCAGCATGCAGCATGGATTGGCCTCTGTTGGAAACAGGATGCTGGGCTTGATGGACCCTTGGTCTGACCCAGTATGGCATTTTCTTATGCCAGATTCTGTATAGAGTGCATCTATAGAAAAACAAAAACATCACCATTCCTCATAAAACATCAAACAATAAAATTTAAAAAATATATCATAACAGTAAATCAAACTAATAAAAATTATAAATATTGTAAAAAACCTGACAAATAGAACATCCATAAGAAACTTTTCCAAATAATAAAATATTTCGAAATGGGCTGATAAATCAAATAATACCCATTAATTAAAACTAATAAGGATTTGAAAAATCCCCTGCTGGCCATACTTGGGAAATTTTGATTTCCAGATGACCTGAGATTGTCAGGGATTAGCAGGGAGATGAGAGTGGGTTGTTGTGTATTATCTTTCTCTATCCTTTCTCTCACACATGATCAATCATATACACATACATACATATTCTCTCTCTCACACGCTCATTCATTAACATCCTCTCAATCTTGCTGAATCCTAAACACACACATGCTTATTCGTTCTCTCAAGCTCAGTTTTATATACACACCACCATGTTCATTCACTCTCGCACATGCTCAATCATACACACGCATAATATGTTCTCTCACATGCTCAATCATACATATATACACAAATGCTCATACGCTCACATGCTCAATTATACACACAGAAATGCTCAAATGCTCTCTTTCACACATGCTCACAAATATTCTCATACACTCTCATATGCTCAATCATACACGCACAATACACACACACAAAGATGCCCATAGGCTCTCTCTCACATGCTTAATCATAATCACACACACACACACATGCCCATAGGCTCTCTCTCTCACACATGCTTAATCATCACACACGCGCACGCGAACACACACATGCCCATAGGCTCTCTCACATGCTTAATCATATCACACACAAGTGCACACACATGCCCATAGGCTCTCTCTCTCACATGCTTAATCATATCACACACACATGCCCATAGGCTCTCTCTCTCACACATGCTTAATCATATCACACACACGCACACACATACATGCCCATAGGCTCTCTTTCTCTCACACATGCTTAATGATATCACACACATGTGCACACACACATGCCCATAGGCTCTCTCTTTCTCACACATGCTTAATCATATCACATACACACACACGCGAACACATACGCACACACACATGCCCATAGGCTCGCGCTCTCTCTCTCACATGCTTAATCATATCACACACACATGCGCACACACACGCCCATAGGCTCTCTCTCTCACATGCTTAATCATATCACACACACGCGCACACACATGCCCATAGGCTCTCTTTCTCTCTCACATGCTTAATCATATCACACACACGCGCACACACACACGCCCATAGGCTTTCTCTCTCACATGCTTAATATCACACACACATGCACATAGGCTCTCTCTCTCACACATGCTTAATCATATCACACACGCGCACACACACACACATGCCCATAAGCTCTCTCTCTCTCTCACATACTTAATCATATTACACACACGCGCACACATGCCCATAGGCTCTCTCTCTCTCTCACATGCTTAATCATATCACACACACGCGCACACACATGCCCATAGGCTCTCTCACATGCTTAATCATATCACACACATGCACACACACATGCCCATAGGCTCTCTCTCTCACACATGCTTAATCATATCACACACATGCGCGCACACACACACACGCCCATAGGCGCTCTCTCTCTCACACATGCTTAATCATATCACACACATGCACACACACACATGCCAATAGACTCTCTTTTTCTCACACATGCTTAATGATATCACACACATGTGCACACACACACACACACATGCCCATAGGCTCTCTATCTCTCTCACACATGCTTAATCATATCACACACACACTCACACAAAGATGCTCATAGGCTCTCTCCCTCACATGCTTAATCATATCACACACACATGCCCATAGGCTCTCTCTCTCACACATGCTTAATCATAATCACACACACATGCCCATAGGCTCTCTCTCTCACACATGCTTAATCATAATCACACACACACATGCCCATAGGCTCTCTCTCTCACATGCTTAATCATAATCACACACACACATGCCCATAGGCTCTCTCTCTCTCTCACATGCTTAAACATATCACACACACACACACACAAACACACGCCCATAGGCTCTCTCTCTCTCTCTTGTAGCCTCCAGATATGCTGCAGCATGGGGAGAGAGGCCAATGCTCCTTGAGGTCTGGGCTCTGCCGCTCCTCTCTGCCAGGGTGGGGGTAGGGAGGAGGAGGAGATTAATGCTATTCACAGCCCTGTGGACCGCCCTGCTGTTCACTGCTGGGGTAGGGAGAGGCAGGAGAAGCCAATGCTTTTTCTGACCTCACAGGCTGCGCCGGTTTTCACTGACAGCACAGGTGGAGGGGGGGAGGAAGCTAATGGTTTTTCTGCCATGGTGCCACTGGTGAATTGCGCCTATGGCCGAGGCCATATCCGTCATAGGCAGGCTACAGCTACAGATAGGTAGTGCTTTTTTTTAAAAGACTTATAGAGCTAAGCAGCACCTGCTGCTACTTATCCAGCTATATTCTGATTTATCTGGTTAAGTGCCACTTCTTATCTGCATACGGTAATTTAAATGTGTCCATCTAAGTAGCAGTGAAGGCACTACTTAGTTAAATAAGTTGAAATTTGGCTGGACAATTGTGATATACCTGCACATTTGTACTTTACATTTTACAGGCATATGTGAGTCGATTTTGCTTGAGTTATTTAGATGCTTTTGCCCCCATAAGTCGGCTTTTACATGCATAAGTCAGGGGATTTTATAACGTGTGCACTGAAAGGAACAAACCGGTTTGATCAGTTCGTCTACCAGTTTACCCAGCACATCTGCAGCTCAGGAAGACCCTTCTGGCTTTTTAGCCTGCAGTTCCTTCATTTCACCCAGACCCTCACGCAGTCGGTTTTTCACTTTTAAGATATTTGCGATCAGATACTGAGCAGGAGCAAATGTACGTAAGGAGCATACATTGCTTTTTAAAATATCAGATTACTCACATAAATGATTCCCCTGGCCTGCCCCTTTTTTACATGTGCAAATGTACCCCGATTTATGTGTATGTTGAAGTTATTGAAATACCTTGTACTCATATATATGTTATTTTACATACCTAACTGCTATTATTTACATGCACAACTTTTGAAAATTCAGATGTTATGACTTCTTGATACATAACATAATAATATAGTAACATATTAATGATCACAGAAAACGACCTAACGGTCCATCCACCTGTCCAGCAAATGTCTTATGGTAGTAACTGCTGCTCCATGTATATTACCTCCAGCCTCATGTTAAGGGTAATAATATTTATTTACAATCAAACCCATAACAAAATTACTGCTAGCAACATTTTTATGGGGTGAGCAGCCTTCTGGATATTTTAGGCAGTGCTGCTTGAATGTGCTTTGCCTTTGGACTTGGCCATTGAAGCAGTTCTGTGCTTTTTTCCCTAATGTCTTCTCCCCCAGGAACTTGTCCAAATCTTTTTTAAACCCAATTACACATCATCTGGCAATGAATTCCAGAGCTTAATTGTGCATTGAGTGTAAAAGAATATTTTCTGATTTGTGTTGAATGTGCTACTTACTAATTTCATGGAGTGTCCCCTAGTCCTTGTATTTGTTGAAAGAGTAAATAACCAATTTACATTTACTTGTTCTTCTATTCCATACATGATTTTATAGACCTCCATCATATCCCCCCATAGTCATATTTTCTCAGACTGAACAGTCCTAACTTCTTTAGCCTTTCCTCATTGGGGAGCTGTTCCAGCTCCTTTATCATTTTGATAGCCTTTCTTTGTACCATTTCCAATGCAGCTATATCTTTTTTGAGATGCAGATACCAGAACTGCACACAGTAGTCCAGCTATGGCTCCATCGTGGAGGCATTATGACATTCTCCATTTTATTCTCCATTCCTTTGCTAATAATTCCTAACATTCTGTTTGCTTTACCGCCACACACTGAGGATGTCAAAGTATTGTCCACTATGATGCCCAGATATTTTTCCTGGGTGGTAACTCCTAATATGGAACCTAACATCATGTAACTACAGTTGGGCTGATACAGTACAGTGCGCTCCAACGGAGCGCACTCTTAACCCGCCATTGGACGCGCGTTTCCCCTTACCCCTTATTCAGTAAGGGGCCGAAAACGTGTGTCCAACCCGCCGAATCTAATAGTGCCCTCAACATGCAAATGCATGTTGATGGCCCTATTAGGTATTCCCGCGCGATTCAGAAAACAAAATGTGCAGCCAAGCCGCACATTTTGCTTTCAGAAATTAGCGCCTACCCAAAGGTAGGCGCTGATTTCTTTGGGCATTGGGAAAGTGCACAGAAAAGCAGTAAAAACTGGTTAAAAAAAAAAAAAAAAAAGGGTAAAAAAAAGTTAAAAAATAAAAGAAAAAAAAATTGAAGTCAGCCCGTGGCTGTCAGGTCAAAAACCGGATGCTCAATTTTGCCGGCGTCCGGTTTCCGAGCCCGTGGCTGTCAGCGGGCTCGAGAACCGACGCCGGCAAAATTGAGCGTCGGCTGTCAAACTCACTGACAGCCACCGCTCCGGGCCAAAAGGAGGCGCTAGGGACGCGCTAGTGTTCCTAGCGCCTCCTTTTGCCTGTTTCTACCACCGGGCCTCATTTAAATACAGAATCGCGTGCACAGGTGAGTGGCCTGTGCGCACGCCGGGAGAGCGCTCTCCCGTGGACTTTACTGAATCGGCCCGAGTGAGAGTTACTTTTCCCTATTTGCATCACCTGCCATTTGGATGCCCAATTTTCCAGTCTCCTCCTGCAGTTTTTTTATAATCCGCTTGTGATTTAACAATTCAGAATAATTTTGTGTTGTTTGCAAATTTGATCATTTGCCTGGATACTGACGATGCCTGACTTCCTTTGCCTGGAGTATCTCTGGAGCTTCAATCACCTGGAAGCCCGTACTGTTCAGCTCACAAGCTTGAGATTCATCAACAGCTTGCAGGGTCGAATGGTCCAAATGATGCTGGACAATGCAACGATGGTGGCTTACATGAATTACTAGGAAGCAACCAAGAGCCAGCAAGTGTTGCAGGAAATAGACAACTCATAGAATTTGCAGAAGTACATTTTCAGGAGATCTCAGCCTCACACATTTCAGGAAAAGACAATGTAAGAGCTGACTTTCTCTGCAGACAGTCTGGATCCCGGAAAATGGGAATTGTACAAAGAAGCATTCCAGTTCATAGTGGACCGCTGAGACCTCCCATTTCTAGGCTTGCTGATGACATCACACAATGCAAAGATTCCTCACTTCTTCATTCGCAGGAGAGATCTGAAGTTTTTGAGCATTGATGCCCTTGTGCAAGAGTGGCCGGAAGGCAAGCTTCTATATGCCTTTTCCCCGTGGCCCATGTTGAGCAGTATGATTCGGAGGTTGGTACTTCTGGAGGTACCAGTTTGGCTCAGGAGGCTGTGGTATGCAGATCTGTGGAGGCTTTTGGGGAAAATACTCTTGGATTCTGTCAACAGGGATCTGCTACGGCTGAGGCCTATTCTTCTAGAAGATCCGACTTGATTTATGTCTTACGATGTGGCCCTTGAGAGGGCTCAGTTGCTGAAGCGAGGATAGTCCACTGCTGGGATATCCACCTTGCTTCAAGCGCGAAAGTTATTCACTTCCTTAGCCTATGTTCGTTTTTTGAGTGTTTGAGGCTTGGTTAGAACAAGGGGGTTCATCCTCATTCAGTTAAAATCCCACTCAGTTTGGATTTTTGCAGGATGGGTTGTTTAAGGACTTGGCCCTTAATTCCTTGAAGGTGCAGGTGGCAGCTCTTGCCTGTTTCCGAGATCATGTGAATGGTGAACCCTTGACAACATATCCAGTTGTGGCCCAGTTTTGGAAAGGGGTGAAGCATCTTCATTCACCGTTGCGGTTGCCGGTGCCATTGTAGAGTCCTATTCTGGTTCTGGATTTCTAGTGGGTCCCACCTTTCGACCACTGCATAGCCTCTCCTTGAGGTTACTTACTAGAGGACGATGTTCTAACGCATAGACTTTCCAAACTGCAGGCTTCGATTTGCTGGAAACCATTTCTGCAAGTTATTCCGGAGGTGGTCCAGATGTGAACTGTACTGTCTTTTTTGACAAAGGTGGTCTCAGATTTTCACTTGAAGCAATCAATTCTCTGCAGACTCTGGACAGGGAGAGAGATGTGGATGAATTTCACTTGTTATGGACCTTGCATGTCAAGGGCATATCATGAGGTATTGGAGGTTTCTAAACCTCTCAGGAAGATGGACTGGCTGTTTAAATTGCATGGTGAGAGTAAACAGGGTGCGTCGGAATTGTGAGCTACAATAGCCCACTGGATTAAGGACTTTATCACAGCCCCATATGTGGATGCTGAGCAGCCGTTGCCTAGATAGTTTAGAGCTCAGTCCACTAGGGCTCAGACAGTGTTATGGGCGGAGATTTGATCGTTGTCTCCCATCAAGTTTTGCCAAGCTGCAACGTGGTCTCTCTTATGCAACTTCCAGGCATTATCACCTGGATGTGCAAGCCTGGGATGATGCAGCCTTTGCATGTGCAGTGTTGATTGAACCCATGGGCAGCCTCCCTCCCTCTTCAGGAGTAGGTTTTTTACATCCCACTGTTATGAATTAACCTGTCTGAATGCTAAAAAAGGAGAAATGACTACTTACCTGATAATTTCCTTTTCTTTAATGAAGACAGGTTAATCCACCTTTCCACTCTGGGTGCCGGATGGTGGTGCTATTGTCCTCCTGAGTGGCTGTATTTTCAGGGATTACTGGTATCAGATCCAGTCCCTAGATTAGAAATATTACACTCCTTGTCTGATCTCAGTATTTTTTCTGTTAACTGGCTGTTTGAATTGTTGCCTTTAATAGTTATGATCATGTATTGTTTAGTTGGCCACAGTTGGTGTTTGCAGAGAATACTGGCATGCTGATGTCAGTGGAGGGGTATATATACCATGACGTCAGCTTTGCTCCATCTCCATCTGCTGGTAGAGATACATAACCCACTGGTGTGGATTAACCTGGCTTCATTAAAGAAAAGGAAATTATTAGGTAAATAGTAATTTTTCCATTCCTTTTGGAGGACATGAATTTCTTTGAGAAGAAGCAGCAGCACAGGACCCTTCTTCCTTTAGCATTTTGATGTGAGAGCACAGCTTTCTTCCCAATGGAAGAAGCATCTATCTCCAAGAAAAAGGGTTTCTGGAGATCAGGGTGTTGTAAACAGCAAGCAGTAAGGAAGACCAGCTTGAGCTGGTACAGCTTCATGCCAGTTTTGAGAGTCAGAACCCTTTTTGGTTAGGGCTATGAGAGACACTGCTAGGGAGGAATAATTGAGGATGAACTGACAATAATAATTAGTGAACTCTAAAAACCTTTGGAAGGCCTTGAGACCTACTGCTTGAGGCCAGTTCTGAATAGCAGCCAGTTTATTAGGATCCATTCTGAAAGCATGGGTAGAAACAATGTAACCCAGGAAGAGTAACTCCATCTGCTTAAAGAAGCACTTTTCTAGTTTGGCATATAGCCACTTTTCCCTAATTTGTTGTAGGATGGTCTTAATATGTCCTCTATGCTGAATGAGAGAATAGGAGTAAATAAGAATGTCATCATGATATACCAGGTTGATAAAACAAGGAGGTAGGCAATCTAAAAAAGCCGTGGGGGCAACACACACAATAGATGCCAGATAATGTCCGTCAAGATGCTTTATTAGGAGACTTGTTGATCCAATAAAAACAATGCCCGGCTCAGGCCGAGTTTCGACCCCCTCACGGGAGCTGCCTCAGGGGCTACAATAAATAATGATAACGACTTTAACAATGTAAGACATACATAACACACAAATTATAAAAGCAAATGCACACATAGAGTGAAAATGGATATAGAAAAATTATATGACATATAAAATGAAACATAAAAATTGAATAGGTGTGTAATGGAAATGTAGCTTACAATTAAGATATGATTACAGGACAATATAGATGATTTTACCTGTGTAAGATAATCTTATATGCGTATGGGGATGATCTTATTACCAATTAGTTTTTCTGAAAGATTTTGCACTGTGTAAAAAAAAAAATAAGAAGACTGTGAGCTGTGTACAAAATCAATTGACCTAAGGTAAAAAATGAAAAAAAGAAAGAAAAGAAAGAAAATAAGAAAGATAAAACAAATGATAAAAGAATAACTTGAAAATATGCCTGTAAAAACCGTGTCAATTTATAAAATATGCAAACAACATAGTGAAAAAAATAATACAACGATAAAAGTGGGTGTGGGGAAAAAAATATATAAAACATAAAGAAATGATTGCATGGGTGATGAAGGTAAATGAAACTCAAATTGCTATCATATCTGCCACTACCTAATAAAGTTAATAATAATGCTAACTTGAAGTTAGCAAACAGCGATGTGAATCTGGTCTTCTGCACAAGGTTTTATAAAGACCGTGTTTGTCAATGTGCTGTTGTGCGCGCCGAGGCTGGCTGGCACTCAAGGCTGTTAATAATAGGGATGTGCAGACAAAAAGTTTTCGTTGAATCGGTGATACGTTTTCGTTGAGGGTCGATTCCGTTCAATATGGAAGTATGGAGAATTCCATAAGTTGCCGATCTGTCCATACGTTTCCCGGTTCCCATTAAAGTCAATGGGGGAAGGATTTCCAGCATATTTTTGGCTGCAGAATTGGGGTTTTCTTATCAATTTTCATGAAACTTCTGGGGAGCAATCATCACAACAACAAAAGAGCTCCAAGGTACTTAGACTGTGGCAAAGTGGTACCTAAGTGGCATGAATAGCCTAAGGCACTGGAAAGGTGCAAAGGGGTACCAGAAGTGGCAAGAGTGTTTTAACAGAGGCACAAAGCAGCAGTGATAATGTCAAAAAACACACCACAGCTTCAAAACAGAGCACCGATAGCAGATGCATGAACTATCAAAGGCAGCACCACAGGCAAAGCAGCAAGACAAGTGGCATTGACATCCAACAGCACAATGAAGGGGGAACATAGCAAGCAGATAGACTAGCACCAACACACTGAGGAACCATGAGAGTGGCAAGAACACCACAAGGAGTAAAGTGAGTCATCTGGTGTATGGCAGCAAAGCAGAGTGGCAGAAAGCTGATAGGGGCAAGACAGGCTGGCAGAGAGGAGGTAGTCTGGTCTGGTCCCTGTGGTTTTGATAGGGGAAAGACAGGCTGGCCCAGGAGAGAGTTCCCTTTCCTTTGTGCAGGGAAGGACTCCCTGGAACGGGTCCACCCCTAGAGTTGGGTGTACCCGGTGTTTACATTGGCGTCCAGTGAATATCGTTGGCGTCTAGTGAATTCCGACTGTACTTACGCACTTCAGCTGATGACAAAGGAAATGGAAGATCTCTCAGAAATAAGAATACTGCTACTCAAGTCAAAATCTGCAATATCAACCTATGTTGACTTTGTACCGTAGAGGTCAAACACTTCTAGGAACACAAGGCCTGGATGAACAGGCACAGCAGTCGAGGACAGAGGTCAATCCCACCTAGGCACACAAGGCCTGGATGAACAGGCACAGCAGTCGAGGTCAAACACTTTTAGTAACACAAGGCCTGGATGAACAGGCACAGCAATCGAGGTCAAACACTTTTAGGAACACAAGGCCTGGATGAACAGGCACAGCAGTCGAGCACAGAGGTCAATCCCACCTAGGGACACAAGGCCTGGATGAACACGAATAGTAATTTTTTTTTAATTTATTTATATTCTTATTTTAAAACATTTCCAGCATTTCATACTTGATTACTCAGGTACTGTAGGTATTTCCCTATCCCCAGAGGAACACAAGGCCTGGATGAACAGGTGCAGCAATCGAGGTCAAACACTTTTAGGAACACAAGGCCTGGATGAACAGGCGCAGCAATCGAGGTCAAACACTTTAGGAACACAAGGCCTGGATGAACAGGCGCAGCAATCGAGGTCAAACACTTTTAGGAACACAAGGCCTGGATGAACAGGCGCAGCAATTGAGGTCAAACAGTGGTAGGAACACCTGGATGAACAGGCGCAGCAATCGAGGTCAAACACCAGTAGGAACACAAGGCCTGGATGAACAGGCACAGCAGTCAAGGACAGAGGTCAATCCCACCTAGGGACACAAGGCCTGGATGAACAGGCACAGCAATCGAGGTCAAACTTTTAGGAACACAAGGCTTGGATGAACAGGCGCAGCTATCGAGGTCAAACAGTGGTAGTAACACAAGGCCTGCACAGTAGACGGTCAGGCACAGTGATTCATGTCAGGAACATGTGCTGCAGTGCTTACATTATCTTGAGCATAGGAGGCAATTGGAGCTGCTGCAAGGCTTTGAATAGCTTTTATTCATCTTGCCATTCACAGGGAAAATTTGAAAAGCCAAGCAAAGGCAGGTTTACTTTCAAAAACACTAGCATTTCCATCAACTCTGGTGCCAGCCTTGAGCGGTGAGGGCTCATGATATCCCCTGTCATTGAAAAGACACGTTCACTGGGCACACTGGTTGGTGGACATGACAGATATCGTTCAGCCACTTTGGCTAGGTGTGGCCAGACAGTGGACTTGTGTGCCAAATATGCCAGCGGATCTGTCTGCATGTTCTCTATTGGCTCTGTGAGATACCATGTCACTGACAGCTGTGCTGCTGTCTCCTCCTGTGCTTGGGAGGGCTCAGAGTCACTCAATCCAGCTACTTTCTCTCTCGCCCGTTGCACAACTGATGAATCTTTATGGCCAACATGCCTTGGGCGTTCTGACGTGGAGGAGGAGGTACTATCTGTCACTGACACAGTGCTACTCCTGCCTGGGCTAGCAGCACAACTCTGTGACGTGCCTGCTGTTTCCACCTCTGCTTCAAGCCTACTCTGTCTCCGCCTATGGCGCTCCTGTTCACGGACCTTAGCTAACAGTAGCTCCTTCACAAATGACAGACAATTGGTCTGTAGGGCGAGTTTACCTTTCACACGGGGATCACAGACAGAGGCGAGCATGTATGTGCTGTCCTCTGTTAAAGGCCGTAATCTGTCTTTCACCTGCTGCTGCAAAACGTCCACACACTGCAGCACCTCAGCAGTCATTCCCTCTTGCCGTTTAAAGGCCTCCAAATGGTCATCCAGGAATTTAACTATAGGGATGATGTCAGCCAAGGTGGCACTTCAGGAACTCAGCTCCTCTGTGACATCCTTGAAGGGCTGCAGGATTTTTACCAGCTGACTCATGACTAACCAATCGTGATGCCCTAGGGGATTCTGCACACCTATGTCTATTGTACCAGAAAGTTCATGAAGGGGTGTCTGCAGCTCCAGTACCCTCTCCAGCATCATAAAGGTGGAATTCTGACCAGGTGGCAATGTCTTGAATGAGACGCTTCTGAGGCATATCCAAATCAGTCTGCTTTTATCGGAGAACCTGCCCCGCCTTGACACTTCTGTGGAAGTGTGCTGCTATGTTCCTGCACTTGTGTATTAACCTATGCAGGTATTCATTGTCCTTGTCCTTGGACTCCAAGCCCAGAGCTGACTTCACTACCAGATGCAGAGTGTCTGCAAAACATCGGATGTTCTTAAACCGCCCATCGCTTATTGCCTTAACCATGTTTGCATCGTTGTCTGTGACAAAAATCCCTGCCCACGTTTTCCTGTCTCGCTGGTGTAGTTGCCAGCCCTCCAGCATCTTTCTGATGCATGCTAGAATATTGGCAGCGGTATGGGCCTGGTCCGTCAGGTGGGTGTGCAGTAAAGCCCACCTCCACCCTGATACTTCTTCAGTAATAGAGCTGCTGGCTGCCCCTGCCTCTGCCATGTCCCACCAGTGTGCTGTCAGAGAGAGTTAAGAGTGTGCAGCATTCATGGCGGTCCAGATATCGCAGGTGAAATGCATTCTTCCGTCTGCCTTACCTAGCAGTGCTTGCAAGCGACTGTGACACTGCTTGTACAGGCTGGGGATGTCCTTTCTACTAAATGTGGTTCTGCACGGGATTTTGTAATTTGGAAATACAACCTTCAAGAAATGCATGAAACCCACATTCTGCACTAGCTGCAAGGGCTGGTAATCAAGGGCAATCATTTCCCCAATGCTCCTGGTTACAACTTTTGAGGCTGCCTGCCTCCTACCCTGGGATAGCGTTACCGCACTCCACCCCATTTCCTCCATGGTGGATTGTCGCTTCTGCCACATGTCAGTGGGTTGCTGGCCTGCCGCCTGACTGCTAGAAGGGTATGAGGGCGTGGGCTGACTCTGCTGCTTTCCTACCACTGCACACTGCTTGGAAGGGGTCCCCCGACTGAAACTGCCACCATCCCCAGATGGCAGTAATCTTGTTGGGTGTTGCCTCTTCATATGATGGTTCATGCCAAAATTTGATAGATGTTCCATTTGCTTGCCTCTGCTAATATCCCTGGCACAGTAATTACACCGAGCATAACGCGGGTCTTCTGTCACTTTAAAATGTTTCCAGATCGGAGATTTCTTTTGTGATCCTCCTCTCTGTGACACCTTTGGGGTGGATGCTGGCACTGGAGTTGAGGTACTAGTAGTGGGTGCACCCTGAAAAGCAATGCCAGAGGGGGCACCAGTCACCCGCTGTCTTCCTTCTGACAGCGCTTCCTCCTCCTCGATATCACTGTAATCTCTTCCGGGCCCCTGCTGCACAATTCTGGAGGTGGAGGCTAAGACAGGACTAACTGATTCTACCGAAGATTAGTCAGCTATTACTTCTTCCGTTTCTGATGAGAATCCCACCCAAGAAGATTTTTCTTCTGAATCAGAAGCTAACAGTGCCAGCGCTACCTTATGACCGCTAAGTCTTAGTGGAGACTTCTGTCCCCCTGCTGCTCTTGGGTGTCTAAATTTTGTTGGGCATGACTCTGCCTCCCCTTCCCTCTCCTCCAAAACTACAGGGCCAGAAACAAGTGGTGGCGATGGCAAAGTATCATGGTCCGATTTCATTTTTTTTGCCATGGAACTGCCATCCCCTACAAAGAGTTTAGATTGCGACAGTTGCCTTTTTAGCTGTACTGGTGGTGTTGCACTAGTGTCTTTTGCGGTGCCTCCGCTGCCAGTTCCAATAAGTCGCTTGCATCTCTCTTTCCCTGACATTATGGATTTTATGTCACTGAGTGGTAACACTGCCCACTGTCCCACAATAATAATGTTCAGTCTGTTTAAAATGCCCAGATGCACAGACCCACTCAAGAACAATGTTCAGTCTGTTAAAAATGCCAAGATGAACAGACCCACTCAAGGACAATGTTCAGTCTGTTTAAAATGCCCAAATGAACAGACCCACTCAAGAACAATGTTCAGTCTGTTTAAAATGCCCACTGCCCACTGTCTCACTGCCTGCCTGGCAGTGCACTCATGTGTGTGCAGTGAGTGCACACAGAACTAGCTTGCTTGTAAGCAGAAAAGAGGCTGAGTACTCCGGCCCGGGCACTTCCCAGCACAGACAAACTCAAGGACAATGTTCAGTCTGTTTAAAATGCCCAGATGCACAGACCCACTCAAGGACAATGTTCAGTCTGTTTAAAATGCTCAAATGAACAGACCCACTCAAGAACAATGTTCAGTCTGTTAAAAATGCCCACTGCACTGTCAGACTAAGTAATTGGAATTTAATAAAGCAGGAATTTTTGTCACTCCAGAAACATGGATGACATTGAAATTATTAATATCTCTCTCCAAGCTAGTCCAACACCCTCAATGGTAAATAGTGGTCAGTGCTAGCTGACTAGACCACTAGACTGCTTGAAAGAAACAGGAATACTAGTGACTGTAGCTGACCCCTGGCACTAAAGCAAGACAAGAAATATTTTTCTTTCCTTTGCTAGCCTAAGCTTAGCCTAGTATCTGTTCTGTGTTCTCTATCAGTTCTGCTTCTGCTTCTGGTTCTGCTTCTGCCTGCCTACCACCCAGCCCACCTCCACACAGAATCGCTGGAAATAAGTACGTGGCTCCTTATGCTGCTCTTTATATACTGCTGGCTCGTCAGTAAAATCTTCAGAGAGCACTGAATGACAGCGCGATTCGCTGCATTCAGTACTGCTCTGAAAACGTGAACGCGGATAGGCTGCGTTCCGGTATCCATGCCGACCTGTCTGACCCTTTCCTGTGAGTCACTGCGACTCACAGGAAAGGGTCAGACAGGTTGGCATGGTTACCGCAGGGGCGCCGCCATTTTGTGGTAATCCGGGGCTCCGAGCTCGCAGCTAATGGCGGCGAGGAAAAGCGCGAGCCTCGCGGTTCAACGTATTCAACAGAAATACGTTGAATACGTTGGAAGTCGCGATGTGTTGCGCATCCCCCCTTTTTTTTAAGTTTGAAAAAAATAAGTTGCGGATTGCAAATCCGTTCAAAACGAATGCACACCCCTAGTTAATAACAACTAAACGGATATAGCAAAAGAAGTTAAGAATACCTATTCAATTTTTATGTTTCATTTTATATGTCATATAATTTTTCTATATCCATTTTCACCCTTTATTGTTGATCAGGACTGAGAACTGGAACCAGACTAGGACAGTAGATAAGTACTGTAACAGGGCTCGGGTACTGGAACCAGGCAGGAACTGTAGCAAGACTTGGGTACTGGAACCGGGCAGGAACTGTAGCAGGACTTGGGTATTGGAACCAGGCAGGTACTGTAGCAGGCAAGCAGGAACCTAAGCAGGTACTGTAGCAGGCAAGCAGGAATGGAGCGAGAAGCAAGGCACCTCACTCCTGGGCACGATGCAACAGGGAACCAGGAGGTAAGCCTGTTGCAAGGCAAAGACAGAGTGTCCGCGGCCGGCTTATCAAGGCCGTGGTGTCTGACGTCAGGAACTGGGCGGAGTCACCACTGGCGGGAAACGGCCTAGAAAAGTGTCCAAGTGGTGCACGCACACGCCTAGAAGCAGGGCGTCCATGGGAAGCTTCCCGGCAGTGCAGCCCCCGCGGGGACGCCACCAAACAGGCTGCAAACCAGGCCTCCAGAAGCGGTTGTAGGTCCAGGAGCACGGAGGTAAGGGTCTGGTCGTGGCGCTCGCGGCCAGAACCGCAACAACATACACATGTTATATATTTTCCCAGTCTAAAATAAGACTCAAAGCAAACATGCAAGACTGACTTCTCTGTTTCCTAAGCAGTACACACATTAGGGGAGGACCCTGTTTTGTTTTAATTCCAGGGGTGGGCCATTTTGGGTCAACCCCATGTTTGTTTTTTCCCAGTTTTGTTGTTTAAAAAAAATACAAAAAACAAACAAAAAAAAACCCCAACCTTTCTCATTTATTAAAATATAAAGGCTCCCCACCAGCGAACCCCCCCCCCCAGCTTATCTTCCACCCCCCTCCCAGGACTCACCAAAAATACCTGGTGGTATAGTGTTGTAGTCCAGGAGTCACATCCCACTCCTGATTCAGTGGATGCATTAGTCAAAATAGCACCAGCCACACTTTGCCCCTATCTTGTGACAGGGGCTACTGGTATTGCTCAAGCAGCCCCTGTCTCATAATAGGAATATTGTGTTTTTTCCAATCAATTTTTTTAATTTCCTAAATCCAATGAAATCTTAATATTATCAGCATTTCCTATTTTTTGCAAATGAATGCCTCCCCTAGTGCACACAACTACAGTGCACGTCTAAAGCTTCAAAATCTGTCAGTATACTGACTTGCATCTCCTGCTCTGCCTATGCAGTATTAAAGTTACACCTTATGGGCTGGATTTTAATATCTACACCCGATTTTATAACATGTGCGCGCAGCCGCTGTGCCGGAGGCCTCGGTCCCGCCCCCGGACCGGCACCCCGCCCATTCCCCACCCCCTTCCCACCCTTTTTTCAAAGGCCCGGGACATATGCGCGTCCTGGGGCTTGCGCGCATCGCCTGGCCTATGCAAAATAGGCTCGGCGCGCGCAACTCCCCTGCGCGCATAAATCCAGCTGGATTTACGTGGTCAGGGCTTTTAAAATCTGCCCCTGTGTGTGTACTGTATCATTGCAAAACAGACAAAAGATTTTTGACACCCATTAACAAAGTGTATATCTAAGAAGAGGAGTCATCAGAGCTAGAACCTCTCTCACTTTTCACATCTCCTATTCCAAGTCTTTCTCAAAAATGTTTGTTCAGCTTTCAGACGCCAAAATCCAGTCACCCTTTCCTTCTACTCAGACACAACTGAGCTCAAAAGGGAGCCTTAAAAATTCTTCTTTCACTTTCAGCATGGAAAAAAGAGGAAGTCACCGTCAATCTATGCAGATGCGAGCTAGGACAGAGTGGTGAGAAAATGTCTCACCTTGACTGTTCCTGCTTCCTGGCTTGTTCCCTGTCTCTTTCTGCCCTCTTTCAGGTCAGTCTAGGGTCAAGAGACATCCCTGGTTGCTAGCTACCACCAGGAGACCCCCCCACCCCTATAATTTTGATTGTCTCATAGACCTTAATGGGAAATGAAAATGGATGCAATTGAACACTTTTGATGGTTTTTGTGCTTCTGGTCATTCATGTTTATTTTCCACAACTGAACCAAATCTACCTGACTCAATTTGGCTTCCTTATTCATTTTAAACACATGCACATCCCTATGGAATATTTTTTCTGCACCTCGAATGCAGTACCATGGCTGATGGTGGAAAGTATATGAATAGAGGAAACCTGATGTGCCAGCTTTGAATATGACAATCAGGAAAGTCAAGTCAATAGGTATGGGTGAGAAGCTTTGCTTTGTCTGAAATATTTTCATTTTAAAACAGTTGTGCTTCATACTGATCTACAACAAAATTAAAAATTGCAGTGAACTTTACTAAGCCATGACCTTTCAGGACTGTTTTGCTAGCACAATCTTATATACTAGAAAATGTAAATTTTATTTTAATCACATGGGATCCTTGTCAATGGCCTGGAATTTATCTATATACCTCTTATTCCATTTCTTCATTGCTCAAAAGTCACAGGCCAGCAACTGCCTTTAAAGCAGCACCCAAACATTAACCAGAAATATGATAAAATAGAAAGCATCACTACCAGCATTTTCCCCAAAAAATATATGTACTGTATTTATAAACTGTGTGAAATCCTTGCTTTGGCTTCCTTTTCTTTTGCTCCTAGTTGATTCTATACACCCAACTTAAGGAAGTCAAACAGATAGATAAAGTGACAGTAAAAACCAGAAAGATGCTTGGCTGCATAGAGAGAGGAATGGTCAGCAGAAAAAGGGAGGTGATATTGCCCCTGTATAGGTCCTTGGTAAGACCTCACTTGGAATACTGTGTATAATTCTGGAGACCGCACCTTCAAAAGGATATAAACAGGATAGAGTTGGTCCAGAGGATGGCTACTAAAATGGTCACTGGTCTTCATTCTGAAGTATATGGGGATAGACTACCCTAGAGGAAAGGCGAGATAGGGGAGATATGATAGACATTCAAATATCTCAAAGGTTTCTATGCCTTTTTCAATAGAAAGCCTTTTTCAATAGAAAGGAGGCTCTAGAACAAGGGATCATGAGATGAGGTTGAACTTGAAAGAGGTAGACTCAGAAGTAATCTTAGGAAATATTTCTTTACAGAGAGGGTGATGGATGTGTGCAACAGCTTCCCAGTGGAAGTGGTAGAGACAAAAACATTATCATAAATTAATTGGATGGATGGGCAGATTGAATGGGCTTTTTCTGCCATCATGTTTCGATGTTTTTATCTGTCTATTAGGGACGTGCTTTCATTGGAAAAGAAATGGGAAATTTCAACATTTTTGTTTCATTTCAACAATAAAACCCAACAAAAGAAAATTGAATGTAATTTGTTTTCAAAATATTGTGGCCTTAGTCAACCACCCCCTCCCCCTCCTCCCCCAAACACTTACCCAATCTGTGGGTCTAAGGTGCAGGCAGGAATCCCTCAGTTGCTCCTGCCCTGATGGTGTCCATCTCTCAAAGAGTCTCACTGGCCCTAAGGTTGGCACCAGTTTAATATATAAGATAAGAAGGAACAGAGATACCTCTGTACAACAAAATACAGCTGGCCTCAGGTCCTGCTGGTTCCATTTTGGGATAATGATCTGATGAGGCAGGAGTGGCTGGGGATTGCTTCTTGTCCCTTTGATCCATAGATGGGGGTTAATGGTTGGGGAGGGGCAATCAGGCAATTTCTGGGAATCCTGTGGGGACCTTTGGTGGTCGTTGCTGTAGCAGCAAAAGGGAAGGGGTGTTTTTCTTTTTGTTTCATGGATTTTTTTTTCCATTTGTTTGTTTCATTTTCAATAAATGAAAAAAAAAACCCCCAACAAATGACATTTGGCGCCGGCCATCCAGTGCTCCCTCCATGTGACAGGGGCCAGCCAATGGCACGGATACCCTGTCACATGGTAAGGGCAAAGGGCCATCAGCGCCATTTTGATTAGTGGCAGCTGATGGCCCGAGAGCGGGAGATCGCTCCCGGGACCCCCATTGGACCACCAGGTACCTGTGAAAAGTTTTTTTTGGGGGGGGGGGGTCGGGAGGGTGGGGGAAGCTAAGGGATTAGTTTCAAAGGGTCGGGGTGGGTTTAGGGATTATTTTTGTGTGCCATTTTTCCCGCCCTCCCCCAAAACGATAAGAGAACCCCACGAACAATATCATGGGATTTTCCTATTGGTTTCGGGGAGCCCCTGATTTCTGACGATTTTGAAAATATTGTACGATAGTTTCAATCGTCCAAAATACGATTCACATCCCTAACGAACAGCACAGTAGACATCAGTGATGATTTTATGTGATTTGGAGTGATAAAAGGTATAAAAAGATGAGATTTGTACATTGTACTCTTGACTACCTTGATGCACTCTCTACCTAGCAGCTATGAAGCTAGGTCGAGTCTTCGATGTTCAAATCTCATCTTTCTGTACCTTTCATCACTACAAATCACAAAAAAATCTTCACAAATCTCTCTCTCTCTTGCTCTCTCTCTCTATAGAAGTGTGCAATGTGAATATCACAGGGTGTGATAAAATAGCTATGCGGTGTCTGGAAAATTACCCTAACCTTGCCCCTTTTTTATCGCGGCCACTATTTTTCACAATTTTATAGCAAAATGATGAATCTAGGCCTTAGACCCCTAAATGTAGAAGAATAAATAGACCTAAATTTTGGTTCCTAATTCAGGGGAATTTTCATCCTAAAACTTAAGCATCTAACAGAGTCATTCATCAAAATGTGTTGTGGTGTTAATCCATCTGATAGTTATGCTACTGCAAATGCTTGGAAAGGGAGGGATTTGTTTATTTATTTATTTGTTTTATTTACCGTCAATCTATAAACAATCTAGATGGTGTACAATAAATAAATACAAAATTCAAAATACATTACAAAAGTTATATAAAATCATTTAAAACAAGTGCTAAACAATTAAACTATATTCATTAAAATGTAATTAAAATAAAGAAAAAAACGAATAATATTTAAGCTTAAAAACATATGAATAAAGACAATTGTAAGCATAGTGGAAACAAAAAAAGATTTAAGCTAAAATGTGGTAAAATATGGACAATAAAATAAAGTATTTAAGGCAATACATTAAAACAAAGGAAAAGGGAGGAATTATTTAAAGGAAAATATATCTGACTGCTAGAATGCTGCTTAGTCCATTGCTTTAGAGTTTACATTGTCGTGACTGACTGCTGTATAGTATTTGATAGTGTTTAATTTTCATAAGCCTTTTTAAATAACCAGGTTTTAAGGGTTTTTAAAAATATTTTGATATGATTTTGGAATCTAAGCTCATCTGAGAGCGAGTAGAGATGTGCCGACGGCCCGAATGCAGATCGCTCCCAGACCCCCGCTGGACCACCAGGGACTATTGGCAAGTCTTGTGGGGGACAGGAGGGTCCCCCAAGACTTGCCAAAAGTCCCTGGTGGTCCAGTGGGGGTCAGGGAGCGATCTCGCCGTCGGCTGCCAGTAATCAAAATGGCGCAAATAGCCTTTGCCCTTACTATGTCACAGGGGCTACCGGTGCCATTGGTCAGTCCCTGTCACACGGTAGGAGCACAAGATGGTGCTGGCTATCCATTGCTCCTACCGTGTGACAGGGGTTGACCAATGGCACCGGTAGCCCCTGTGACATAGTAAGGGCAAAGGCTATCAGCGCCATTTTGATGCAAGGCAGGTCAGATAGCCCGACGGCACAGAGGGAAAAATCGCTCGCGGGACCCCGCTGGACCACTAGGGATGTTAGTAAGTCTTGGGGAGGGATCGGGATGGTGGTGGGGGGGGGGGGGTTGTATTTAATGTATTAAAGTAAATTTTAATGCTTGGGGTGGGTTTTTTTGAGCTTCGTTTTCCTGCATCGTTTTTTGGGCCCGTTTTGTTTTCCCCATTTAGTTTTTTGTTCATTTTTCCAAAAAACTAACCGAGGAAAATCGAATTTTACCCCGAAGCGTCCGACTCAAAAAACGACCTGGTAGAAAAAAACAAAGCTCATCTCTAATAGCGAGTTCCATATTTAGGCCCTGCCACTGAAATTGCTCTGTCTCTAACTTCAGATAGATGTGCTGTTCTTATGGAAGGCACTGTAAGAAGACCTTTATTTGCGGACCTAAGATTCCTTTGAGGTGTGTGCAGCTGAAAGGAGGCATTTAGCCATTCAGTTCAGTCGCAATTTAACGATTTGTGTATGATACACATTTTTATATTCATTTCTCTGCTTTATTGGAAGCCAATGTAAATCCATCAAGGTTGGCGTGATATGGTCATATCTTTTTCCTTCGCATAAGACTCTTGCAGTTGCGTTTTGGAGATGTTGTAAAGGTCATAATTTTCAGGTAAACCAAATAAAAGAAAATTACAATAAGACGGAGAAAAGTAGGGTTTGTAAAATAGTTCTAAAATCATTAAATTCTAGTAAAGGCTTAAGATATCTGAGAGAGAGGGAGAGAGAGAGAGAGAGAGAGAACCTATTTATAAGTGTGTCACAGTATCGAATTATTTGTATCACTAAAGGAGGGCCAGCTAATAACTCGAGGTGAGGTTTTGATGGTGGTTTAGGGTTTTGGGGCTAGTTTGACATGCAGAGTGAGGCATAGGAATATAGCACAGTACACCTCAGTGAAGATTTGACATCATTTGAAGTGAGAAAAGTCTCACCAAGATGAGATTTCTACAATGTTCTCTTGCCCTAACTTGATGGACTCTCTAACAAGGTACTATCAAGCTAGGGCGAGAGGACATTGTAGAAAAATAAACAAAATGAAATAAAACAAATGTAAGTACATACCCCTAAACAGCTGGAATCTGCTAAGTCTAAAAAAAAAAAAGGAATTACAAATTGGCTTTACTTTTTTATTTGGATTATTTAAAAAGTACTTTAGGCGAGGTACAACACTAACAATATCCTCTCTTGTTGGTATCTCATCATTGATACCTGATAATGAGGGCAATTTTGAAAACCATTTACCTACTTAAAAAGCTACTTAGCAGGCAAATTGGCTGGTTTGAGACTTGCCCTCCTTTGTCCAGCCTACCATTCCCATGGGCTTCCACGGTGCATGCAGTTTTGGCTGGGTTAAAATGAGGCATTCCCAGGGGAGGTGTTCAGCTGAGAGAGGAAAGTAGCACATGCACATTGGAGTGCCCAAAGAAGGAATGCTAGGATTACACCTCCCTTCCCCCTCAGCCTCCCGCATAAACAGCAGATGCAAAATCTATGAGCACTGATAGTGTGCATAATTTATGCTAATTCATTTTTAAAAAGAAACTACCTGGGAAGGTTCTTTTTTTGAAAATTAGCTGCAAGTATGCACAGTAAAAGCATCTGTACATTTGACAACTACCTGGGCTATTAGAAAATTGCCTACAACATGAACAGTGTGTAACACAACTGCAATATAATTACTATTCTAATTACTAGATTTTAACTCTCACCTGATCCTAGGAATAGCTTACACATTTTTCTAGAATATATCTTTTCAAATCTGCTTGCACAAAAAAGCTGCCAGTAGACAAACATATATCTAAAAAATACAATACTATGATGATTTGGATACCTCACGTCTATGTAAAAGGGTGCAAAATAAAGCCCATCATTTGTTATATGGGATTGCTGTAGCTGTCTTTTGTGCATTTATTATTTCGTTTGCATGCAGCTTGTTGTGGTTATTTGGTTGTATTGCTGTTGTTAATGAATATACCAATATATAATTTGGAACTAGAAAGAAAAAAAAATATCCAGTCGGTTCAAATAAAGAGGCTAATAGCCACATTGCAACTGTAGGGAGAAAAATGGATTTCCTCAAGAGTTGGCAGGGGGCACTTGTGAGAAGTCTAGATAGTGTAGAGATTGAGTCCTTATGAAATTGTCAAAACAAATAGCAGCAGTTCAGTGCCATCCACTGAAATATAGCGGATGGTCAGAGCGGCTCCATCTATTTCAGTGCAACAGGTCTGGTTGGCATCAGCCATCCAATGGTCAATTAAGCAAATGGCACTGGAACTAAATACACATTATTTGGATACAATGAATTGCATTCGAAAGCCCTTGAAAATGTTAGTTTACGGACTTCCCGCCTCCTCTGTTTTGTTTCAAATGCTCTCTAGGGTGAGAAAAAGAGAACACTTCTCAGAAACATGTTATATGTATATACATATATAAAAAAAAACCAAAACTAAAAAAAATCATGGGCTAGAGCTTGCATGGAAGAAAAAAAAAAGAAAACCAGTTTATTTCACCCCATAATAGCAATTTTATTTTGAAATGAAAATCCAGAAGTGTTGCCAAAGATCTTTTGTCTGCCCTTTCACAAACGTTCTCCTCCCAGTCCAACCCTGAAGGGGAGAGAAAATAAGAGGCTGCTTTTGTAAGGTCCCTTTTCATAACAGTCCAAAAGAGAGCGCCCGGAAAGAATGAGCCATTGCCAAAGAAAAGACGAGGCCAAAGGTTGCTATTTATCCCAGCAAAGTAGCCAACATTATGCCTATTGATGGGGGAGAGCCCACGGAACGGTGGGAAGGAAGAAAGTTACTTCACCTGCCAATCACGGGCTAAGACTTCCATGACCTGCCAGTCAAAATGAAAGGGACTGTGGCAGTTCACATAGCATCTTCCTGAATAAACAGCAGGTCTCCATTCTCAAGCACTCCAAAGCCTTCACATTGCTAAAAGGGCTAACATCTACATTTGTGAGCCTGCACCAAACAAAACCAAATTAAAATAACATTAAGAGTCTGACTTAAGCCTGCAAAAGCCAAGACAATTCAGAGATAAGGCAGGAATATCTGTTACTACTGGGCACAGAAATATTAATGCTAAAAGAGACCCCATTTTCTGCCAGGTACTGGGGGAGGGGGTCCCACATCTCTGCAGGCTTTTAGCATCTACTTCATGTAGTTTTTCGCTTGGTAAAAATGTGCTAGCTATTAGTTCACACTCGCCGCTTTCTGTATGTAGTTGGTGTGTTGCTTCTGAATTCTGCTGTTTTTGCATTGAGAAATGTACGGTTTCTTTATTGGCTCAGTTAATTCAGTTATTAAAGCACAACACAATCTTTAGTATTTTTCTGCAAAGGAATTCACATCACAATCCATAAAGACAGATTTAAAACTGTTATCCATGAAGTTACATTCTAGGGCTGGGCAAAATAAAATGACTCACTCATTGGACCATGAAGTTAAGCTGGCTCAGACTTGACTTAAGCTGTACTGGGACAGAATTAATTGTGCCTTTGAATAGCTGAACTGGACCAAATTACTCCACTTCAGGGAGAGATCAAATTAAATCTAAAATGACTCATCCAACTCTTGTTCAATTTTAGGCAAATATTTTGCTTAAGCAAAGCAAGTTTAGTCTACACAAAAGTCAATTGTAGGTCCTGCAATAGGTTGCAAATTGGCTCCAAAGCATCAGGAACCAGCTAATCCAGGCCCGGTTTTCTTATGGACCCAAAAACAGACCAGAAGCCAATCCAAGTTGGCTGTGTAGCGACCAAAAAACAGGAAAACTGGATCGGTATATGTAAAAGAGCCTTTATTCTGACAAAATGCAACGACATGGAGCCCATTAGAACCTCTTTTCCAGCACCAGCCCCTACCACATCACAAGCCCTGCCCTTTCTGGTGTAGATGGCTCTTAGATGGGACGGTCCACAGAACTACTCCTCTCCCCTGCCCCTGCCTCCCTCCCTTCATTATCTTCTGTAGAAAACATTGCTGGTGCTGCCATCCTTTAACATTTCTCACAAGAAATGCATAGGCGATCACTCGCTCTTGTAGTTTCTACACTATAGAGCTCACTTCCTTCAGAAATTCGCAAAGAACCAGATTACAAATCATTCGAAAGGAAGATAAAGGCCCTCTCGTTTTTCCAGGCCTTTGATGTCAGCCACTTTAACTCTTTGTCTCTCCCTAATGATTTATTTTAAGGGAGATTTTGATGGAGATATTCTCTAAAAACGTGTATAGTTATTTTGACTGTCTGTCCTGTTTGTTGTTCTCTCGATTTATATTGTAATGCACTTATTTATTTATTTAAGGGTTTTTATATACCGCAGTACGTAAAGAAATACATCACCGCGGTTTACATTTAACAATAACTTAGCAACAGGCTTTACAATTGACATTATTAAAAGGTATTAAATAAAATAAATTCCATATAACAGTATTGACGGAAAACAAGCTGTACAGACTGTGGACCATCCAATAATGTATAACATATAATTAAAATATTGATGTAACTATTAAACCTTTACGAACCAACACTAAGACTAAATAGCATCTAATACAATACCGGTTCTGAGAGTGGATACAAGTTCTATATTGCACCGAAGACATTTCTGTTATTTAAAGCTAATTAAAATCATGAAGGGGATGGGTGGGCAGGTAAGGTGAAGAAGGAGATTGAGGAGGGAAAGAGGGTAGGATGGGAACGGAGCATGGGGAGAGACACTTAGAATATCTTGTGTCAAATTAGGCAGAATAAAAAAAGGGGTTAAATAAAATTAAACAAATAAGTAGAGAAGCTTTTCCTATAAGCAAAACCACAGGAAAAAACCTCAGTAGGGAAGGACCTACATTCCCAAAACAGTATACCATACTCTGCCTAGTTCTGGGATATAGGTATATCAGTGTATATTTTGTCTAATACTGGGGTAGAGACACAACAGGGTATTATCTGTTTATTTACATATTATGGGGTAGATTTTAAAAGAAGTGCATGCAGTGTACACATGTATGCCCGATTATAACAGATGCGCGCATGTTATAAAATACGGGGTCGGCGCACGCAAGGCGGTGCACAATTTATTACGGGATCTAGGGATTGAGGTATTCCATAACTGACCAGAATTACATTATCTAATTTTGTACTGATTGCATCATGGACCCTCATTCCAGTAGGTGTCTAAAGTCCCATATCCTTATGTAGTTGCGTCTAGAATTTTGCTTCTTGCTCGTACATTGAAGGACATTAAGTACGGTTTCCAGATGTTAAGAAATAGATCATATTTCTTGGCTGATGGCGAGGTTTTAGCTGACAATTGCTCATAGATTACTAGTTTGTAAAGTTTCAATCTCCACAGAGTAATCAACGAATAGTCCTTGACCAGCCACTGATTGTCTGTTTTGCCAGCAGGAATGCTTTGATCAAAAGGAGGCGCTGTGCCTGAGAAAATACCCCGGGCACGGTTTCCTTAATAAATGCAAAAGACAACTTCGGGTCCATTGGTATGGTCTGTTCCAGGATGTGTCCAAGGTATCCCATTACTTTAAGCCAGAACTGTCTGATTGCCTTACAGTGCCAAAAATTATGGCTCATTGATGCTTTATCTGCTCCACATTTCAGGCAACTCGCTGATACTGTTAACCGCAATATATATATATTTATTTATTTATTATTTATTTATGCTGTAGTTGGAGCAATGAATATTCTGTGCAAAAAGTTTAAATTGGATCTCTCACAGTTGCACGTTTTCCGTACTTCCAGCTATTGCCTTGAAGCAATCTGCCAATTGTGATGGTGAGATCTGACAGCCCAAATCCCAATTCCAGTTGTCTACCAGCTGAGGCATTCGGTCTGAGGTTTCCATGGGAAGTAACCATTTCAGCATAGAGGAGCAGGTTATACGCGACTATTGGAGAATGAAAAACATTTTTAGTTTGACTTGGTTATGGACTGGAAGGGTGTCCCCTGCCCACTTGTGAATAAAATGGCGTATCTGAAGGTAGACAAAAAAGGTTTTTATGCGATATCCCATATTTTGTTTGCAACGCCGTGAAGGAATAGAGTTGTCCCACTGCTGGGTCCAGTAGTTGATGTATATGGGTAAGACCCGCTTCTTTCCAGATGTTGAACACCGAAGTTTCCCAACCGGGAAAGAAGGATGGATGCCCCGCAATGGTTGCAAATATCAATGTCCTCCATGAGATGGGTAGCTGCGTGCATAAATCGATTCCACGCTGTATGACATGCCACGATGTATGGAAAATCTCAAGCTTGCAGGGGTAGTGCCGACTTCAGCATTACCAGGAGGTTACCAATGTCATATGGTTTACACCATGCTTGTAATAAGTCCTTCGGTGTAAAGGTACTTGAGGTCCCTATCCAGTCCTTGATATAACACATAAGATTAGCAACATTATATAAATGAATGTTAGGACATGGAAGGCCTTATCAGTGTTGCTAGTCTAATTCTTGCTTTTTTATTGCGCCATAGAAACCCCCCCCCCCCCCCCCCCCCCCAGTGCTGTTTGTAATTCTAAAATCTGGGGACTGCGGATCCAGACTGGCAATATTTGGACTGAGCCATTAACATCTAAAGCCTCCAATTTGTCTCTGTTAATTTTTAAACCAGAGAATTGCCCAAAGTGTGATTGTAATTCCAATACCTTGCTTAAGGAAATTATAGGGTTCACCACAAAGACCAGTACATCATCAGCGAATGCCGCAACTTTGAAGTGCATCCTGCCCACCCTTAGATCTTCTATTTCAGAGCCTAAATTATAGCTCTTAAAAGGGGTTGAGGGATAGGATATAGAGCAGTGGGGATAAGGGGCACACCTGTCTTACACCTCTGTGGAGCTCAAATGGAGCAGACATCAGACCATTCACTACGATAATGGAACGGGGATGTTGGTAAAGTAAGGAAATATTATGCAAGACACTCCCTTGAAATCCATATTTCTGCAGCACTGAAAACAGATAATCCCAAGCCACACGATCAAATGCTTTCTCTGCATCAAATCCCACAGCTAGTGCAGGGATATGATGGGATTTACAATGCGACATGGCCACCCACAGACTAAGTAAATGCCTATTTGCCTTCCTACCTTTCACAAACCCTACTTGGCTGTCAGAAATTAGGTTTGGTAGTACCAAGCTAACCCTTGTGGCCAATATCCGAGCAAATAGTTTCAGGTCATAGTTTAATAAGGATATTGGTCTGTAGGAGGCTGGGCTTAGCAAGTCTTTGCCACTTTTTGGGAGAACGGTAATATAGGCCGTAGTGCTTCTCTAGTGAACCCACCCTGAGAAGCTGTTGTAAATTAGGTTCTTAATGGCTCCCCCACTTCTGCTTTCAGAAGCTTATAGAAATTTGCATTTAGACCGTCTGGAACTGGTGCTTTATGAGAATGACTGGACCCAATACCTTCCCAGATTTCCTGTGTTGTTATGGGTTTGTTTAAAGACTGCAACTGTTCGTTTGGGCAGGGAGAGGTTACTAAAGAAGCGCCTTTCCGCTATGGACGCTTGAAGCTGAGAGTCCCTATCATACAAGTTTTCGTAGAATATTTGAAAAAGTTCACATATTTGGGGGCCTGATGTGTGCCTTACCCCCTTGTGATCTTTAAGAGCTGCAATAAATGCCATTCCCTTTTTTGGCTCGAACCTGGTTTGCTAAAAGCTTACCCATTTTGTTGCCAAACCTATATAATTTATGTGAATGGTATAAAATGTCCTGTTGCAGTCTTCAGTGGATGTAGCAGTCTCATGTGTACAGTAGGTCTCTATATTCCTGCTTAGTTTTCCCGCTTGGCTGCGTTATCAATCTTTTCTTTGCTTTATGTACTTCTTTCTCTAATTCCTTAAGTTGCATGTTGGCTAGTTTCTTTTGTCTTATTCCATACGCTGTTATTTCCCCTCTCATCATCATCGCTTCACCTGCTTCCCAGAATAATGTGGGGATTATCTTGGTGCTGAGAATTATGTTGTGTATATTCTTTCCATTTTTCCTGGAGATATGATCTGAATTCTTGATCCTCAGAAAGATGCACCAGGAAGCGCCATCGAGGTTGAGGCTGTTTTGGCCCTCCCAATCTAGTCTCCACTCATATCATGGCATGGTCTGAAAACTCCTCTGGTCCTATCTCCGCTGTCCCAATCTTGTTAAAACAGTGTGGGGAGACTCGTATATAATCAATGCGGGACATTGAAATATGAGCCCTAGCGATGTGTGTATAATCCCTTAATTCCAGGTGTAAGACCCTCCATGGGTCTACTAGTTGCAATTGCTGACATAAATAAGGTAGTCCCTTGTGCATGTTAAATTTTGGTTTGGGTCCTGGATTCGATCTATCTAGCTCGGGATCCATCACTTGATTAAAATCCCCTGCCATGATTAATAGTCCCCCGTTGGTGTAGAGTGAGTGTTTGTATTAATGTAGTGATGAAGCTATGATTGTAAGCATTTGGTGCATATACACTGCACAAGGTGACCTCAGTGCCAAATAATTTCCCTGTTACCAAGATATATCTCCCCTCCTCATCTGCTATTGAGTGGGCCTCTTCAAAGACAGTGTGCTTCCCTAGCAATATGGCAACCCCCGCTTTCCTGTGTTGTGAGTAAAACACTTTTCCCACCCAGTCTCTTGCTAATTTTTGGCTCTCGACTGCCATTGAGTGTCTCTCTTGCAGAAACACTATTTTTGCTTTATGTCATCTTAGTGTTTGCAGCAATTTAGCCCTTTTTACTGGGGAGTCTAGGCCAGCCACATTCCATGAGATGCATCTTAGAAGTTCAGCCATTCCCCTTTGCCTGGGTGGATTGTGTCCTACGGACAACTCTGGCAAGTGGCAACTATTAACTGTGGGGTGCACCCCTCCCAGCCTAGGGGTGTTACCCTTTCTATCTGCTTCTTATCCATTTTTTCAGTCCCTTGTTCAGTAAGCATGGTTATGTACACACTCATTATTGTATATCTTCACCCAGTAGGTGGTTTAGCGCCAACCCTATGCCCGTCCCCTCCCTCTCCCCCCTCCCACAACTCACCCCTTCTTCAACTCATATATCCTCCATAAAAAGGAGGTGTGAGACCACCTGAATTTTTTCCCACCGGCTCCCCCGCCAGCATCCATGGTTCACAAAATCTTAACCAATCAACTTTAACAATATGTTAACCACATTGTGCAACCTGATAATCAAACAGCTGTTTCCTTAATGCAAGATGGATTGGTATCTTGCATCCATAGTGAATATTGTTCTTGGTTGTACCTTAGTCCCATTTTCACCCTAGGTCCACCATTTCAGTTATAAACTGTTTCACCGCCTCCACTGAATCCAAACTCTGCCAGGCCCCTTTGTACTCTATACAGAGCCGGGCTGGATACAAGGGTGAATTTCATTTTCCTATTAAATAAATCTGCACAAATAGGAGAAAATTCTCTACACTTAGACGATACAGCTGCTGAGTAATCTTGAAATATCATTATTCTATGACCCTCAAAGGCTAGTGTAGCACACCTCCGATATGCTTGCATTATGGCTGTTTTATGACAAACATTTAGGAAGCGAGCTATCATCAAGCTTGACTTTGTGGCCTCCAGCTTTTTTGTCCCCAATCTGTGCACTCTTTCCACAGTCACACTGCCTTCCAACTCTGCCTGGCCCAAGGCTGCATTCAGCCATGTTTCCAGAGCTTTAGCCAATTCCCTCTTTGGTACAGACTCGGAGATACTCACAAACCTCAGATTGTTCCTTCTCGATCTATTCTCTAAGTCTTCCACTTTTTCTTTGAGGGTTGCAACTTTTTTCACCAATTTTTCTTGTTTTTGGAGCAAATGCTGAGTCTCTGTTTCCACATCTGTGACTCGTTGTTGGGTGTCTGCGACTTGGGTTTTTATTTCCTGCAGCGTTTCATTGTCGGTATTGATTTTTTGAGCTAAGTCTAGGAATCGCGGTTCCAAAGACTGCAAAACCACTTGTGAGACTTCCCCGACGAGGTCCTGTTTCTCTGCCGGCCATTTTGTTTTTGGTTTGCCGACCCGATATTTTTTCTTTTCTTTGCGGCTTAGATGCCATCTCTATATTGCCGCTTGGAAAAAAGAAATCTATTTTCTTTTGGGTCAGCCCCGGTTCGCTTTTGGTCGCCACGTTGTGCGGTTTATGCCCAAAAACCATGTCAGTACGGCGGGGGAGCCTGGAGCACGGTATGGCTGCTGCCTACCTGCTCATCGGGTCACGTGGTCTCTTCTGTTTATTTTAACATGTAAACTGCTTTGGGTGGTTTATTTTAACCTGGAGAAGTAGGTTATAAAAATAATTAATTACAGGTATCGTTTTTTTTTACCATAAGAACCAGTCTCACAGAGAGCACATTGTGTCCTTTGATAAACAGGACTGGAACAATTAAGGGATTGTTTTTCTCACATCGTACGTGTTATCCAGCAAATATACCTGTAAAGTACACTGGTTTTCAAAGCGGACTTACACGTTCAAGGCTACTTTGAAAATTATCTTGTCAAAACTCCGCACACAGAATCCCATCTGCTACCTAGTGCAGGTGACGAGAATTTAAGTGCTTAAAGGCAAATTTTAAAAGCCCGATATAAGCCGAAACTAGGGAATGTGCAAATATCTGGGCCAGTGCGCATTGAGCATATTTTAAAAGCCACTGGGATATGTATATATATGCTGTTTGCATTCACAAATAAAAAGTTTCCAAAAAGGGGTCAGAGTATGAGTGAGATCTGGTTGGATCATGGGCGTTCCGAGATTTAAACTTGAAATTCGTCCGTAAATACTTACACGCACAGATGCACCCGGGGTCCCTGCCACGTAACTACTTATGCTATGGATGGTGTGTAAGTAGTAAAATAAAAAAATCTAGGCAGATCAGTGGGGTTTTAAAGGTAGGGACTAACAGAAGGAAGGGAGGCTATTAAACTAGGGGTAGTTTGGATGTCCTGTCCCTTAACTGGGTAAACTGGAAATGAACAGGGAAAATGGCCAATGGCGTTGGTGCACATAGCTTTTAAAATTCCCCCACTTATGTGGTAAAAGTGGGTTTTGCTTGCAGAGGCGCGTGTACATTTAAAATTGTGAACACATGTGCACGCGATCAGCCTATTCTATAATATGCGCACATATACATGTGCATGTTATAAAATGGCCACGTCCATGGGTGTAGGCCAACAAACATGTGCACATGTGTGCCTGCACGCCGCTTTGAAAATTACCATCATACATAAATCCCATTTCCATGCAGACTTTATACCCTGGAACATCTATTCGCATAAAAGTCTGCAAATAAGGCCTAATTTTCAAAAGTCTTTACATAATTAAAAATGGATTTTACACTTGTTAATGCATTTTACCCATGTAAGTGGGCTTTTGAAAATTGCTACAATATATACCATTGAAGAATCCATAAGATTTATTCGCATTGGGGTCTATATTAAGACCTATGTGGCGATTTTATAACATGTGCGCACATGCAGGGGGGATTTTAAAAAAAATACGCACGGCGACGCAGGTAAGCCTTTCCCAGTTCCCTCCCAGTCCACTCCAATTAAAGAGTGGACTGGGAGGGAACTTCCATACCCCCCTACTTCCCTACCTACCCTTCCTTTTACCCTCTCCTCTCCTCCCCAACCCCTAACCCCTACCTAGCTACCATTTTTTTGTTGTTGTTTTTTTTAACTTACCTGCTCCTTTGGAGAAGAAGTAAAGTTGTGGGCGCTTGCTGGCTGCCGGCATGTGCTTCCCTGGGGGCAGCATCAAATGGCGCTGTCCTGACCCGCTCCCAAGCCCGCAATCGACCCTAGCACCTCCTTGACAGCGCGACCCCTAATTCCAATATTCCATGGTGCCCCAGGAGCAGTGCCTGGGGGCGCATTAGAAAAGCGGGCACTGAATACTCATCGCCCGCGTTCTGTGCGTTTTAATTGCTTGGGCCCCTCTCTGTCTCAGTGATCAGTCGAGTACTGCAGGAAGTACTCCTGCTGCAGACATCTAAAAACTTCACCAAAGAAAAGAAAAGTAATAGCAACAGACTAGTAACTTCAAACTTCACAAGCATTCTTGCCATGTGTGCAAAGAACTGCAAATGACCTGCATTAACCAGAGCAGGCACAGCACGATAAGGAAATTAAAGTAGCACCTTCTTCAAAGGTTATGTTAATCTTTGGACAAACCAACAACTTATTTCTTTGAGCAGAAGTTGCATGTGCTGGCCAGCTGCCGGCATACGCTTCCCTGGGCCAGAGTTTAATGGCCACTGTCCTGCCCCAGCTCCACCCCAGCCCGCCCCTTTCAAGAAGCTTGACACTTTGGCGTGGCCGGGCCTTTTTAAAGATGCGCTGGGCGCGTGCCCGGTTTTTATGCGCACTGGGCTTTGAAAATTTGGGCTTATATAGCCAATCCCACGGAGTGGAATTAGGGCAGGATAGGGACGGCCAACCATGCTTTTGATTTTCAGAAGTATTCATGTAAATCCACATGCACAGGCACACCTGCTCTCAAGTGTGTTTGTTAAAGGGGGTTCCATGCATGCCCGTAAATTTTTAAAGCAGGTTTTTGGGCATAAATCTGATTGAAAATTCTGATTAAAGTCTGTGGATAAAATATATCCATAGATTTTAGCCTACGTGGGTTGTTTTCAAAAGGTTTCTGCATGTAAAGTTGGCATATATGCGTGTAAGTATTGTGTACATACATAAATGCTATTCTGGAAGCATCACGAGTACACGTATACTGGTAATGTCATACACAATAGGGAAAAAGAGGGCAGTTTAGTGGCATTGTAGGCAGAGGCTCGGAAGCATGCACACACAAGTTGGTATTTTTAAAGTGGTATTTGCGCATACATTACCAAATTTGTCCACACTATTTTACACTTGCTGATTAAATCAAGGAAGAAATTGCACTTGTCTTTTGCAATTTTTGAGTGGTGAAGTGCTAGAGAGTCAGGATGACCTGCTGAAGGTTTCAGCGAACTGGTGATTTCAAATACGTGCACAAGTATTTTCAGATGTGGAGTACATGCATACTTTATATAAATACCTTCCTTCTCATAGAAGCTAGGGTTATTACATGTAATTGTTATAATTATTGTGTGTGTAAAGTAAAATTACTGTATATGCACATCATTTTATAAAATGGGTAGAGGAAGTATGCGTTTTGCTGAATTACAAATACATATACAGTAAGCCCAGCAGAATGAGACAAACACTTTGCCATTTTTCACACTTCATTTTTCATCCACGCATGTTAGTATGTTAAACAGCTGTGTTATTCATCTATTCTGATATAAGGAGACAAAAGAGCCTACAGTACAGTTAATTCCCTTTAATTTATAATGTCTTCTTTTAAAAAATATCAAAATTGCATTCCCAAGTGTACAACTTTCTCTGCTAGATGTTAATCAAATAGGTGGGATGAGCAATTTCTTGTAATGCTCAAAAGTTCAAACTTTGAACACCTCTGTTGTATCCTGGGGCTCGACCTCTCAGTTTGCTTTTGAGTCCCTGCTGGACCTTATCAGAAAGAGTTCAGAGAACAGAGGCAGGTAGACAAACCTAATATTCCCCAGATGGGTAAACTTGTTAAAGCAAAGTAAACAAAGTGAATGTTGGCAGAAAACGATCCATCCAGTCTGTCCAGTAAGGTGTTTTTTCTAGTTTTGTTTTGTTTTTTAAGGGTAATAACTGCTGCTCTGTGTAGGTTACCCCATGCCTTGTATTGCTGCAAACTTCCTAAGCCCCATAAATTGCCAGATATTTGAAGGTAACCTTTCGCATGTTTTAATATTCAGTCAGATTGGGTCTAGGGGGGTTATTTGTCCAACAGCCAGCTTGGGGTCTACTAGGGAGAGGAAAGATATTTGACCAATTTGGGAGTGTGGAAAATGTATCCATATTTTTTTTCAGGCATCTGAATTTCATTGAATTGAGGCTGTGGCACGCAGGGGAGGGTGATAAGTTGATTAAGAATGACTTGGCATAAGCTAAATAACAATCTGGGAGGACATACCTATTCATTAAAGTTATTGTTCCCTTTTCAAAGATGGTATAGTGCCCTGTACTGTAACAATGAGAGTGTGCACCTGTTTCTAAACATGTCTGTGGGCTACGCTGGGATATTTATGAGAACAAAATACTGTTTGTTAGGAGATTTTATGTTCACAAACATTTAAGCTACTGCCCTTTTTCTGGTTAGTTGAGCAAACAGCTTCCTCTTTAAACTACTGCTTCCCATGATAGTCCAATATAGACTTCAACACTAAGCATGCAGCAATAACTGTGGATGCACTGGACCACACCAATAGTTAGTATATAAGGGGCATTGAAAAGCTTACTCTGTCCCGTTTTCTGTATGGCGTAAACACCATCTGGCTCTCAAGTACAAATTTCCTATTTCTTTTTTCTGCAAACACGAAGACCAAGAAAGTTCCTGTAACTTAACCCTAAAGGAAACTGTTAGGAAATGCTGCCATTCTCAGAACACCCATGAGCTCTATGTGGACAAATATAACTAACAACAGATGTAGAGCTATAATCACCTTGGGACATAAAAAGCCATAATTATGCATTTTGTACAGGAAAGGTTGGCATGACAAAGAACTGTGGAATATATCTTTAGGTTGCTCTAATGTCCTAGTGATAACACATGAGACTTAAAAAGTTAGGCATTGCCCAAAGCTGGTTTTACATATTTCACTTAATGTGGTTAATCTGTTGTTGAAAAAATGAGAGAGAAATGATGTTGTTTATAAAATATCTAGACCCACCGTACTTTTTGGAGGCTGAATAGTAACTGTCATAGAAGGACACAGCCATGTAATGGCACAAAACAAGGGCATTTGTCACAAAAATAAAAGATATTCAAAGTACAAAGAAAGAAAAACCACCAAAGATTCTCTGTTAAGGTTTTTATTTTTACCCACAGATATGTACAAACACCTCTTCACCCAACTATGCAGCCCATATTAGGGATGTGCAGAGCAAAATTTTATGTTCATATTTTTTATGTCCGAAAGGGGGTCCCACTTGCGGCCAATATGGACATAAAAAAAATCCAATGAGTTGGGTATATGTACATATGTGCAAAAAAAAAATTTAAACCCCCTCACCCTCCTTAATCCCCCCCCCAGACTTACCACAACTCCCTGGTGATCGAGCGAGGAGTGAGGACGTCATTTCTGCAATCCTTGGCGAGAAGCATGTGACGTCGGTGGCACGTCGAGTGACGCGGCGTCACGTGATTCCCGGCTCGTTCGCGCCGGACGGCTCGTTCGGCCCAAAAAGAACTTTTGGCCAGCTTGGGGGGGCCTCCTGACCCCCCCAAGCTGGCCAAAAGTTCTTTTTGGGCCGAACGAGCCGTCCGGCGCGAACGAGCCGGGAATCACGTGACGCCGACGTCACGTGATTCCCGGCAAGTTCGCGCCGGACGGCTCGTTCGGCCCAAAAGAACTTTTGGCCAGCTTGGGGGGGCCTCCTGACCCCCTCAAGCTGGCCAAAAGTTCTTTTTGGGCCGAACGAGCCGTCCGGCGCGAACGAGCCGGGAATCACGTGACGCCGACGTCACGTGATTCCCGGCAAGTTCGCGCCGGACGGCTCGTTCGGCCCAAAAAGAACTTTTGGCCAGCTTGGGGGGGCCTCCTGACCCCCTCAAGCTGGCCAAAAGTTCTTTTTGGGCCGAACGAGCCGTCCGGCGCGAACTTGCCGGAATCACGTGACGTCGCGTCTGAGTGACGCGGCGCCACGTGATTCCCGGCTCGTTCGCGCCGGACGGCTCGTTCGGCCCAAAAAGAACTTTTGGCCAGCTTGGGGGGGTCAGGAGGCCCCCCCAAGCTGGCCAAAAGTTCTTTTTGGGCCGAACGAGCCGTCCGGCGCGAACGAGCCGGGAATCACGTGACGCCGGCGTCACTCGACGTGCCGCCGATGTCACATGCTTCTCGCCAAGGATTGCAGAAATGGCGTCCTCGCTCCATCACCAGGGAGTTGTGGTAAGTCGGGGGGGGGATTAAGGAGGGTGAGGGGGTTTATATTTTTATTTTGGCTCAACAATCACGATTTCCCACATATCGAACATATCTATGTTCGATATGTGGGAAATCCGATCGTTTATGTCAAATCAATTTTTTAAGTAAAAAAAAAATATGAGTTGCGTTTTACTAATGCGGTCAATCCGAATGCACACCCCTAGCCCATATTCATAAATACATTTGTTCTTGTTGGCATGCATCTCCTATTATTTCTTACGGGAACAATTTTGACTTTTTTAAAACCATTTTACACTGGGAAAAAAAAATAAGAAAGCTAACAAACCCTGCCTTTCTATCTTTATTGCAAAACACTTAAAAATACTATTTAAGCAAGCTCACCCAATTTTTAAACACTTGCTAAAATTTCCCAAGCCAAGGCTGCTTTTCTACCAGGGGTTTATGCCTCAAGCCTTTTAAAAACTGCTGTGACATACCCTATGGCAGGGCTTCCCAAATCTATCCTGGTAACCTCCTCAGCCAGTCAGGTTTTCAGGATATCCACAATGAGTATCCATGAATAATCCATTGCTGATAACCTTATGATACCATGAGTGGTTTTGGGATGGCCAGAGAGCAGACTCAGATTGACTATTCTCTCATAGACAATTTATTAATGACAAGGAAACAAAAAGGAGGCAGCTCTGCTTTCCTTAGAGTCGACGTTTTCAAAACAAAAACAGCAATACAATTCATAGTTCAAGAGTACTGGCCTTCTCCAGGCTTCCTTCTCTTCTCTGGGGCCTCCTCTCCCCTCCTGGGCCTGCTAATTATTCCCTTTCCCTAGGGAAATGCCTTAGGACCAGGATTCCCTGCTATTACAGGGTTTAAGGTGGACCAGGTCAGGTCTGGGGAGTTTCTCCTGTATACCCCTTTATAGTCCTGAATTACCATGGGGGGGGGGGGGGGGGGGGGGGGGGAGAGCACCTGGGCAGGTTTGTGAAGCTCTGCTCTAGAGGATAGAATCCCATTTCCAACAGCACACCTTTTTGTTTCCTGATGCAAATCTAGTTTTTCTTACATTTGCATAATTAATCTGTCTCTGTTTTTCAAACTCATTCTGTGACAGCTCACACTCAGACTTACACTGCAGAGCAGCACACATGAAAGAGAACATTAAAATGTCTATTTACGGATAGAAATTTGCAGACATTGAAACTGTTTTCCTAGCTGCTGGAACAACCTTACGGTCAGATGGAAGGGTATAGCTGGAATTATGCCAGGTTCTATGAAGAATGTTTGCAGGAGGGCTGGGCAAATCTTATCTTCAGACATTGCACCAGAATCTCAGAGAAATTGCCTCATCCTGACTTTTTAGAAAAATAGTTGTTTCTCTTGTTCCACAAAACTGATTTTAAAGGATGAGTGGATATTTTAAATTTTTTTTTTTAATTTTGCAATCCTTTTTGAAGTCATGAATGCCAAAGTCAGCAAATGTTCCTTTTGAAAGAAAGAAAGAAAAAGGGACATTAGCTCCTGTGTTTGATAGTTATTATTTTCTTTTAAAGTCCCTGGGAAATTTTTCTGTGTCACAACTGGAAGCCAGTGCTGTATTATTTACCAGAATACACTGACACCATTATTGGAACAGGGGATACTAGAATTTAAGGGTGTGCATTCGTTTGCAATGTATTGGCAATCCACAACGTATAGGGCCATATTCGTTGTATTCGTGGGGAAGCAAAACGTATCGCGATTCCCACGAATACAACGAATCTTCACCGAATTATTCGGCCGTCTAAAGGAGCAAATTTAAACAAAACCCCTACACTCCTGACCCCCCCCCAAGACTTGCCAAAACTCCCTGGTGGTCTAGCGGGGGTCCTGGAGCCATCTCCTGCACTCGGGCTGTCGGCTGCCAGTATTCAAAATGGCGCCAATAGCCTTTGACCTTATTATGTCACAGGGGCTACCGGTGCCATTGGTTGGCCCCTGTCACATTGTAGGAGCACAAGATGGCGCCGGCCGTCCATTGCTCCTACCATGGGACAGGGGCCGACCAATGGCACCGATTGCCCCTGTGACATAATAAGGTCAAAGGCTATTGGCGCCATTTTGAATACTGGCAGCCAATGGCATGAGTGTAGTAGATGGCTACCGGACCCCCGCTGGACCACCAGGGAGTTTTGTCATGTCTTCAGGGAGGGAGGGGGTCAGGAGGGTGGGGGGTTGTAGTTAATTACATTTTAACTGGGTAATGAATGAGAATGGAATGCATGAACGGATCGGGGGCCCCCTTTGCCGAATGCAATGTATCTGCCCCCCGACGAATACGAATACCGAATGTAACATATACGGTCCCTCTGCACATCCCTACTAGAATTGATTATAAGAACATATGAATTACCAGGCTAGGTCAGAACAAGATCAATCAAGCCCAGCATCCTGTCATCAAAAGTGGCCAGTTCTAGGGCACAAGAAACTGGAAGCTGCCATAAAGTAGATTTCATTCCTGTTTCTCACTCCCAGAGAAAGCAATAGCTTTCTTTAGCCTACCTGGCTAATAATGCGTTTTTTCCTCCACAAACTTGTCAAAACCTCTTTTAAATTTCATTATGCTAGTTGCCTTGATCACATTGTCTGGCAATAGATTCCACAGATTGACAATGCATGGAATAAAAAAGTACTGTCTATTAGAGATGTGCATTCGTTTATCACGAATTAGGCAATTTCAACAAAATTGCCTAATTCGTCCTGGTTCGGGGGACCCGAACCCCGAAACAGATTTTCCCCAAACTTCGGGAAAAAAACAAACAAAACAAAACCACCCCAACCCTTCAAATTTACTTTATTACAACCCCCCCACACACACATCCCAATCCCTCCCCAAGGCTTACTAAAAGCCCTGGTGGTCCAGCGGGGTCCTGCGAGCGATCTCTCCCTCTCTGGCCATCGGGCCGTCAGGCCTGCCAGGAATCAAAATGGCGCCGGTGGCCCTTTGCCCTTACAATGTGACAGGGGCTACCAGTGCCATTGGTCAGCCCCTGTCACATGGTAGGAGCAATGGATGGCTGGCGCCATCTTAGAAAATGGCATGGGCCATCCATTGCTCCTTCCATGTGACAGGGGCCGATCAGTGGCACCGGTAGCCCCTGTTACATGGTAAGGGCAAAGGGCCACCAGCGCCATTTTGATTCCTGGCAGGCCCGACAGCCCAATGGCCCAAGAGGGAGACATCGCTCGCAGGACCCCGCTGGACCACCAGGGCTTTTAGTAAGTCTTGGGGAGAGATCGGGATAGTGTGGGGGGGGTCATAGTAAAGTAAATTTGAAGGGTTGGGGTGGTTTATTTTTTATTCGTTTTTTTTCCGATTCGTTTTTTCCAATTTGTTTCACCGAAAAACGACCTGCAGAAAAACAATTTTTTCCCACGAAGCGCCCGAACCGAAACCCGACCCAGAAAAACGAAGCTCATCTCTACTTTCTATGATCAATTTTGAATCTGCTGATTGCTAGTTTCATGGCGTTCCTCATTCTATCCCATTCATGATTTTATAAACTTCTATCATGTCCTTTCTCTGTCATCTCTTTTCCAAGCTGAAGAGCTCTAGCCTGCATAGCCTCTCTTCAGAGGAGAGATGCTCCATCTCCTTTATCATTTTTGTCACCCTCCCCTGCACTTTCTCTAGTTCTGCTATGTCTTTCTTGAATTGGGACAACCAGAAGTGTACACAATAATTAAGGTGTGGTTGCACAATGGCTCATTACAGAGGCAATATGCTTTTTTTTGTTTTATTCTCCTTCCTAACATCATATTTGCTTTTTTGAGTGCCACCTCACACTGAGAAGAGGATTTCAACATTTTGTCCACTGGGACTACAAAGTCCTTTTCCTGGTTAGTGACTCCCAATATAGACCCCAGCATTCTGTACCTGTAGTTTGGATTATTTTTGTCTATGTGCATCACTTTGCACTTTTCCACATTAAATTTCATCTGCCATTCAGTTACCCAGTCTCCTAGTCCCACAAGATCTTTCTGCAGCTCTTCACAATCCACTGCTGTTGTAAGAATTGTAAATAATTTTGCATCATCTACAAATGTCATCACCTCACTTCTCGTTCCCTTTTCCAGATCATTTATGAATATATTAAACACCACAGATCTCAGTACCAATCCCTGTAGTACTCCACTAACAACCTTTCTCCATTTGGAAAACTGACCATTTAATCTTACCCTCTTTTTCCAGTCTTTTATCCAGTTACCAGTCCACAACATAGCACCGCTTCCTATCCCATGACTTTGTAATTTCCTGAGGAGTCTCTCATTTTCAGAAGTCATTTGTCAAATGACTTCTGAAAATCCAAATGCATTATATCAATTGGCTCACCTTTATCTATATATTTATTTACACATTCAACAAATTGTAAAAGATTGCTAAGATAAGACATCCCCTTGTAAAACCATGTTGACTCTTGTCTTTTAAGCCATGTCTATCTATATAGCCAGTGATTTTGTTTGAAAGAATGGCTTCTACCATTTTTCCTGGCACCATCAGGTTCTATAGTTTCCCAGATCATCCTTGAAAACGTTTTTAAAAATTGGTGTCACATTGGCCACCTTCCAGTCTTTAGGAGTCCTAGATGTTTTAAATGATAAATGATACTAGTAAGAGGTGGAGTTTTTAAACAATGTCTATCCTTCATGCAAACTTTTAAACCTTGTAACTACATCTTTTGCTTTTTTTCTAATTTCCTCATCCTATCAAGTCTCCCTTTTTCAAATTCTATGCTACTGTAGTAGCTTTACTTAATGTCCTCCCTCCAGTGATTATGTCACACTTGATTGCATTATGATTGCTATAGCTTAGTGGCCCCACCACAATAACCCCTCTTACAAGGCTGTGTGTTCCCTGAGGACTAGATCCAAAGTAGCTGCCTTCTCTCAGTTCTAGGACTAGTTGCTACATGAAGCAGTCATTTATGACATCTAGAAACTTAACCTCTCCAGCATTCCATATGAGACATTAGTCCAATCAGTACTGGAGTAATTGAACTCTCCCATTATTATCGTGTTGACAATTGTATTTGCTTTTCTAATTTAGCTAGCAATTCACAGTCTGTTTCTTTACTCTGGCCAAGTAGCCAGTAGTATACACTGACTACTATCTTCTTACCCATCACAAAATTCCTGCAGGATTTTTATCATGCTTGACTCTATGCCATCTTTTGCATATAGTGCAACCCCCTCCACAAATTTGATCTGCTCTGTCATGCCAATATAATTTATAAGCTGGCATCACAGTGTCCTTCAACTCCATTTCTTAAATGCCTACAATATCCATATCCTTGTATAATGCCATAAATTCTAACTTACCAGTCTTGCTGTTCAGACTTCTGACATTCACATACAAACATTTTAAAGTATATATTTTTTATTTGTATTTTTATTTCTGTTTGTATTCACAACCTGCTTGTTAGCAAATAGTATAGGCAGTTTAGAGTCATTCACATCTGGGTGCTCTTTGTCTATGTCCATTTGGTCTATTTCAGCCTTAAACACTGTTATGTGCCCCGCCCATGGCCGTCCCGGACTCCGGGACTGCTCACCTGCATAGTTCCTCAGCGGGTCCCGGGACAACCTCCCTCGCGGTAGTTGCTAGCCCAGCTAGGCCCTGGCGTCCCGCGGCGGCAGTCGCTGGGCCTTCCTCTGTGCACCATGCCTCACACTGATGTTCAGCGTCTCCTGCCATGCTAGCCATGCTCCTACATGGGCGAGCGCTGACCGCCCGGACACTTGTAGGGCCGAGGGCGGGTCTTGGTTCTGCAGTGCGTCCTGATTGATCTAATAATATAAGGAAGATCCTGCCTCCCTTGCCTTGGCAATCGGGTCGGCTTGTATTCTAGATTGTCTCTGCGCTTGTTCCTGCTTGTTCTTAGTCTCGTTCCAGGATCCTTCTGCTCCAGTTCCATTCCTGACTTGTTCCTGCATCCACGTGCCTGAGTCCTGCCTGTTCCTGTGTTCATCTGTCTGTCTACCCAGGTAGTACCCTCAGACTGACTTTCTGGTACTGACCTTGGCTTGCTCCTGACCTGCCTGCCTGCTGCCTGTCTACGACCTCAGCTAGTTCCTGACTTGCCTGTCTGTCTGCTGCCTGCCTCAATACCTCAGCCTGCTCCTGACCTGCTCGCCTGCCTGCCACCTGCCTCAAGACCTCTGTTTGCCTCTGACTTCATCTGACCTCCGTTATCTCACCCCGTTATCTGACCCTTGCCTTGTTGACCACTCCACTTTCGCCTGCCTGACCTCATCTCCAGATTCTGGCTATGTTCTTCGCCTTGTCATCACCAACTCTGTTCTGCTTCTCCCTGCTCCAGCTTGAACCCGACCGCGCTCCTTCTGTGTCTGTGGGCACACTGGACTTCCATGCAAGGCCCACCTAAGTCCAAGCAGCCCGGGTCCCTATGGGCTCCTCTTGGGGGGACCTCGGGCTTCCAGTGGTGCTCTACCTAGCCTCTGTCTCCTCCAGTGCTCCACCCCCTGGGGCCAGTTACCTCCTGTTCTCTTTCAGGAGCCATTCCATCCTTGCCCCAGGACAAGGGTCCAACCCAGAGCGCAACAAACACAACCTCTGTCCTGGAATATTCTAACTTCCCTAAGATCGTAAGAAGTTGCCATAATGGGTCAGACTGAGGGTCCATCAAGCCCAGTATTCTGATTCCAATAGTGGCCAATCCAGGATACAAGTACCTGGCAAATACCCAAACAGTAAATAAATCCCTTGCTATTAATGCTAGGAATAAGCAGTGGCTATTCCTTAAGTCCAAATGGGCTATAAATCAAATGATGGACTTCCCTTCCATGAACTTGTCGAAAACTTTTTTTTAAAGCCAGCAACACTAACTGCCTTAACCATATCCCCTAGCAATATATTCCAGAGCTTAATTATGTGTTGAGTAAAAAATAATGTTCTCTGATTTGTTTTAAATGTGCTACTTGCTAACTTCAAGGAGTATATCTAGTCCTTGTATTATCTGTAAGAGTAAAATAACCAGTTCACAATTACCCACTCTAGTCATCTCATGATATAACAGACGTCTATTATATCCCCCCTTAGCCATCTTTTCTCCAAGCTGAACAACCCTAGGCTTTTCTGATAGAGGAGCTGTTCCATACCATTTATCATTTTGGTCTCCCTCCAGGGTGCAACTATATCTTTCTTGTGTGGCCCCTCTTTATCCAGATCATGAATTACCTCTATGCATGGGTTGGGGAGTATCACATGTGAAATTATAATTACTAATATGATTTATCTTTAGGTTCATAGCCTGAGTAGGGGATAAGACAGGATCCCAGTTACCCTGATAATACAATGATGTGCCCTTCCCAAACAATTTCTCACTTATGGCACCACAGACCATTAGCCGCTGTCCTGGGGAAGCACATGCCGCAACCGGCCGGCACATGAGATCTGCTGCTGCTCTTTCGGAGCAGCAAGGTAAAAAGCAACAAAAATTATTATAGTTAGGAAAGGGTTAGGGGTCTGGGAGGAGAGAGGAAAGGATAGGGTAGAAAGGTTAGTGTTACGACTGTCGCTGCCCGACATCTCCACTCCGCCCTCCTTACCTCTCTGGTGACTCCGCCTGCGGTTGATGGACGTTTGGTTGCCGCGGCTTGGGCCATGCTGTTCAGCTGCCTTAGGGCGCACGCAACACGCGGCCCTGCTTCAAACATAAGAACATAAGAAATTGCCATGCAGGGTCAAACCAAGGGTCCATCAAGCCCAGCATCCTGTTTCCAACAGAGGCCAAAACCAGGCCACAAGAACCTGGCAATTACCCAAACACAAGAAGATCCCATGCTACTGGTGCAATTAATAGCAGTGGCTATTCCCTAAGTAAAATTGATTAATAGCCATTAATGGACTTCTCCTCCAAGAACTTATCCAAACCTTTTTTGAACCCAGCTACACTAACTGCACTAACCACATCCTCTGGCAACAAATTCCAGAGCTTTATTGTGCGTTGAGTGAAAAAGAATTTTCTCCGATTAGTCTTAAATGTGCTACTTGCTAACTACATGGAATGCCCCCTAGTCCTTCTATTATTCGAAAGTGTAAATAACCGAGTCACATCTACTCGTTCAAGACCTCTCATGATCTTAAAGACCTCTATCATATCCCCCCTCAGCCGTCTCTTCTCCAAGCTGAACAGCCCTAACCTCTTCAGCCTTTCCTCAGAGGAGTTGTTCCATCCCCTTTATCATTTTGGTTGCCCTTCTCTGTACCTTCTCTATCACAATTATATCTTTTTTGAGATGCGGCGACCAGAACTGTACACAGTATTCAAGGTGTGGTCTCACCATGGAGCGATACAGAGACATTATGACATTTTTCATTCTATTAACCATTCCCTTCCTAATAATTCTTAACATTCTATTTGCTTTTTTGACTGCTGCAGCACACAGAGCCGACGATTTTAAAGTATTATCCACTATGATGCCTAGATCTTTTTCCTGGGTGGTAGCTCCTAATATGGAACCTAACATCTTGTAACTACAGCAAGGGTTATTTTTCCCTATATGCAACACCTTGCACTTGACCACATTAAATTTCATCTGCCATTTGGATGCCCAATCTTCCAGTCTTGCAAGGTCCTCCTGTAATGTATCACAGTCTGCTTGTGATTTAATTACTCTGAATAATTTTGTATCATCCGCAAATTTGATAACCTCACTCGTCGTATTCCTTTCCAGATCATTTATATATATATTGAAAAGCACCAGTCCAAGTACAGATCCCTGAGGCACTCTACTGTTTACCCTTTTCTACTGAGAAAATTGACAATTTAATCCTACTCTCTGTTTCCTGCCTTTTAACCAGTTTGTAATCCACGAAAGGACATCGCCTCCTATCCCATGACTTTTTAGTTTTCGTAGAAGCTTCTCATGAGGGACTTTGTCAAATGCCTTCTGAAAATCCAAATACACTACATCTACCGGTTTACCTTTATCCACATGTTTATTAACCCCTTCAAAAAAATGAAGCGGATTTGTTAGGCAAGACTTCCCTTGGGTAAATCCATGTTGACTGTGTCCTATTAAATCATGTCTTTCTATATGCTCTACGATTTTGATCTTGAGAAGAGTTTCCACTATTATTCCCGGGACTGAAGCCAGGCTCACTGGTCTATAGTTACCCGGATCGCCCCTGGAACCTTTTTTAAATATTGGGGTTACATTGGCCACCCTCCATTCTTCAGGTACAATGGATGATTTTAATGATAAGTTACAAATTTTAACGAATAGATCAGAAATTTCATTTTTGAGTTCCTTCAGAACCCTAGGATGCATACCATCCGGTCCAGGTGATTTGAGTTTGTCAATCTGGCCTACTACATCTTCCAGGTTCACAGTGATTTCGTTCAGTTTGTCTATAAGAACATAAGAAATTGCCATGCTGGGTCAGACCAAGGGCCATGCTGGGTCAGACCTAGTGGCACGAACCTTAGGGGCGTCCCCCTGTGATGATGTCATGCATCCAGGATTTAAAAGGCCTACGCGATTGCTAGCTAATCGAGTTAGCAAAGGTTTATGATCCAGGTTTTACAGGTTTACGAACCAGGTTTACGACGGATGGGATTCGCTCTCCGTACCTTGCAACTCTGCCTCCTTTGGACCTATTCTATTGGAGTACCCGCTCCTCGGGGGCCTCTCTCTCTTTCTTATCTTTCAGGTCGCAGTCTGGAACCGGTACTCGCTCCTCGAGGGCCCATGTTCCTGGACTCGCTACTTGGACTCCACTTCTGCCAGGAAGGCACTGCTGCCTATAACATCTGTGAGTTACCATCTCTTTGTCTCAGAGCTATTCCCTGGAACCAGGTACTCACTCCTCGAGGGCCTGCCTTTACTCCAGCTCCTGTGCTCCACGCTGAGAGACTGCTGCGTGAGTACATTAGAGATGTGAATCGTGTGCCCGATCGTCTTAACGATCGGGTTCGGCTAGAGGGGGGGAAAAATCTGATCGTGGGTGATGTGAATCGGAATTGGTTCCGATTCACATCGTTATTTTTTTTGTAGTGAGGCCCGACCCTTTAAAATTAACCCCTTACATTCCCCCACCCTCCTGAACCCCCCCAAAACTTTTTACGATTACCTGGTGGTCCAGTGGGGACGCAGGGACCGATCTCCCGCTCTCGGGCCGCCGCCGTATTTAAAGATGCCGCCGCCGTCGTACAGATGGCCGCCGCCAACTTTAAAGATGGCGGCGGCCATCCAGTGCTCCTACCATGTGACAGGAGCCGGCCAATGGCACGGATACTCTGTCATATGGTAAGGGCAAAGGGCCATCGGCGCCATCTTTATGAGTGGCAGCTGACTGCCTGAGAATGGGAGATCGCTCCCGGGACCACCACTAGACCACCAGGTATGTTTTGGGGGGATCGGGAGGGTGGGGGAAGCTAAGGGGTCGTTTTTAAAGGGTTGGGTGGGGGTTTTTTTTATCGGGCCATCGGCGCCATTTTTGAGTGGCAGCCAAAATGGCGCCGATGGACCGAGAGCGGGAGATCGGTCCCCTCGCCCCCACTGGACCACCAGGTACTTGTAAAACGTTTTGGGGGGGGGAGTTCGGGAGGGTGGGGGAAGGTAAGGGATTCGTTTTATAGGGTTGGGGTGGGTTTAGGGGTTTTTTTGGTGTGCCGGTTTTCCCCGCCCTCCCCCCTTCCCCTGATTTACGATTTTTCACGATAAATCGGGGGAATTTCTATTGTATCGCGACTCTTAACGATTTTTGACGATTTAAAATATATCTGACGATTGTTTTAAATCGTCAAAAAACGATTCACATCCCTAGAGTACATTACCAACGAGGCTCTATTCCTGAACTCTGCATATCCTGCTACTACTCAATGTCATTTCTCTCTATTACAGCACAGCCATTGTGGGACTGCTGTTCCAGAGCCTGAGGGCACTACAAGCCCAACCGGGCTACTTTCCAGCTCACTACTGCAACCTCTGGTGGTTCACCAATCCTGTATAATAAAAGAACTAGTGTGTGTGTGTGTCTTATGCTGAGCCTGACCTGTGGCCTCTCAGGGACTTCCCCCCATGGGCGTGGTGATCTGCCACAGGTCCAGGGATCCACCCAAAACCCTTACAAATAATAACGGGTAGGGGTATAGGGAAGTTTTCTCCCAGTCCGCTCCTTAATTGGAACGGACTGGGAGGGAACCGGGGGAGCCCTACTCACATTGCCGTGTGTTGTCTTGTAAAATTCCCCCTGTGTAGGGAGGATGCCACCCACCCACACATGCACATGCAGACATTAAAATCCACCATGCATGTGTCTGCGGATATCGTATTTTATAGCATGCATGTGTGGACACGCTCGTGTTATAAAATAGCCACATCCATGTTCGCGCACTGGGAAGTGCACGTACATGGACATGCATGCATTTTTTTAAAAATCTACCCTTAGGTCTCTTAGGAGGGTAATCCAGCCATGTGCCCCTGTGCCTGGATATCTCTGGAAAGGAATGTTTTTGTCTCTCAGCTCCTGGCTCCTCTGTTCCTTGTTGAGATTTTACATGTAGCTTGGCTATGAAGCAAAAACAGCTGTCTATCTCTCTGTTTTCTCAGAGTACAGACTTCTGTCTCTCCCGCTTGATGATTGACTCTTCAGTAGAAGAACTGATTGCAGGGCTGCCAGAATCATTCTTCTCTTCCTAGCTCCTGGTTCAAACTCCTTGTCTTTCCCAACCCTCACACACAGTGTTGTGTGTGCCGGCTGCAGCAGGCCCGCAGCCCGGTCCTCTCACCTTTCTTTGTCAAATCCAGCATCTAGTTCCACATTTCTGGCAGTGGTGGGCTGCTGGTTCCATCTTCTGGACACTCTCAGTGCTCCAGCTACTGCTACAGGCCTTTATGCTTCGCAACGGGCCTCTTCACTTGGCCCGTGGAGAGATGTCGCCGTTCAGTGCTGCGCCCCTCCCTAGGCGCACACGCATCACTGCTACTTATGAAGGACCCACAGCGGGAACTTGGCCGCGGCCCCAGATGATGACTTCACCGAAGCTCCAGTACTTAAGGCTGGGCTCGGCTCCTGATAGTCGCCTTTGCAACAGGTCTCCATGCTGGTCGTGTACTTCATTGCCTCCTGGTGATTCTCCTGGGTTCCTGGTTCCTGATCCCTGCAAGTTCCAGTTCCTGTTCTCCTTCGTTCCTGCATTCCTGATTCCTTGCCCTTCTTCAGATTGACTCCTCGGACATGACCTTTGCTTTGTCTGACCACGCCATTGATCTTCTCCTGGACCAGACCTTTGCTTTGTCTGACCACACCATTGATCTTCTCCTGGACATGACCTTTGCTTCGTCTGACTATGCTACTGATCTTCTCCAAGCCCAGGCCTCTGCTTTGCCTGATGACACTACTGATCTTCTCTAAGCCCAGACCTCTGCTTCGCTTGACTACGCTACTGATCTTCTCCTTGCTCAGACATCAGCCTTGCCTTGCCACCGCACCTTAATTGCCGCCGGCCCTGACTCCAGCTTGCTCTATGATGCCTCTTCAGTCTATGTCCTGGACTTGGCCTATTCAGGCTTTGGCCTGTTCTTGCTTGGGCGTCCCCTGTTTGACTTTGGTTCTATTGGTGCCTGGGTCTCTGGGACTCCACCTTGTCCAGTACAGACTTCCCAGCTTTGCTGTTGCTGCCTCTGGGCTGACCTCTATATCCTTCCATTGATGACGACATACTTAGGCCCACCTAAGCCCAGCCAGCCCCGGTACCCAAAGGCTCAACCCACGGGGAACGAGGGCTGATATTGGTGAAGCACCAGCAGGCCTCCGTCCATCAGCCCACTCCGCCTGCCGACGGTGGGGACCCATAGGATCCTTCCTATGGGTAGCGTCAACCCCACCTCAGCCCAAGGGTCCACCTCCGGCACAACAAGTTGCAAAGGCCTTGGACTCTGTGGAGTCGCGTGCCCTCCAGGCTATTCCTGGCCTGGCTTCAAAGGTACAAGAACAGCAATGTTTTCTCGAGGCATTGACCTCCTCCATCGTGTCTGCACATCCAGCTTGATGCCCAATCCAGTAATTCAGTTCCAGCTCCGGGTTCCTCCCACCAACAGCCGTCTCCCTCCACTCCTAGAGCCTTATTGGCTCTACCAGCTCTGCCTCGCTTCAATGGTGACTCCAAGCTCTGCAGAGGGTTCATCAACCAATGCTACATGCAGTTTGCTCTGCAGCCCTCCATCTTCCAAGATGAACTTGCGAAAGTCACCTTTATCCTGTCTCGTCTGGAGGGGAAGGCGTTGGCTTGGGCCTCGCCCTTATGGGAGCAATCAGATTCACTCCTGCAAGAACTATCTTGATTTGTGGCCGTGTTTCGGCGGACCTTTGACATTCCTGGGCGGCATGCCATGGCAAGTGCTCATCTGCTACACCTTCGACAATCCAAAGGAGCCTATTTGATTACATGATTGAATTTAGGACCTTAGCCACTGAACTCTCCTGGCAGGAAGACTGCCTGCGTGCTGTCTACCTGGATGGACTATCCCCACAGCTGAAGGACAAATTGGCAGCTTGGGAGCTTCCTTCCTCACTCAAGGATCTTATCGATCTGACTAGCCGAATTGATCATTGTCCAAGAGTGCCACCAGGAGAATCGGATACCCAGAAGGCCCTCTTAGGTTTGCTCCCACTCTCCACCGGCCACCAGCCCTGCCTCCGGTAGGGCTCCCCTCGTGGCCAAAATGGAAGAACCCATGGGCAGCTGTCCCCGGAAGAGCGCCTCCTGTGGAGACAATCAGGCCTATGTCTGTATTGTGGAGCACCAGGCCATCACCTACAGACCTGCCCAGTCCGTCTGGTAAATTGCCCGGCCTAAGTTCACTAGGGGTCCTGAACTTGGGTGCAACCTCACCGGCCCCTCAACTGTCCTTACCAGTCACCCTGACCTGGGACTCCCGGTCCTTTCCAGTCCTCGCTCTGGTGGATTCCGGAGCAGGAGGAAATTTTATTCTTAAGGATCTAGTTCAACTTTTGGGTAAATACCCATCCTTTGGAAACTTCCTTGTGCACTGCTTTGATTTATGGTGAGCCATTACCTGGCCAAATCTCCTTAACTACTGAGCCAGTCCAGCTCCTCACTGGCGCCCTCCATGTTGAGGAAATTGAACTTCTGATCTTAGAAAAATTGATTCACCTGGTAGTCCTAGGGCTACCTTGGCTCCAACGTCATTCCCCTCAGTTTGACTAGGGGTCGCTCCAGCTGCTGGAATGGGGTTCCACCTGCCATCAGACTTGTTTACAAAAGGTGGTGCCACCTCATACAGTTCCTTTGGCGACCACCTCTTCAGGCATACTAGCTCCTTATGTAGACTCTGAAGATGTCTTTTTGAAGCAGAAAGCAGACCTTCTACCACCTCTTCAGAGGTTTGATTGCCCTATCAAACTCTTGCCTGTTACTACGCCTCCCCGAGGGTGTACCTACCCTCTGCCACTTCTTGAGACCAAATCTATGACAGAGTACCTCCGAGAGAACCTTGCTAAAAGGTTCATTCGACCATCAACGTCCCCTGCCGGAGCAGGATTTTTCTTCGTTACGAAGAAAGACAGATCCCTGATTGTCTACCATGTTGAAAGAAGTTGAATGCAGCGCTTTGTGAGAGAGCAGAGACCCGATGAAGCTGAACACAGGAAGCTGAATACAGTGCTCCGTGAGAGAACAGAGACATTTAGGTTATTTGGAAATCTTAAAAAATGGCATGGGCCGTCCATTGCTCCTACCATGTGACAGGAGCCGGCCAATGGCATTGGTTGCCCCTGTCGCATGGAAAGAGTAAAGGGCCGCCAGTGCCATTTTGATTACTGGCAGCTGACAGCCTGAGAGCGGGAGATCGCTCCCGGGACCCTGCTGGACCACCAGGGACTTTCTACGAGTCTTGGGGGGGTCAGGAGTGGAGGGGGGGGCATTGCATTCAATTAAATTTGAAGGGTTGGGTTTTTGGTTTTCTTTTTTAGCAAAATTGGCAATGAAAAAAAAATTTCCTATCTGGGGGTGGAACGAAATGGCCCACCCCCGAACCGAAAACAAAATGGGGATGGAAAAAAATGTATGAACATCTCTATTTGCAAATGTCTTGCTGTCACTTTGCTTTGCTGCCATACTCTAGACTCTACACTTTTGGGGTTCTTCTTACCACCGTGTGTGTGGGGCGGGTGGTTGTACCTCTCATGGTGCTTTGATGTTGTGATGCCACTTGTTGCATGTCTTTTTCCCCTTTATTAGTGCCTTAGGGTTTCTCCTGCCACCTCTCTTCTTGGTGACTTAGGATGGTGATGCCTCTCTTGGTGCTACTTTGCCTCTTGTGCTGCCTTCGAGAGTTTATACCACTGTTGTTGCCCTCTTTTGAAGCCCTGGGGTTTTCTTCCCAAACTTGCTATTTCTTTGTTCCTCTGGTGGTGCCTTGGAGAACTCCTGCTATTGCTGGTGCCCCATTGCCCCTTTACGGTACCTTAGGCTATTCTTGCCTCTTTGCCAAAGTCTAGGTGCCTCCGAGGTTTTTTCCCCTTCTGATGATGCCTTTCCTCATGTGAAATGAATGGAGGTGCCCTTCAAAATAAATTAACAAACCAAAACAAAAGTTTTGCCTCTGCACATCCCTAGTGAATACTAAATCTTCTAAGCTATAGAAAGATGTGTTGTGTTTGTGTATGAATTTCTATTTCTCATGGATCCCTTTTGACTTGGACCGCATAAGTGCTGCTGACATATTTAAATGAGACAGTGAGATTGATTACATTGTAGACAAGCATTTTCAGCTTCCTGTCATTACCTTGAGCTGACATCATGACTGGATGGATAATACTCAATTGGGGCCAATGCAATATCATGCACTCAGGCTAACGTCCAATGCAATAAGGATGCATTATGTGTGTTTTAATATGGTGGAAGATAGTTCATATGGTAATTTAAAAATTATTTGAAACCAGTATTTAAACGGATCAGGTAAGAAAATTAATTGAGGACTGGATTATAGCTTAATAATGGTCCAGGAAAGAAATTAAAGACTTTGGAGATGGTTTAGAAGTAGTAACACATTGATCCATGGCATTCAGAAGAGAAGAGATAGTAACATAGGAGCTAGTGGTAATTTTGTAACATCATGCATAAGCTACAGCAAAATTTCAAAGTGGATTTACATGCATAAGTCCTCTTACTCCACCTACCTATATAAAATTAAACATATTTAAACTAAATGTGGAAATTTTTGGTGAAAATTAACATGCATGCTTTTGAATTTTCAAACTCATGCATGTAAGTCCAGAGCTCTCCCCATCTCCACCCCCAGGAATGCCTATGCCCAGTTTGGGTAAACACATACAAACAGGGCATATATTATACCTATGTTTTTCCCGCATATTGGGCAGACAAATTTTAAAAAGCCCATTTCTTCAGGTAAAACACTGCTCTACCTGCTTTTCAAATTTACTCTCAAGGACGGTAACTTTAAAACTGGTGCGTGGGCGCACATGTGCACGTGTTCGTCGGCCCGCACCCAGAGATGCGGCCATTTTATAATATATGGGGTAGATTTTCAGATGTACGCGTGGGCGTATATGTGCGCATGCAACCTGGCGCGCACACATGTACGCCCAATTTTATAACATGCGCTTGCAGGCGCGCGCATGTTATAAAGTTGTGGGTCGGCGTGCGCAAGGGGGTGCGTGTGCCTTTCCCTGTTCCCTCCCAGGCTGCTCCGAAGCGGCCTCGGAGAGAACTTCCCTACCCTCCACCCCACCTTCCCTTCCCCGCCCTTTCCCTCCTACCTTTTTCTTTATTTTTCTTTAAATTCAAAACTTACTTCAGCCCTAGGGCTGAAGTAAGTTGCGCGCGCTGGCCAACTGCCGGCGCGCGATCCCCAGCACAGCGGCAAATGGCCGCTGTGTCGGAGGCCTCTGGCCCCTCCCTGCCCCACCCCACCCCCAGACCGCCCCTTTACATGGCATAAACCCGGCTCTGGATTTACGCACGTACCCTTTTGAAAATCCAGCCCTGTGCACGAATATGCATGTGTATGCGCACATGTTATAAAATAGCATGAGTGCAATTTTAAGTGGATGCATGCCCTTGCACACAAATGCCGCTTCTACCATGACTGGATGGGCCAATTGGTCTTTTTCTGCAGCCATTTCTATAAGTGGGGAGATTTTAAAAAACACGCGCGCCGACGCCATTAACAGTTACACCAGTTTGTTCCCAGTTCGCCCAGGTAAGTAATATGACTTCCAACCCCCCAGTCTAATAACTTCACTTCTCCCCTGTTAGCCCTGACCCTTAAAACCCTGTGATCTATTTGTCTGTATTTCATAGCTTGCATGTCATCCATAGCAGAAGTAAGGTTACATGGCAGGGGATCCCGGAACGAGTATTTACACACAGATTTCAATATGAAATCCAGGAACGCCCATGCCCTGGCCAGACCACCCCTTTTTTGGGACTTTTCATTTGTGTGTATGTTGCGACCGTCGCTGCCCGAAGTCTCCACTCCGCCCTCCTCACCTCCCTGGCGACTCCCTCTTGCTCAAGTGGAAGGTTGGCTGCCGAGGCGTCATTCTGCCGTCTTCCTCCGGCATCTCCGGAGCGGCTCGACGCTGCAATCCGCCATGGTTTACAAGGGCCTAAGGGCGCGCGCGTGCAGCGCGACCCCGACTGATGTACCAGCAGTGGCGCGAACCTCAGGGGCGCCCCCTGAGATGATGTCAGCAGTACCGGATATATAAGGTCTTAGAAATCACTAACTAATCGAGTTAGCAAGGATTCATTCTACGCTACTCTGCCTCCTCGGACTTACCAGGGGTACCCACTCCTTGGGGGCCTCACTCTCTGTTTTTCAGGTCACAGTCAGGAACCGGCACTGGCTCCTCGAGGGCCCATGTTCCCAGACTGGTTGCTGAATACTGATTCTGCCTGGAAGTCATCACTGCCTACTACACCAGTGAGTTACCATCTCTCTCTCAGAGCTTTCCCTGGAACTAGGTACTCGCTCCTCGAGGGCCTAACTCATTCCAACACCTGGACTACTTCTAGAGACTACTGTGTGAGTGTTACCATCAAGGTTCTGGTCCTGAACTCTGCATACTCTGCCTACTCACTATATTCAGCTTCTCTACAGCTCAGTTATCCAGGATCGCAGTTCCAGTACCTGAGGGACTACAGCCCTGCCAGGCACTTCCAGCTCACTACTGCCACCTCTGGTGGTTCAGTATACTGTCTAATAAAAGAACTAGTGTGTGTCTGTTTCCATACTCTGAGCCTGACCAGTGGTCCCTCTCAGGATCTTCCCCCGGGGGCGTGGTCATCTGCCACCAGCCCAAGGATCCACCCATAACTACCTCAAACACCAACAGCATATAGGGATAGATTTTCAAAGGGTTACACGCGTAATATACATGCATAACCTTTTAAAACCCTCCCTGCGTGCGCTGAGCCTATTTTGCATAGGCTCGGCGGTGCGTACAAGCCCCGGGACGTGCGTATGACCCGGGGCTTTGAAAAAGGAGCGGGAAGGGGCATGGACAGGAGCGGTCCCAAGTCCTCTGGCACAGCGGCCGTGCCGGGTGATGGTGCGCCGGCAGCCAGCAGGCGTAACTTAGAGAACAAAGGTGGGGGGGAGCGAAAGGAAAGTTCCCTCCGAGGCCGCTCCAATTTTGGAGCGGCCTCGGAGGGAACGTGGAAAGCCATCGGGCCTCCCCTAGGGCTCGGCATGCGCAAGGTGCACAAGTGTGCATCCCCTTGCGTGCGCCGACCCCGAATTTTATAACGCGCGCATGTTATAAAATCTGGTGTATATTTGTGCACGACGGGTAGCTCGCACAAATGTACCCCACACGCGCGCTCCTTTAAAAATCTGCCCATTGCGTGGCAAGTATGCCTGTACTTGGGCAGCTTTTAAAATCCACTCAGCACACGCCAGCCCAACTTGTGAGGTATCTCCCTGTTTTGGCGAGTGTCGGGCTTTTAATATTCACCTTTTAATGACTAGCTTTTTCATAATATTTGTATAAAATAGTTGGGCTGTGCTAGCATTTAAAAATGACAGCAAAGATGGGCTTCTGGTTAAGATGGCAGCACAAGCCTGACACTCAGAACATCAGCGCTTGAATTTCTAATAATTTCTTCTTAAACAATTGAACCATGCCACCAAAACGCAAGGGTAAGGTGAGGGTATACCCAGCGGAGTCATCAGCCTCACCTATCCAACTAGAAATCACCCGCTTTATGTCAGTACCTGCTGAAGATCCAGGAGCCGAGGAGCCAGATGGGCAGAGCGGTGGGGGAGAGCCTCTCAGGCTCCCTGAGGAGGCATCATTGAGTCTCAACTTGAGGCCACCGGTGTTGAGGGAATGGCGAAAGCACAGAGGAGGGTCTGGAGAATGACCTCACTTCCTGACCCAGACTCGTGGTGGAGGGAGACACCGCAGAAGAGACGCCATGAAATCTGATACCGCTAGAGGCAAACCCCAATTTGGGACTTGCGGAGAGAGATGAGGAGCCTGGAGGAGAGGCAATAACTCTGAGACAGCGACCCGGAGAGAGCACCGCACAACCCAGCCAGGGAATGTGGCAGGTACGGGGGAAGGTGTTGCAGTTGGAAAGACCAGCGGTGACCCGAGCTGCCCTCCTATGGCGACCCTAGATAGACTCTGGGATTTGGTGGTAGGTTTAAATGAGATGAGGATTGCCTATCAAAAATTAGACCAAGCACATACAAAACAACATCAAGAACTGTCGGAAATGAAGGAGAGATTAACTGTTACTGATACTAGGATCTCTGAGTTGGAGAAAAAAAGAGGTTAAAACTCAAGAATTCAAAGCAGTGGTGGTTAAGGACCGTGCCTTTCTTGCGAGTCGTATTGAAACTCTTGAAAACAATGCTAAGAGCCTGAATATTCGTATATTAAATTTTCCTCGAATTGTAGGAGAAACACCATATGTTTCTTAAAAAAAAATTTTCAATGAGATTTTGGGCTTTATAGATTCTGAAATGCCTGTAATAAATACTTGTTATTTCTTGCCCATTTCTAGGAGGGTGAATAGAGATTCTAATATACCTTTCCAAGATGACTTGACAAATTTTCTTGAGACTTCAGAATTAGTGGTAATTGATAAGGGAACACTATTGGTCTCTCTAATTACAAGCTCAGATGTTAATAAAATTATGAAAACATATTTTAGGAAATACCCTATAAAATTTCATGACTTAAATGTAAGAATATTTCCAGACCTAACGTTAGTTGCTCAAGAGACGTAAAAATTTTCTGTTGTTACGTCAAGATGTGATTACATTAGGATATATGTTTTTATTACGATTTCCTTGTAAATGTCTAGTAAAGAAGAGAGATGAATGTAACATTTTCTTTGTTCCAGAACAGTTAGCTAGATTTATAGATTCAAAAAAGCACTTGACATCATCCCCAGAGATATAACAAATTGTACAGCAGGAGCTTATGTGCCCATGATCTTATGTTTTCTTTAAATGATATTTTTCTATATTGTAAACTCCCTGATACTAGCCCCTGAATAGATTCATTGATTGTTTATTAGGATATATTCAATAGAATAATACTTTGAAGAATGTATGTAATTTGTAAAATAATGAATGTGGAATATCAGTTATTTCTGTTATGAACTGGTAATTGGTTTGTAAATCCTAAAAAGCTTATAAATAAAGAATTAAAAAAAAAATGACAGCAAAACAACAACATTTACTGTTTTATTTACTACTATAAGCAAATTGCTGGGCAGACTAGATGGACCATTTGGACTTTTTCTGCCTTCAAGATTATACTTCTATGTTACTATATTTTGTGTCATTTCCCATTCGAAACGACATAAAACACAACAAAATTTCATTTCGTTTCTGAGGTTAAGCATGTCCCAAAAAACAGAAATGAAAATGAAAAAAAATAAATAGGAAATGAAATGCAAAATGAAATGAAGTAGAACTTTTCTTTCCATGCACACTCTTTAAAATAGTCACCTGTTGATATCTTAGACAGTGCTGTAACCTTGGTTAAATCTGTACTCGTATAAATAGTAAGTTCTCTTTTTTTGTTTAATATCAAGATGTCAAGAAAATGTTGACCTTTTCAATTGCCATGAAGGTAATATGTTAAAAAATATAGTTCTGATAGAAATAAAAGAAATGTCATCAAAGGTAATGCAGTAAACTGCATGATCTACAGTACTGTATGCACAGAAAGATTTCTCTATTACATTTTCTTATTGCTATTTCAGAAATGAAATTTGGCTGCTCCCGAGTTTTGCTTTGGTTGTACATTTGAAGAGGGTACCTATGTGTATCGAAAGCTCATCTACATTATCTTCAGAATAATTCTTATTGATCCAATAACCTGTTTGCTCAGATCCACAAAACATATCTTGTTAAAGTGACATACATAAGAGACATTAAAAGCATGTTTCTAAAGACTTATAGGTCATTCTGCAGAGAAAAGCTCCTCAGTCGGCCAGTGCATTCTGAGGCCTGGGGCATGAAGGGGTTTCAAATGAATGAGAACTGGATTAAAAAGTCATATTTTAATTTCTAAGTTTGTTGATCACATCAGAAGAGGAACCTATGGCCTGGACTGAGTCAGATCTTCCAATTCCTGGGGTCGGCTAGAGCTGGGAATGCTGCTGAGGCAGTATTCACAGGCCCCTGTGGGAAGGGAGGCATGCTCATTGCTTAAGGCTGACACCTAGTGGTCTAATTCATGGCTCATGATTGCAGGATTCCAGAAGAAGCCCTGGTGTATGGCCCCCGGTCCAGGACTGACATTGTAATGACAGACCAAGTATGTTGGGGGAAGGATGATCTAAAATAGGGCGGGGAGACATCCTGAGCTGGAAGGCCAAAAGAGCAGAGGGAACTAACTGGTGGTTCAAAGAAAAGAAGAGGAACCTATGTAGTCTCAAAAGCAGGATTTACAAACTTCAAATAAAGTTCACCAATTCGTTTCTAACACACCAAGTAGAAAACTAGAATGTATTTTAATTAGTTTGGTAGAACTTCCCCCTCTCCCCCCAAAAATGTTTGATGTTTGATTCATGAGGTACACAGTGTTAATATTTAAAGAGATTCCCACAAATCTGCAGTGAGTCTTTCAGATTATCCCCAAATTTGCTGTAAAAAATCTTAGAACTTCCCCAGGAAATCTGAGGGAAATCTCAGTTGCACTTAAACAAGGCTGAATTAATTTGGCTGAATTAGACTTCAACTAGTTTGTAAGTCAAAAGCTCGTGTACTACAATGGTGGTGCTCCAACAGGTCCTTAGGCCCCTCCCCCTTAGTCGATTAGTTTTCAAGATATTCCAAACCAGTATATGTGAGACATAATGGTATACACTGGAGACAATGTATGCAAATTGATCTGATGCATAACCAATAGGAATATCCTGAAAACCTTTTTGGCTGGGGAAGGAGGGTCTGAGGACCAGTTTGAATATCGCTGTACTATAACATCTTTTTGTTTATTTTTATGTTTGTATAGCTAAAGGTATCACAACCAATAGAGAATTCAGTTTTTAAATTCTAAGCAAACCTAAACTACCTAAGCAAAGGCCTTCAAAAGAGCAACAAATGGTTGTCAGCTGTTGACACCAGTGTTAACCAATGAAAAACCAAGATATTATGACATCAGTCATAGAACAGTTTGCTTTATGGTGACAATCTAGTACTTCTATATTAATAATGGACCTAGACTGGGACCTGCCTTATATACACCACTCCAATATATGACCAGCTCTTGGTGATAGCTCAAATACTTTGTCATAAGGTTCATAGGAGGTCACTGAAAAACCATTTACATAATTGCACCTGTCAGATTTCTAAAAGCTGAAAATACTGCAGCATACCTTGACCTTGCCTGTAGTGTCACAAGCTTTTCAGGGCCAGCACTAATAGTCAACAAGGACAAGAGAAAGAGACATGATTTCAGATAGATATTTAATAGGTATAGTGATATCTCTTGATGCTTACTGGAAATATGAGATAGTCCACCAATTGTATATGCCAGGGATTTGACAATTACTCAATGACTTACTGACCAGGCATAAAATGTACTTACAATCTACTTCTCCCAAAATATATTTTTTAAAGGGGGAGATAGTATTTCTTTCCCCTCCCTTATTCAAGTGACGTTCTCTCATCATCCTCCCTATCTCATCCTGGTGTAACCCCTCTCCTTCTCCTTTCACTCTATCCCCGCACCAAGTCTTCTCTCCTCTCTCCCTCATTCATTCTTCTATCTCACTTTTCTCCTCTCCCAACCACTCACTCTCAATCTCCATTCCCCACCCACCCTGCCTCAGTTCTTTACACTTCTATCCTTTTCTCAGCTCTCACTCTCCCCTTCTCCCTTTCCCATATCGTCTTCTCGGCCCTGCATAAATCATGTCTTTCCTCCCTGACAGATTGCTGCTGCATCCCAGGATGCAGGGCCAAAGGGAGCTCCATCTCCCACAAGACTCAATTTAGGTCTAAAAATAATGCTGCCTCTGATTCCTAGGCTCTGATTAAGGACAAAGGATAAAGATGGAATCAGTTCCTGGGCTCCAGAGATGATGCTACTGCTGCCAGTTCCCAGCCTCTGACTGGTGGCTAAAACACGGCCATCTTCTGGGCTGAAATTCCTGCCAATCCCTATCCTGGAGGCATTTCACTAGACATTACAAAAAATGCTTTCAAAATTGTATAGCTAGTGAATACTTTTGGTGGCTTAATATATATGATTTAACTTGATTTTGGTATTAAGAACATAAGAACATAAGAAATTGCCATGCTGGGTCAGACCAAGGGTCCATCAAGCCCAGCATCCTGTTTCCAACAGAGGCTAAACCAGGCCACAAGAACCTGGCAATTACCAAAACACCAAGAAGATCCCATGCTACTGATGCAATTAATAGTAGAGATGTGAATCGGAACCGGAAATCGGTTTGGATTCCGGTTCCAATTCACATGTGGGTTTTTTTCATCGGGCCCGATCGCGGTTTTGTTTATCGGCTGCGCCCAAGCCGATAAACAAAAAACCCACCCCGACCCTTTAAAACTAATCCCTTTGCTTCCCCGACCCCCCCCCCAAAAAAAAAAAAAACATTTTACAGGTACCTGTTGGTCCAGTGGGGGTCCCGGGAGCGATCTCCCGCTCTCGGGCCGTCGGCTGCCACTAATAAAAATGGTGCCGATGGCAGTTGCCCTTACCATGTGACAGGGTATCCGTGCCATTGGCCGGCCCCTGTCACATGGAGGGAGCACTGGATTGCCGGCGCCATCTTTAAAAATGGCGCCGGCCATCCAGACATTGATAAAACAGGCTAAGACAGAATTTGAAAAGAAGATGCCGTAGAGGCAAACACTCACAGTAAAAACTTTTTAAAATATATCCGAAGCAGAAAGCCTGTGAGGGAGCCAGTTGGACCGTTAGATGATTGAGGGGTTAAAGGGGCACTTAGAGAAGATCCATCGCGGAAAGATTAAATTATTTCTTTGCTTCGGTGTTTACTGAAGAGGATGTTGGGGAGGTACCTGGTACTGGAGAAGGTTTTCATGGGTAATGATTCAGAGGGACTGAATCAAATCACAGTGAACCTAGAAGATGTGGTAGACCTGATTGACAAACTGAAGAGTAGTAAATCACCTGGACCGCATGGTATACACCCCAGAGTTCTGAAGGAACTAAAAAATGAAATTTCAGACCTATTAGTAAAAATTTGTAACATCATTAAAATCATCCATTGTACCTGAAGACTGGAGGATAGCAAATGTAACCCCAATATTTAAAAAGGGCTCCAGGGGCGATCCGGGAAACTACAGACCGGTTAGCCTGACTTCAGTGCCAGGAAAAATAGTGGAAAGTGTTCTAAACATCAAAATCACAGAACAATTAGAACATGGTTTAATGGAACAAAGTCAGCATGGCTTTACCCAAGGCAAGTCTTGCCTCACAAATCTGCTTCACTTTTTTGAAGGAGTTAATAAACATGTGGATAAAGGTGAACCGGTAGAATTAGTATACTTGGATTTTCAGAAGGCGTTTGACAAAGTTCCTCATGAGAGGCTTCTAGGAAAAGTAAAAAGTCATGGGATAGATGGCGATGTATTTTCGTGGAATGCAAACTGGCTAAAAGACAGGAAACAGAGTAGGATTAAATGGACAGTTTTCTCAGTGGAAGGGAGTGGGCAGTGGAGTGCCTCAGGGATCTGTATTGGAACCCTTACTTTTCAATATATTTATAAATGATCTGGAAAGAAATACGATGAGTGAGATAATCAAATTTGCAGATGATACAAAATTGTTCAGAGTAGTTAAATCACAAGCAGATTGTGATAAATTGCAGGAAGACCTTGTGAGACTAGAAAACTGGGCATCAAAATGGCAGATGAAATTTAATGTGGATAAGTGCAAGGTGATGCATATAGGGAAAAATAGCCCACGATATAGTTACACAATGTTAGGTTCCATATTAAGTGCTACAACCCAAGAAAGAGATCTAGGCGTCATAGTGGATAACACATTGAAATCGTGGGTTCAGTCAAAAAAGCAAACAGAATATTGGGAATTATTAGAAAGGGAATGGTGAATAAAACGGAAAATGTCATTATGCCTCTGTATCGCTCCATGGTGAGACCGCACCTTGAATACTGTGTACAATTCTGGTCGCCGCATCTCAAAAAAGATATAATTGCAATGGAGAAGGTACAGAGAAGGGCTACCAAAATGATAAGGGGAATGGAACTGCTCCCCTATGAGGAAAGACTAAAGAGGTTAGGACTTTTCAGCTTGGAGAAGAGACGGCTGAGGGGGGATATGATGGAGATGTTTAAAATCATGGGAGGTCTAGAACGGGTAGATGTGAATCGGTTATTTACCCTTTCGGATAATAGAAAGACTAGGTGGCACTCCATGAAGTTAGCATGTGTCACATTTAAAACTAATCGTAGAAAGTTCTTTTTTACTCAATGCACAATTAAACTCTGGAATTTGTTGCAGAGGATGTGGTTAGTGCAGTTAGTATAGCTGTGTTTAAAAAAGGATTGGATAAGTTTTTGGAGGAGTAGTCCATAACCTGCTATTAAGTTGACTTAGAAAATAGCCACTGCTATTACTAGCAACGGTAACATGGAATAGACTTAGTTTTGGTACTTGCCAGGTTCTTATGGCCTGGATTGGCCACTGTTGGAAACAGGATGCTAGGCTTGATTGACCCTTGGTCTGACCCAGTATGGCATGTTCTTATGTTCTTAATACGTTTCACGTATTTCTTCTAAAACCAGTGGTCTTGCCCTGGCCTTCCCGAAAGGCTCCTGAACCACCTCCATTGGTGGCTGAGACTGATACGACCTACAAGGTCCGCTGTAGGGGATGCCAGAGGGAATACCTCCTTTCTTGGGAGGGTTATGGACCTGAAGAAAATTCATGGGAACCAGCTTGAAACATCCTGGACAAAACCCTCCTCCTGGACTCTCATTGTGCCCATCCGGGCAAACCCCAACCTCCAAGGGGGGGGCATAAAGGGGGGGGAACTGTTACGCATGCTGTCCGTGGCAGACCAGCTGCACGGCCCCCTCTCCTTTCTACAGTGACTCCAGCTCCTAGTTCCTCTTTGCTGGCAGTGGTGGGCCGTCAGCTCCGTCCTTGGGCCTCCCCCTTTGCCTCCGGCCCAGCTGCAGCCCCTGGCATTCCCAGTCCAGCCACCACACCCATTGCTTCTCGTTGGGCCTCTCCGCGTAGCCCGTGGAGAGACGTTGCTACTCAGCGCCGTGCCCCTCCCTAGGCACGCGTGCAACATTGATGTTTAAGTAAGGACTGTGGCGGGAACCTAGCCGCGGCCCCAGATGATGACATCGGCGGAGCTTCAGTTTTTAAGCACAGGTTCAGCTTCATAGCTTTGCCTTTGCAACAGGTCTCTTTGCTGGTCGAGTACTCGTTGCCTCCTAGAGATTCGTCTCACTCCTGAGTTCTTGTTCCTCGTTTGTTCCTGGTTCCTGTCTTGCTCCATACCTTGGATTGCCTACTCAGACTTTGACTTTGCTTCGCCTGACCACGCCATTGACTCTCTCCAAGCCCAGACCTCTGCTTCGCCTGACTACGCTATTGCCTCCCAGACCTCTGCTTCGCCTGACTACGCGGTTCCCTTTCTCCAGGCCCAGACCTTTGCTTCACCTGACTATGCTGTTGCCTCTCTCCAGACCCAGACCTCTGCTTCACCTGACTATGCTGTTGCCTCTCTCCAGACCCAGACCTCTGCTTCACCTGACTATGCTGTTGCCTCTCTCCAGACCCAGACCTCTGCTTCACCTGACTATGCTGTTGCCTCTCTCCAGACCCAGACCTCTGCTTCACCTGACTATGCTGTTGCCTCTCTCCAGACCCAGACCTCTGCTTCTTCTGACTATGCTGTTGCGTCTCTCCAAACCCAGACCTCCGCTTCGGTTGACTACGCTTGACTACCTGCTTGATCAGACCTCAGCCTTGCTTGCCACTGCCTCCGGATTGTCACCAGCCCTGACTCAAGCCTGTTCCTTGATGCCTCTCCAGCTTACTTCCTGGTCTTGGTATATTCAGGCTTCGGCCTGCTTTTGCTTGGGTGCCCCCTGACTGCCTCAGTGCCTTTGGTGCCCGAGTCTCCAGGACACTACCTTGTCCAGTGTAAGACTACCATCTCTCACTTGCTGGTTCTGGGCTGAACTGATCTCTACATCGACTACATAAAGAGGCTCACATAAGTCCAGCCGGCCCCGGCACCCAAAGGCTCAACCTGCAGGGAACAAGGGCTGGTATTGAAGCTCCAGCTGGCCTCTGTCCATCAGCCCAATCCGCCTACCAATGGTGGGGACCCATAGGCCTCTACCTACGGGTTGTGCCAACCCCACCTCAGCCCAAGAGTCCACCTCCAGTGCAGCAAACAATGGATATTCAAATTGACCACCGTGCATCCCACTGGTTTAAATCTAGCAATTGAATGTAATCAATCATTTGAAATACCCGCTGATTGATTGAACTGTAGGTGGACTTAAATACACTTGCATAGTCCGACATCCGGTTGACTTAACATGGAACTCGCAAGTTGAAGAAATTGATTTGCTATAGTAAGTTACAACTCAGCTTTATTATCACCTGCTTTTTAACGTTAGAAATTGGTTAAAAGATTTGTTAAATTTTCTCCTTATGATCTTCACAGAAGAGTAATTGCCCCATGATGAAGGATAGAACTCCGAAACACGGACAGTGTGGGGGTTGAATTGAGTGACGATCTGGGCATAAGCAAACACTGCAAATACTGCCACGTTGGAAACAATACAGTTGTGGCTTATTTTGTTCTAATATATAATATGTCAATTAGTTCCTGAATGAACACTTTAATGATATTATTGCGATAAAATCACTACCCTGGTTGAATTTCATGTTTCTTATACATAAGCATTGCATTTAAAAAAAAGTCAAAAAGTTAAAAAAATAACAACCATGACCTATGATTAAACGGCATAGTTTGGAATGTGTTTTTACACAAAATGACGATGCCCTGTATGATGGTTATTATCTCTGAATAAGGGAGATATAATTGTGGTGTGTTAGTTGACAATTTTTTCATTCCTGAGAGACTACCACCTTCTTTATTCAATTCATAGAGTCACGTAGTTTTTTGCATATTACATGTTTGTAATAACCATACTGCTTCAGGGATATGCAATTGTGCTGCTAACTGTGAAGGAACAGATATAGAAGGAAAATAAAGGCTGTTTCTGATGACCTGGTAGACTTTTAGAGCAGGTCAAGTGGCCTATCACACCAGTATTGAAAACATTACAAAACAGAATGAGAATTGGTCTCTACTGCTAGTGTTCCAGATTTTATGAAACTAATGGTCAAGTACAAGGCTAGCACTTGCATAAAACAAATATTTTAAGACTGTTGAAAACCTATTTCTATCACAAGCTTTTGATTGTTAATTTTATTTATTATGCTGTTTTATTTGTACATTTCATTTTAGTTTTAATGTTTTATTTTATACATCCGTATTCAGTGATATTTTGCCTTATTGTATCTATTTTATTTTGTTTTTATTTGTTCATTTGTTATTTTATGAATGTCTACTTTTGTACACCTAGGGCCTAGGTATTGGTGACTAACAAATTTAAATAAACATAAAGCAGATGTATGAATTGATTTTCTCTCATTCAAGACCTTGTACATCCCTCTCTCTCTGCTAAGAGACAGGAGCAGCAGCACTGAACAATTGAGCAATGATACCCTGACAAGTGAGGTGCAAGAGACAAAAAGGTGCCAAGATTCTGTCCGATGCTGAAGGAGTGCTTCAGATGTTCGCAGACACCATGGAGACTACCCTTCAAGAGCAATGAATTGTACACAACTGGAGTTTGCATAATAGTTGTTAACACATATCCCAAGCATTATTTATATTTAACCGTGTTTCAAAGCTTGAACAATATCCCCATAGTGGTTCCCCAAAAGAAAGTCAGAGCGCCTATTAGATGCTGTATATGTCTCCTCTGAGTAACACAGCCAAGTCTGTCTGCTTTTTTCTGGCTTACTGTCTCTGAAGGATTTTAATCAGTCAGTTAAAGCAATAAAACCTTGCGAGGGAGCTCATACAGGAAAAGGGGGGATATCCCAATGATGATTTTGTTGCCAAATAGTCTGATGGATTTTTTTTCTGTTTGGCAAGTGCAACCTCTGTTTTTGTTTTTAGTAAAGTGTCTGAAAGTAATATGTAGCATGTGTCCCTTCCTAGTGAAGTCAATTCTCAGTAAAAATGAACCAACCAAACCCCAAACTATCCTTTCTCACAGTTTCCTGTTCTCTCTAGAGGTTAATGGAGAGTTTTCCCTTGAAGACCTTTTCCATCTACTCCTCTGCAGTAATGCTGTGCCCATTTTTTTTTATTAAAGTCAGCATTTTACTTTGCAGCGATGAGAAGGGTTCTTTCATTTTTCCCCCAGGGATGGCGCAGTAGGTCCTGGTCACTAAAGGTTCCAGTTCTAGTAACATTAAAGGGATTGATGCCAAAGCTCAAATGATATCTGAAACACACACACACAAAAAAAAAAAAACCCACCCCAGAGAAACTACTACCAAACATGTGTATAGTGCTACAAGGTGTATACGGTGCTGTACAGATACGCATAAGAGACAGTCCTCGTTCTGTGAGGCTTACAATGAGGTCAATACAGTCAGACAAGACAAGACAAATAAAGGTTCAGGAAGAATCAGGGAAAGATTTGAAGGTGAGTTAAAAGGTGTAGTTTAAATTGCCTGCATGGACCCTTTTATCTATTTGGTTAAAGCTGTAAGAACTGACCATTTGCCCCACAAAACAATCTATATAAGAAATGGGGTAGGTAGGTGAGACAGAGGGTGGGAGGGATCACGGATAACAAGCATTGCATCTAAATATAGGAGCCTAAAAAATCTACGGCTACAGGGAAGGAATTAGGGCTGGCAAAAAAAAAAAAGTTAGGTGATTTGTATTGATTTTCAGCACTAGGCACCTAACTTACCCCTAGATGTGTTCAGCCATGATATTTTTTCATGAGAATGGTCCCATTATCGGGGTGGGGGGATGTTGCTGTGGGGCCCCTCTGCCAAAAAAATATTGTGGCTCTATGGCGCGGTCTTTTCTCTCGCAGCCAAACTTCACGAGCCAAAAGAACACGCCTAGTGGCCCTTTAACGCAAAGGCGACCCCAACCTCATGGGACTGCCGCCAATGCGTTAAAAGACCGCTGGTATAAAAATAAAAAGATTATGGCAAAGATGGGAGGTAAGGCGAGGGTCAGTGCTGACCCTTGTCTCCACCCGAGACTGCCACTTGTGTTAAAATGTCATTTATTTATTTATTCATTTTTATATACCGTCATTCGGTTCAGCCATCACAACGGTTTACAGAAAATTAAACAATATCAGGTAACTTAAACATAAATTCAGTACAATAACTATGGGAAGGAGAGGGAAATGGAGAGAACGGGAGCTGGTGGGGTAAATAATAGAGGGGAGGGAGAAAGTGGAAGAAAGGGAAGGTAAACAGTATTAGTGTGAAGTCATGCGGCAATAAACTTGGCCCCTCCACCCCCAAGTCATCAATAAAATTTAGGGCCCTGGCCCCTTTCCATACCCACAAGTCAAAAATAGGGTCCCGGCCCCCCTTCCCATACCCACCCCACCCCTCCTGAAAGCCAAAAATATATATATTAGGGTCCTGGCCCCACCCCTCGGCCCTGCTGCACCATTCCCCCATCTCCGACTCCCCTCCCACAGTCCTCAAATGGATCCCTCGATGGGGCCAGGATGCCCTTAGCACCCCACCTAGTCACCGCCATTTTCCAAAATGGCACCGACCTAAACTCCACCCAGCCACATGATCTCTTTAAATGTGAGGATAACAACAAAGAATAGATGCCCAAGGGTCTTTTTCCAAATCTTTAATTGGTAGAGACGTATGTGATTAGTTAAAAATGCCCAACTCGCGCCGAGTTTCGCCACATTCAGGTGGCTGCCTCAGGGGCTTAAATGAGAGCACACTGAATAACTATTAGTTAATTCCAAAAACATCCGCATTACAGACGTATCTTAAATAAATAACGTAGCGCTTAAGCCTCTCCCGGTTCCATTTTCTGATGGCGCCACATACGTGTTTCTGCGCGTCAGCGTGTGCCGTCTCCTGAGGCAGCCACTGGAATGTGGTGAAACGGGGCGAGTCGGGCATTTTTCACTAATCACATACGTCTCCACCAATTAAAGATTTGGAAAAAGACCATTGGCATCTATTCTTTGTTGCTATCCTCACGGCGTTGTTTGATTGCCTACCTTGCTCTTTAAATGTGAAGCAGGAGCCTCAGGACCCATGTTTGGGTCCCAGGCTTCCCACCTCACATATACTGCTTTTCAAGATTGTTTTCTGCCTCATCTACTGTTTATTATTCATTTGGTGGGAGGTCTGGGAGAATGTTGGGGTGAGCTCAGAGTGAAAACCTTGGAGGGTCTCGATGTCATGGAGAAGGACTAGATGAACTGGTTGAGGTTTCGGCAAACTGGTGATTTCAGTTCCACGTGCATGTTTTAAAATACACCGACCTCTGAGCAAAAACAAGATTTAACGCAGTTGTTTTACGCGCGCACACATGAACACCCAATTTTATAACATGCGCGCACAGGTGCGCGCATGTTATAAAATCCAGGATCAGTGGGGCGGATTTTCATACTCCGCGAATAGGCCTACTTTTGTTTGCGCTCCAGGCGCAAACAAAAGTACGCTGGATTTTAGTAGATACGCGCGGAGTCGCGCGTATCTGCTAAAAACCTGGATCGGCGCGCGCAAGGCTATCGATTTTGTATAGCCGGCGCGCGCCGAGCCGCGCAGCCTACCCCCGTTCCCTCCGAGGCCGCTCCGAAATCGGAGCGGCCTCGGAGGGAACTTCCTTTTGCCCTCCCCTCACCTTCCCCTCCCTTCCCCTACCTAACCCACCCACCCGGCCCTGTCTAAGCCCCCACCTTACCTTTGTCGGGGGATTTACGCCTCCCGGAGGGAGGCGTAAATCCCCGCGCGCCAGCGGGCCTCTTGTGCGCCGGGCCGCGACCTGGGGGCGGGTACGGAGGGCGCAGCCACGCCCCCGGACCGCCCCGGGCCGTAGCCACGCCCCCATACCCGCCCCCAAAACGCCGCGACGACCGGGACGGCCCCCGACACGCCCCCCTCGGAGAACCCCGGGACTTACGCGAGTCCCGGGGCTCTGCGCGCGCCGGTAGGCCTATGTAAAATAGGCGCACCGGCACGCAGGGCTCTTAAAATCCGCCCCAGTGCGCGCAAGGGGGTGCACAATTGTGCACCTTGCGCACGCTGAGCCCGCTCTGAGCCGTGCTGCCTTCTCCCGTTCCCTACCCCCACCCCACTTTCCCTTGCCTTCCCCTACCTCCCCCGCCCTTTCCCCCCTACCTTTTTTTTCTTCTTTTTTTGGTTTCTAAATTTACTTCAGCCCTGGGGCTGAAGTAAGTAGCGCGTGCCGGCCGATTGCCGGCGTGTGATCCCAAGCACAGCGGCAAATAGCCGCTGTGTCTGGAGCCTCTGACCCCTCCCCACCCCTCCCCTTTTTGTAAGTCCCGGGAGTAATACGCGTCCCGGGGCTTTACACGTGTCGCCGGGCCTTTTTAAAATAGGCCCGCTGCGTGTAACCTTTTTAAAATCCAGCCCTAAATATATGCACATATGTTTTTAAAATAGAAAAAATGTGCTCTCTCAGGGGTAGATCTTTAAAAAATACGCGATCGCGTACTTTTGTTCGCGCACCAGGCGCGAACAAAAGTACGCTGGATTTTATAAGATACGCGCGTAGCCGCGCGTATCTTATAAAATCCGGGGTCGGCGCGCGCAAGGGGGTGCACATTTGTGCAACCTGCGCGTGCTGCCTGTTCCCTCCAAGGCCGCTCCGATTTCGGAGCGGCCTCGGAGGGAACTTTCCTTCGCCCTCCCCCCACCTTCCCCTCCCTTCCCCTACTTAACCCACCCACCCCCCCCGGCCCTATCTAAACCCCCCCACTACCTTTGTCGGCAAAGTTACGCCTGCTGAAAGCAGGCGTAACTTTGCGCGTGCCGGCCGGCAGCCCCGTTCCGTCCTCCGGTCCTGGGGGCTGGTACGGAGGCCTTGACCATGCCCCCGGGCCAGCGCCAAGCCCCCGGGCCTGCCCCCGAAATGCCGCAGCACACCCCCGAAACGCCCCCCGGACACGCCCCCTCCCGCCCCTTTTCGAAAGCCCCAGGACTTACGCGTGTCCCGGGGCTTTACGTGCGCCGGCGGCCTATGCAAAATAGGTGCGCCGGCGCGCGAGGGCCCTGCGTGCGTAAATCCGGAATGATTTACGCGCGCAGGCCTTTTAAAATCCGCCCCTCAATGTTCTGCAGATATTCACGAGTTAGGAGACATACGCATATTTTAGAATCTAGGCATATCTGATACTTGCAGGTTAAAAAATACTGTAGTAGATCTGCATGCAGCCATATATGCACGTATATGGGGCCGCACCGAGTTATTTGAAAGCTACCCTCTTAGCTTTTTTTGAATATAGGCCTCTGGGTGCCTCCTACATAGCATGGAGATTTTTCAACTCGACCTCCTGGGGACGGTAACATTTAAACAGCCAGATAGGCTCACGCTAATGGACACTGCCATTTTATACCATACACGTGAATATGCACGTATGTTATAAAATCGGCAGTATGCATGTACATGTGAACACATTTTATATGTGCAATCAAATGTTGCATCTAACGTGTAAGTGGGGGTTGGGGGGGGATTTTGCTCTGCATGTGCGCTGACACAAATACCCACAGTTCATCCTGATAAAGGATAGGATTTCCTAACCCCCCTAGCTAGATAGCCTCCCTTTTACCCTATTAGCTCCAACCCTTCAAACCCTGCTGACTTACCCTAACTTTTTTTATTTTAAAACTTGCAGGCCATCCATAGCAGAAGTAAAGTTACATAGTAGGGGTCCCTGGCGCACGCTTGTGCTCATAAATATTTACGCGCAGACTTCATGTTACAGACCCGGACCTCGTCCATGCCCCGCCCTTTTTTGCCTTTTCGATTATTGCACGCTCATACTCGGGCAGTTCATAAAATCCGAATGGTGCGCAATGTCCAGAGAGACACTTGTATCTCACGGCTTCGGCTCATATGTGGCTTTTAAAATTCATCTTTTTGTTTTCAATCTGTGGACTACAAAACTCTTTCAGTAGCAGCTCTCTCACACCAGCTCAGCAATTCCTACCTGACAGTAAATGATGTCCGCAAGGCTCTCCCAGTCTGCCCATTGTCACCTCCTGCTGCAATACCTCAGAGCTTACCTAATGGCCGACTTTACACTGATATCGCTGTAGCTATGAAGGAGACTTACAGACCTATTTAAGGATGCATTTGCCATTGAGATCCAATCCTTAAAACATTGTGTCTTTTTCCTAGCAGGAGTGCGATTGCTCCCTGACGGCTTGTTTTTCTCTCTCTCTCTCCATGGTAGTGTGTCTCTCTCATCCCCCCATCTGTGCACCTCTCTTTTCCTAGCATTGCATGCATGTATCTGTCTCTGGCCCTCTCCCCTTCTTCATTAGCACATCATTCTCTATTTCCCTGTTGGCTGATCTTTCTCTTGGCCTAACAAGGCAGTTTTTTCCTTTCTTCCCCCTGGAAGCATAGCTCTCTTTCTGCCCCCTAACCTCAAGTTTGTGTGAAAGGAAGCATGCACCTCATTGCTGGTGTGAATGAATACACATGCAGACTTTACAACCATAACTGCAAACAGAAATGGATAAGTGGGCTTCAGTAACTGAGCATAGCTCAAATTGATGTTCAGATCATTTTAGCATAGGAATTAGCACTTGGTGAACTGTTCCTGGAATAAGCAACTTAAATGAACTATCTGAAACTGCCTTAGTTGTTACTGGATGCTATCATTCATCCCAAAAGAGTAGAAAGAAAATGTATCTGTAAGAAACAAAACAAAAAAATAGTATAAAGTCACATTGGAGCTGGTTTTCAAAATGACCTCAGTGCCCAAGTTAGCCAGCCAAGTTAATATTGCAACTGATAATTTTCCTAAATTTAGCCAGCTAAAATGTAGGAGGTCTATTTGAAATGTACAGTAATCTGCATTATCATGCATTATTCGTGAATAAATCCCATGCAAATAAAATGTTGTATGTTGTTAATGCACATTGTCCCATGATACCCCACATCTCAGATCACTAAATGAATCCCTTAGTTTGCTAGTATTGAAAATTAGTGCTAGCCAGATAAGGAGCCAATAATCAAAGAAAAAGCCCACCCAAGGTTTTGCTTTGCTTATTGCTCCCAGAAAAATTACCCACGGATTATAATTACCCATGGAAAGGGCTTGCAATAGGCTTTCCCCATTAGCATCTCTGACCTAACCACAGCTCTAGGATCACTCAGAATCCCAGCAGCTAAATCATGCCACCTCCTGAAATTTGGTGATTAGATTTTTTTTGCTCAGTGGGAGGTGTATTATCATAATATATATATATATGCAGCCTTGTGGTTGAGTAACTGTATGCCCCAGGAATTAAGAAACTGTGTGGTTGAGTCAAGTAGGTAAATGTACAATCTGAGAGAAATATTCGGTCTAAGAGAAGGAGAGAAAGACAGAAACAGAGAGAGTGCCTGCAGAGCACAGGAAGAAGAAATTGGCATGGAGAGGGTCAGTGTCTAACTTCTGGGCAGAGGTACCCTTGCCTGAGAGAAGGAACATGGCCTCCAGATAAAGAAGCTCAGGATCCCTTGAGAAATGTCATGATTCCATCAGTAAAGGAGAATTAGATACCTGGTAAAGGTCAGAATACTGGAAAAGGTCCTTAGGAGAGAAAGGAATCATTATGAGATTTATTTTGTAACAACCTGCATACAATTCCGTAAAAATTGCACCAATTTTCAAAATGATTTTATATGTATATTTTGAAAATTGTGCCCTTTATTTATACTGATAGTGGTGATGGGGAAAGGGAGGGGAAGGAGTAGTAGAGCCTTCTTCAGCAGGCAGACAGACAAGTATATGTGTAAATCAAACAAACACGAACTACTCAAATGGAATATCAAAAATCTAAATAAAAATGCAGACACTGACCAGCTAGCAAAGTTAGCTGGATAAATATCCGGCTAACTTTGCTGGGATATTGTGTCATGACAGTTATCTTAAACCTAGCTGGTTAAGTACAAATTTAAAAGCGAAATAACAGTTCAATTTGTGAGACTGTCAGAGTATTTTCCTAAGTAAGGAAAAGTCTCAAAGCAGGGAGGGTATCAAACACATGCACACTATAAAATATTTTTATCTTTACCCTGGAATGCATATATGCTTACGTGGGAATAAATGCAACGCAACGTAAGCAAGTATTTCAATGCATTGAACACACGTACTTTTCTTTCCTAATTTAAAAATATACGTACGGATATTTTACGCATGAAAATAAAATAGGATTTACTTGCATAAAACCCAATTTACATATGTATGTCAGCACATAGTTGAAAATAACCAGTTTATTAGTTATTCCACCAGTCCACCCAGGCCTTCTCCAGATCGGGACCCTCTTGATTCTTCAGTCTGAACCCTCCCCAGTGCACTCAGACCTTGCACCCCCCCCCATGTACACTTCAAACAAGTCTGATATCAATTATGCTAGACAATTGGCAAAGTGAAGTTACATGAGTAAGCTGTCAAAGCATTAGTGTCTTTTAAAATAGCAACTTAAGCGCATGACTGTTGGCCTTGCCTCAGAATACCCACTTAGACTGCCCCTTCTTTATACACATATATGTGTGAGTGAAATGTAAAGTACACACATATTTTCGACTTTTATAAAATACCAATTATGTGAGTGCAGATTTCTTATATGCATATATGCTAATTTTTATATGGAATTCTTTGAAAATAACATCCCAATATCATTTAATCTGCAAAGTTTCAATTTTTTTTTGTAGTTCCAGTATGTTCCTCCTTAAAAGCTTTTCTGCTCTTTACATGCATAGCATTTTTGCTATTTAAGTGTGTGTATATAGTATACAAAATTGAAGGTGCTTTACCAAAAATTACCTACAACTACAATGAGACCCTGCACCCCCTCCCCTCCACTTAAGTGCTTGCTATCCAAGCAGGTACCTGAGGCACAGGGAGATAACATGATTTGCCCAAGGTTCAATGCCCAGGTCTTCTGGCTTTCAGTCCGTTATGCTGACCCTGGACCACCCTCTCCCATGTTTCAGTTCATTCAATCAAATATTGCAGGCCAGTGCTTGTTGGTTGTAGATATATATATTTCCCTGAAGCATACAGTATTTCTATTTTGCACTCCATATGGCTATTTTGTGTTCTCCTATATGTTCTTTCAGTGCCTGTACTGTCATTCTACCATAAACCATGCCAAAAAGGCCCACAGCCATGCTGCACAATGAATAAAAGTCTAAAATGTCATATTTTGTCATAGTTTAGAGATGCAGGCCAGAGGACTAGTAGTTTATGTACTGAGAACCAGGCGATCCTACTTCATTACACCCTTATGTGATTTTGTTTTACTTTTATAAAAGTACCAGGTTTCGGGTACTTTATAGATGTCAAGACAACACATATTTAGCAAAATTCACTTTTTCACCATTAACATAAAATGAGAGAAATGCCATATAAAATGGCAAAATGTAATTTTTCTTTGACTTTCAGATATAAAATTTTAAAAAAGCGATAGGACATCACATTATTTTATTACATTTTCAGTCAAACAGAACCAGATGATTGTGGTAGTGAGCTGTTAAACATGTCATCTGAAGAAGGGACGGAAAGGGTTGGAAAAGCTCACTCACTGAAGTTGGATAGTTCTGAAGTTGAGCTAATAATAGGTATCACAGCTTGCATAGAAGTTAGCTAATTTGAACAAATTAGTTCTGATGTCAAAGTCATCAAAATTGGCAAAGGGTGTAAAAGATAACTTTTGTTTGATACTCTCTTGTATGCAGGAGTCAGTCCTTTGTCAGATAAATTTGTCACAGGGTTGTTGGGGGATTTTACATTTAATTTTCTAGTGAATTACATGCTAATGCAAGGTTTTAGATTGACAGCACCGTGAAATTCATTTAAAACTGATTTCAAATGCATTGCAAGAATATTAAATCAGCACTCTATGGTATATGCAGAGGATGATATGTATACATATACACTCAGGATGTGCAGTTGTTTTACCCAAATGGGTAAAATGTGATGAATGAGTCTATTTTTGGTTCATTCCAAATGGACCAAAAATGAACTCATTCTGAAAAATCTGAAAATTATTTGTTTTGGTAAACGCTGAGTGTTATTTACCAGCACATCTGCCCCCCCTCAGCCTTCCTGCAGCTCCCTCATTGGAGGTTTACAAGAGAGAAAGGCTGTGATTTAAAAATGGCATCATGTGAAGGCCAGCCAGGGCCAAGTTGCTTTACAGCCATTAAGTAACATGGCCTTAAGACAAGTTTTATAGCCGTAAAAGGTATTTCATGGTTGTAATATTTTATGGCCATAAAACAACTTGTTGCCAGCCAAGCCTGAGATGGCACCATTTTTAAATTGCAGCCAGTAGGGCAGGAGCAACTGGGGCTCGCTTCTGTCCTAGCTTGGAAATCCCCCAGTGGGGTAAGTAGGGGGCTAGGGAGACAAGAGACTGTGGAAGAATGGGGGTCCTTTCATTCTGATTTGTTTTGTTTTAATTTAAGATTTATTTCAGTTCCTCAAACCAAACCAAAATAAACATTGAATGAAATGGGGCAAACCCAACTTGGATTTAGCCAAGGGAAGTCTTGCCTCACCAATCTGCTACATTGTTTTGAGGGCATAAATAAACATGTGGATGAAGGTGAGCCAGTTGATAAAACGTATCTGGATTTCCAGAAAGCATTTGACAAAGCCCCTCAAGAGAGACTTCTTAGGAAAATAAGAAGTCATGTGATAGGGGACAGTGTCCTATTGTAAATTGGGAACTGGTTAAAAGATAGAAACAGAGAAAAGAAAATTCTTTTAAACTCAGCTCATTGTTAAACTCTGGAATTCAATGTCAGGGGATGTGGTTTCTACCGTCAGTGTTACTGGGTTTAAAAAAGGTTTGGATACGTTTTTAGAGGTTAAATCCATAAACTGCTATTATGGTAATTAATAAGCAATAGTAGCTTCTGATCTGTCTAATGTTTGAATAATTGCCAGGTTCTTATGGCCTGGATTGGCCACTGTTGGAAACAGGATACTGGGCTTGATGGACCCTTGGTCTGACCCAGTATGGCATATCTTATGTTACGATAGAGGTCAATAAATAATGAGTGGAGTAAAATGAGTTGTTAGGATTAGTTAGTGTGTGGGCCCTGGGCCGAGGTGAGAGATGGTACTGCCCACAGGGAGGAGCCCCATGAGCCTCACCGTCAGGAGGCAAGGTCTCAGTGACATCAGACACAGTATCAGTCTAGAGTCTTTATTAAAGAGAAAGGGTGACACAACCCGTGAAGTGGGGGGTGCCAGAGAGGAGGTCTTAGACCCAGAGGCACAGGGTCCGTAGATAGGAGAATACCCCCAAGTGGATACCTCTGTAGAGTAGATGATGATCCACTAATGATGTCTTCAGTAGAGACGGTAGTGGTCCGCAGAGTGGGGTACACCAATGAGGTCCTTAGAAGAGATGGTAATGGTCCATGAAGCGGGATACATCGGAGCAGGTCCGATGTACCCCGCTGATGAGGTCCTTAATAGAGATGGTAATGGTCCACGGAGTGGGGTTCTCATTGAGAAGGTCCTCAGTAGAGATGATAGTGATCCGCAGAGCAGGGAGCACCTGTGAGGTCCTCAGTAGAGATGGCAGTGGTCCATGAAGTGGGATACACCAGAGGAATCCTTGGTAGAACAGGAAGTAGCCCACAGAGCGGGGTACTCATAGAAAGAGTAGCAAAGGTTCCAGGGAAGCCCCAGGGAATGGGCAGGCAGAAGTTCCAAGCGATAGGCCCTCTGAGGAACAGATAGCCAACACGAGGAGAGGACTCCTGAGGAGCGGGTACCCCAAGACATCAATGCCTGGAAACAGGAACTGGAACGCAGGTCTTCTGAGAGCAAAGTGGATTTAGCAAGAAGGATTCTCTTTGCCAAGTCGTCAGTAGGCAGGGTCAGTTGGCTTAAATGTCCTGGAGGGATGACGTCATCCGGAGGGGATGGCCACGAGGTTCCCGCCATGATGGCTTTAAGACTGGCCAGTGCGTGTGCGCCTAAGGACTTCTGATGGCAAGATGGCGGTTGGCGGCGTCCGTGCCACCCTGGGAGGCCTGGGCATGGTAGGCAGGCCATCGGCAGCTGGTGGAGGCTGGCAGTCTACCCCATGGAGTCAGGGAAGTAAAGAAAGAGGTGAGCAAGAGTGGCCAATGGGAGTAACATGAGTAAACGTATACTCAAAAAGTTCAAAGACTAGGGGAAGTTAAGTTGTACATTTAAAACTAATAAGAGAAAATAGATTTTTACTCAAAGTATAATTAAGCTCTAGAATTCATTGCCAAAGAATGTGGCGAAAGCTGTTAGTGTAGTTGAGTTTAAAATAGATTTGGACAAGATCCTGGAGGAAAAGTTCAGAAACCAGTATTAAGGCGGAGTTCCAGAAATCCACTGCTTATCCCTGGGATAAGCAGCATGGAATCAATTGACCTTTTGGGATCCTGCCAGGTACTTGTGACCTGGTTTGGCCACTTTTGGAAATAGGATACTGGCCTTGATGGGCCTTTGGTCTGACTCAATATGGTAAATCATATCCTTAGCCCTCAGAATGAAAAAAAAAAAAATTAAATCAAGATTTCCTCTCTTCATATCCCTAATTCACATATATGCCCATCCATATATAGATGCACTTAGAAACATACATGCCCAAGATTGGTAATTTTCAAAATGTCAATTGTAACTTGCACATATAAAATAGGGAGTTATGTGCATAAGTCAGCAATATGCATACACTGTGAATTTTCAACAGCCTAAAAGTAGGCAGTTCTTCATACTTTATGACCGCTCTTGGGACTATACCTTCAAACTGGTATCTCTCTACATGAACTCTGTGAAGTGCTGGCTAACACAGAATAAACTTCAACTTAACATCCAAAGGATATAAATTATCATTCTGTTTAACATTAAGGGCCAGATTTTCAAAGTGTTACGTGCGCCGGGCCTATTTTAAAAAGGCTCGGCGACGCGTGTAAGTCCCGGGGCTTTACTAAAGGGGCGGTCTGGGGGCGAGGTGGGGGCAGGACCAGAGGCCTTCGACAGAGAGGTTATTGTCGCTGTATCGGAGGATCGCGTACCGGCAGGCGCAAAAGATAGGATAAACATTTGGGGGGGGGGGGGGGGGTGGGTGGGAAGGGAAGTTCTCTTCCAGGCCGCTCCGATTTGAACGGCCTGGGAGGGAATGGGGGAAGGCAGTGTGGCTCGGTGGCCCAAGGTGCACCCCTTTGCGCGCGCTGACCCCTGATTTTATAACGCACACGCCTGCGGATGCAAGTTATAAAATCGGGCGTACATGTGCGCGTGCCGGGTAGCGTGCTCACATGCAGGCTGCGCGCGCTCCTTTTAAAATCTACTCGTAAATTACTATGCATGGTGTTTCCCTCTATATTCTCTTTCTAGGGCACTTTACCAAGTTTACAAAAGTCAGGAACCTTGGACTTCAAATAGATTCTTTCTTCTCTATGAAAACTCATCTTAATTCTGTGGTTAAGCAAACTTTCTATAAACTGTGCTTATTATGACGTTTAAACCAAAATAAGAAAAGTCTGATTTTCAGTTTGTTCTCTATGCACTTATATTAAACAGTCTGGACCACTGCAATGCCCTATATCCTGATTTAGCAGCATGTGCTACTAGGCCACTGCCCGTCTTCTTACCAGCACTAAACTATGACAGCCCATCTCTAAAATGTTAAAGGCACTTCAGTGGCTTCTGGAATATTGGTGTATATACTACGAAGTCGCCACCTCTATTCAGAAGCTACTAAACAGCACTATATCTCCATTGGTTACGGTTGCCAACATTTCCACAGTCCAGGATTGGACACTCAAAAACTGAGGGGGTGGCACCCCTCCTCTCCCCTTCATTTGCATACATGTGCATAAAACAAAATCAAGAAATATAAATCATAAGAATAAAACCATATTAATAAAAAGAAAAACTATTTCAACACAGTTGATGAACAGAATATTCAACTGGTAAATTTTAAAAAAGTTTTTAAACAATAACAACATTTTTCAAAACAGCAGACATATCAAATAACATCCAATAATTAAAACTAATGATTAAGAATCCCCCACTCCGCATTCCTGTGAACTCTAGATTCTAGAGACTATGTAATTATTGTGGATGGGCAGTGTGCATGGACTTGTAAAACAGGGGTATCAAGGGCCTCAATCCAGTCAGATTTTAGGATTGCCACAATGAGCGGGCATGAAACCTGCATGTACTGCCACCATTGTGTGCAGCAGACCTCATGCCCGTTCATTGTGGCAATCCTAAAAGCTTGACTGGATTGCAGCCCTTGGGGATAAAGTCTGGAGACCTCTGCTCTAACACACATTTGTTCTCATGCACGTGATTAAGGAATGGGAATGCTCGCACACTTACTTATTCACGCTCACACAGGTAACCTGCAGCCTGGGGAGAGATGCTTTGCTCCTGATGGGGAGGGGGAGGGACAGGTTGCATTTCGAGGGGGGGGGGGGGGTTGAAATTGCTCTAGGGTGTGTGTGTGCCTGGGGGGAGAGAGGGAGATGGGAGGAGGGGCATCACTTACCCGAGGGGGGGGGGGGGGTGTGCCTGTGTTGCACTGGTGAGGAATGTTTGTGGAATAACTGGGATGTTGCAGTCCTGGCCTTTGGCAAAGTGAGAGGGCAAAGTACATGCTACTAGTAGGGAGGTGTACGGCAAAGAGGAGACCAGAGGGGATACTGGGAAGGAAGGGGTGGAAAGAGGAGCCAGGGCAGTCAACCATCCAGGATGCACCGTGCCAAGCCTGGAGCGGGACCACCCACGTACCTCATCTGGGCATAAGTAAGGGGGTGCTGGAAAGAGGGGGTGAGAGAAAGGGCTGCTAGCAGGTGAGAAGGACAGGAAAGGGGTCAGGCAGTGGGGTAGGAGGAGAGAGGAGGAGGCTGGCAGGGGCTTCTTCCTCCTTCAGCAAAATTCTCTTTTCCATTCAGCCCCTCCCCAGTGCGCTCGTCCCATTCCCCTGCGGTCGTTCCTATTTAGCCCCCCATTCACTCTCTGTCTTCTGCCTCTTCCCCCTCTTCACTTCAGCATCCCTCCTACTGTCCCCTCTTATTTTCACCTCACTCGTTCTCTCCAACGTCCCCACCCCGCCCTACTCATTGCTCCTGCCTTGCTCCCCAGGCACCAGCTTCTCCTGGCCCTCCCATCCGTCCATCCACTATTTTCCATGACCGTGGTCCCTGTCCTGGTGCTTGCAAGTCCTGCTTAGACTGAAGGCAGTGGTGCTGAGCTGGACAGCAGGCAGCCAGTCCCAACCCAATCCCCACATGACCCAGTGGTCCTGATTTGCGGGTCTGGACTAGATGGGAGACAGGTGCGCCACGCGGTGGTGCTGAGCCGGAGCAGCAGACCCGTAAGTGTTATGATCCGGGAGGTGGACCCTTGGTCCGAGGTAGAGTTGGCACTACTTAAGAGACTAAACTCTGCCAAGTTCCTACCGTCAGAAGGGAAGGCTGAGCTCAGAAGATCTCTTGAAGTTGGAGAGGGGAATCTGGATGCAGGCGCCTCCTGCAGGTCATGTAAAGTTCTAAGTCAAGCTTGAGAGTAGTCAAAGCCAGTCCAAGGGTCAAAGCCAAAACAGGGTCAGCAGCTGGTCCACGAGTCCAAGCCAAAGGATGATCAGCAGCCAGTCCAGGGGTCAATGCCAAAGAATAATCTGCAGCCAGTCCAGGGGTCAATGCCAAAGAGTATTCCGCTGTTGCGATCCCTCCTGTGGTTGCCCCACAGGAGGCATCTTACCTTCTCTTCTGGAAGCCGTTCCGAAGCCAGGGCCTTGCCTGCGAACTATCCAGGATTTGCTCCAGGGCCTGGGAGGCCTCGCTGTTCTCGAGGCCTGCCTGTGGCTTGCTTGGCTCTGCTTGGACTTCCTGGTTCGGCCATGCCCTTCTCCCTACGGGCCGGCCCACAGCACTCCACCGCAGTTATAGGGCCGGTGAGGGGCGGTCCAGGTGAACTCCTCCCAGGGAGTTGTCTGCATACAGCAGTATAAAAGGACTTTCACTTCAGTTCCTGTTTGCCTTTGGTTTGAGTCTCACAGTCGTCTGTGCTTCTTTATCAATCCAGGTCCACTGTGGTCTTTGCTTGTCTTGATGGCTCCCTGTCTTGTGTCTCTGCCTGTTTCCTTATTGTTGGTTCCAGATGTTCCTAGATGTTTGTTCCTGGTCCAGTTCCTGATGTTCCTGCTTGCCTCAGACTGCCAGGAGTGCAGTATTCCGCTTCTTCCCTGCGCTTCTCCCATTCTCAGCGTGGTCCGTGACCAGCCTTCCTGGGCTGTGTAGGGCACGTAATGGGACAGGGTGGTCCGCGACCAGCCCATTGGGTCCACCCGTGTCGGTGGGCTGAGTAGGGCGCCCTGAGGGACAATGCCAGTGTCTTCCTTCAGCCATCATCTATGATGTCTCCGCTTCAGTCCTCGTCTATGAAGTCTTCGCTGCAGTCTTCATCTGTGATGTCTTCTGTGTTCCAAGGACTTTGTCTGCCCTTGTCCTTTGTCCGGCCTGCTGCCCAATGCCATTACCCAGCGGCAGGTCCGAAAGGGCTTGGAACAGTCGGAGGACCGTTCATCAATCAACATTGCGTTGTTGGTTGCCATGGGCGTGCAGGTCCGGTTGAGGGTCAGACCTTGTTCTCTCATCCTTGCTTCAGCCTTGCCTAGCCCTCCATGCTTGCACCAGCTCACCTCCCACGGTGTGGCTTGGGGCTCCTCCCTGAGTCTTGTCGTGGCCCAAGGGCTCACTACCCCTGCTCTAGAGGTGACCGAGCTCGTAGCTGAACCCGAAGGCTTCCAAACCCTCGGGTCGTCAGCAGCGTGGAGGACGCGCTCGTAACATCTGCAGCCAGTCCAGGGGTCAATGCAAAGAATACAAACAGCGGAAGCGGAACAGGAACGGGACACCAGGAACTCAGAACAACACACAAAGGAGCCAAGAAGCCAAGGCAAGGTCTGAGGTACAGTGGTGCCTCAGTAACAGTGGGCCCCCTGCTGTCCAGTCTTCTTGATGTCACTGCATTGGGATATGGCCTGTACGATGGTCCACCATATCTGGCTCTTAGATGCTCTGGACGTCATTGCAGCCCGGTTGCCAAACAGCAGGTGGTAATTCTGAAGGACGCCAGCAATGAGTTGCTTGTTGCCCTCCATGCTGAACTTGTAAGCGCATAGATGCAACCGACCTGCAGGATAGGGTTAACCCAGGAAAGTGGTAACCCTATCCTGGCTGCCGCAGGATAGGGTTACCACTTTCCACTTCCGGAAAGGTGTCACTATCCTCACTCTTGGTACCATTCCTGCTCCCCTCCCTTACCCCCCCCCCCCCCCATCTGCCCTGACAACTCCCCCACCCTCTGCCTTCTCTGTCTAGCCTTAACCTGCCATCCTTCTCCCAGCACACTTACCTGACTAGCCCCTTCCCCCTCCGGCATCCTCCTATCCCTTCCCTTCTCCCTATCTCTACTCTTACGTCCCTACTCATCCTTCTACCACTCCTGCCCTCTTCCCTCCCCCTCTCCTCCTTCCTGCCCTCCTCTCCCCCACAGCTTTCACATTCCATCCTCTCCTGCTCCTCACCACTCCTCCATTCCTCACTCCTCAACTCACCACTCCTCCACAGAAAGGGACAAACAGACCAACTAGACAAACACACAAAAACTTCCAGACACAGATAAAAACAAGAGACAAAAGGTAAAGGGAAACAGATGAGAATATTAATCAAGACAACTCACTCAGGGAATCAAGAAAAACAACCCCTAAACTAACCAACTCACCTCTTCTCTTTCTCCAATGCCTGACACACCCTGAAAGAAGCAGCTGCAGGAAGCTGGTATATATAAACAAAAAAACAATGCATCACGATGCAAGAGTATCGCACATCACAATAATTACATATGCGGTACAATATATCCTTACTTTTCCTAACCATGCCCATCTTTTTATCGTGTGCAGTGACCATGCTATAGTTCAGCTTTATTTACTACAATTTGATGAATCTAGGCCTAAATGACTTGCCCAAGGTCACAAGGAGCAGCAGTGGTTTTAGCATGCGTTATAATGCATAAACAAAATATTTGTTGTTTTGTTTTGTGGTTCCAATTTAAAAGGACGCAAAAAGCAACACATTTTCATTTTACTTCTGCTAAAATGCCAAAGCAAGAAAAAACAGTGAAATGAAAACAAAATGCAAACCCTCAAGTACGTGCCTACTTTTAGGCTGCTGAAAATACACATGCGAGCCTAACTTTCAAATCTATTTGTGGTTTGCAAGCATAAGGGAACACATGGAGATTTATCCTTGTACTTTATAAACTATGCAGTGAGAGCTGCACAGTTTATAAAATACCAAGGAGTTATACCCTGAATGTACACTTGTATGTTTCATTATGTAAAAATATTTCCAGTGCAATGAAAGTGCTTACTTTCATTTCCTATTTTATAAACATATGTGTATATTTTAGATGCAAAAAAACATTTACACATAACAACCCCAATTTATATGTGGAGCCAGGTATTTTATAAAGTATGCAGCTATATCATTTTTAAAAGACTTACTTGCGTGTGCACTTTTCATTTTCAAATGACATGGAATGAAACGAAGTGTTGCAGTGTATTTCTTTGATGCAGTTTGGAAAATGGAAGGGCACCCCTACTGTTAGGTGCAGCACTGAAAATGTGTCCTTAGGCACAGTGTAGTCTGCATTTAATTCCACCTCAGACGAGTTTGGCATGCAACTCAGACAGAATGCATTGAAATGGGATGGAAAGTGAAGTCCTCCTTTTCTGCGTCCCTCCTCCCGGAGCACATGACCCTACAAGGAATGGGCCAAACCACAAGGTAATTACCCAATCATGTAAACGGAGCTGTCTGTGAAGAGAGTTGGAATGCGTCTCCAAATACACAAACACACAACCCCTCTCGGGCGAGCACATTTCCAAGGTATGCGGTAATCTCACATGGCTGCCCTCTGGGATCCCCGGGGAGGGTTCGGTTTGCTCCGAGCTCTTTCACTCCTCCCCAAAAGCCAAGTCCCTAACAACCCTTCTGGCTTCACACAGATGTGAACCATTAGGAAACTCTTAAAGCAGAACATTATACCGCCCCGGTTTCAACCTGGCACGAGAGGGGGTTTTTTTTGTTTTTTTGTATGCTAAGGCCAGTTTAAAGAGACAGATGCTGATTTCTGTCACCAAGGTTTCTCTGGATTTAAGAAGCTAAGTAAGCCCGTCCATGGGACTCTTTCTATCCGTAGAAATCTAACACAGTAGAGCCTGAGAGAGCAATAAAACTAAATAAATCCTCATTGATAAGGAATCCCCCGCCCCCTCCAGATACCAAACACATCTTTGCAATCATCAATACACAGAAATACCCAGGTTGCGCTAAAGCATTACACAGTTCAATAGTATAACTATTAAATGACGAGACAATTAATCTAAATAACTAAATTTGTAGCAAAGCGAAGCGGTTTTAAAACCTGCCTCTAGAACATGAAAGACTAGTCTGGTATGGGAAGGGGGGGGAAAGCAAACGTCTTTAAAATTAATATTATAAGCATGATTCCATCCCCACACAAATGTACCATTAAATCATAATTTTTAATGCACTCTCTCGGTACCTAGTCAGTGCATTCTTTAATGCAATTTAAGTAAAAATACCCTTAGATCCTGGGAAGGGTAAATAAGCACTCTGCTGACATTGCCTCTATTTAAATAAACTGCACACTGCGTGCATCTTTTGCATAAAACAATATTCAAGTAGGGTAATTTTAATGTTCTGAGCTATTTTTGACGTTCTCTGGATTGCTGTTTGCATACATTTGCATATCCTAGGAGAATTACACCAGGAATATGCAAATGATCTTTGCCAAGGCTACAGAGATGGAAACTCTTCCACATCTGCAAAGCGAGCTTTCTGCATCTTCCCCTGATGGCAAGCTGCTTATAGATTTAAAGTTCGCTCTGTTACTTGCTGCAAGACCCTAAAAATAATGCATTAGTTCAGGGAGAATACGAAAATTATGCATTAATGAGGAAGCTGGAAACAGAAGGTCATGCTATTCATTTTTATTGCCCCAAATTACTTAAGTAAAATTTCATGATATTTCATCAATTATCAGAGATGAATCATAAGCAGTCATCCTCTTGTCACTAAGATACCACCTTCCAAACAGGTAGGAATCATAATAAGCCTTTCACCATCAGTTTGCTATCTTCTCAGACCTTCCCCACACCTGTCACTCTCTGCCTTCCTCTCATCTCTCTCCTTCTCCTTCACTCTCACCTTCCCCTTTCTATCCTTCACCCTCACCCCTCTTCTTTCCCCACCTTCTCCTATCCTGTAACCACAGTTGCCTTCTTTTCTCGAGACAGTGGCACACCTTAGAGGTTCCCGGGTCACATGACTTAGTGTTCTAACTTTAAGCGCCATGGCACTGACAGAACCCACAGAGAGCACGGAAATATAGCACATGGGTTTCCAGTGCCAGGAAACTCAAACTGAGGGACATGCCGAGGAGGATCAACCTAGCCTACTTTCCAGGTGTGGCTCTCCTGCTGTTGAGCAGGGGGTGAGGCGTACCCAGGTGGTGAGAACCCACACATACAGTGTCACTTCAAGTGCTTTGCTAACCAAGGCCTAGATTTTCTAATGTACCGTGGTGTCGTGAATTGCGCGGTAACAGGGGGGGGGGGGGGGGGCCTGCGATAGCTGGCAGTGATCGCACCTCCACGGTGCGATCACTGCTGCTTTTGCACCCAATAGTGCCATCGTAAAAGGTGGCGCTATTGGGCGTGAAATTGGAAACAAAAAGGCTCCTTACCTTTTCGCCATCCATGCTGTCTTCGCGGCGTCCACCCCGACTCTGCCTCTTCTGGAGCAAACGCCGCCCGGACTCTGTCCATTTTTAGCTATCACATGTGAAAAGAGACTTTTTGCGTGCAAAATGTCCCTTTTCACATGCGCTACCTTTAGAAAATGACCCCCCAAGTTATGTAAAGATTTTTATAGTTCTGTTGGTTTAAACAAAAGACATCCAGTGCAACAGATTGGTTTTATTTTCTATTAATGTTTGTAAGCAGTGGCTTGCTTTCTTCAAGTCTACCTGGCTAATAATTTCTGGACTTTTTTTTTTATCCAGGAACTTGTCCAAACCCTTTTTAAACTCAGTTCTGCTAGATGCCTTGACCAGACCGTTTGACAAGAAATTCCGTAGCAATTGTGCATTGATCGAAACAATATATTTTCTACAATATGTTTTAAATCTGCTGCCCTTTAGTTTCATGGAGTGTCCCTTAGTCCTTGTGCTATATCAAAGAGTGAAAGACCATTCACTATTTATCGGTTCCACTCCACTCATGATTTTATAAGCTTCTGTCACATTGCCTCTCACTTGCTCTTCTCAAAACTAAAAAGCCCTAACCTGTTTAGCCTTTCTTCATAAGGGAGCCGTTCCATTCCCTTTTTCATTTTTGTTGCCCTTCACCCTACCTTTTGCAGTTCTGTTGTATCTTTTTTGAAATGTGGTGACCAGAACTGAATGCAACACTCAACATGAAGTTGCTCCATAGAACTATACAGAGGCTTTATGATAGTCCCTCTTTTGTTCTCTATCCTAACATTCTGTTTGCTTTTTGACCACTGCCATGCATGGAGCTGAAGATTTCAATGCATTATCCATAATGATTCCAAGATCCTTTTCCTGAGTGGTGACTCGAACCCAGCATTGTGTATCTATCTATAGTTAGAGTTATGTTTCTTATATATACATATATACATAGAAATGACGGCAGAAGAAGACCAAACGGCCCATCCAGTCTGCCCAGCAAGCTTTCACACTTTTTTTTTCTTTTTTTTCTCATACTTATCTGTTACTCTTGGCCCCCATCAGCAACCCCCTGGTTCCTGTTTCCCTCCACCCCGCCATCGATGTAGAGAGCAGCACTGGAGCTACATCCAAGCGAAGCATCCAGTTCCAATGGTCAGGGGTAGCAACTGCTGCAATAAGCAAGTTACTCCCATGCTTGTTTACCCAGCCTGTGCCATTCAGTTCTTGTTAGTTGTTGTCTGAATATAATTATAATTCCTCTTTTCTTTATTCCCCCTGCCGTTGAAGCAGTGCGTTGCGCTGGATATGTATTCCCAGAGAAGTATCAGGGTTAATTGATTCAGGATAGTAACCACCGTAACAAGCAAGCTACTCCCATAATTATTTGTTTACCCAGACTATGTAATTCATTCCTTGTTGGTTGTTGCCTGAATAAAAATCCTCTTTTCCTCTTCCCCCCCTGCCGTTGAAGCAGAGAGCTATGCTGGATATGCACTGAAGGTGAAGTATCAGACTTTCTCCCCTGCCGTTGAAGCAGAGAGCTATGCTGGATATGCATTGAAGTGAAATATCATCACTTTGCATGTCTCCACATTAAATTTCATCTGTCATTAAGATGCTCAGTTCTTGAGTCTATATTATTTGAACCTCTGAATGTAAGAAAAATTACAACTCAACAAATAAACCAGCTAGTAGTATATAAGATGCAAAATAAAACCCCGTCTAATTGAACATCACAGTCGGATCACTACTAAGGACCTCAAAGCACCTTTGGTACCACACTGCATATCTAAGGGACATTCCTTCATTGGCTTCAAATGGACAATATTAGAGCACATTCCATTGCTCAGATGAGGGGGAGATTGTAAAGTGAAGGTAAATTTTCGTGAGAACTTTTGGATATACAAATTGGATACCATAGAGCCTAAAGGCTTAAATGACAAAATAGAGTGGTATATGCTTATAGGCCACAGGCAAGAAGCCAAGAGCTATACATATTCGTGGTATATATATGGTTAGAACCAGGGATTGGCACCCTCCGGTTTCGCGGGTTTTTCAGGTATAAAATGGCGGTGCAAACATTGTTCTGTGTCAGACGCTGAAAAGACACAGAGAAGAGTAAGGATATCACACAGAAACAAGTGCTGATCATTATTACAAAAGCGGAGGTGAGCATCTTTTCTATTTCATTCCATAAATAGTCTAAGAGCCTAAACAAGTTGGACTATATATATTCTAAGTATAAATAAAAATACATAGAATTTAGTAAAACATTAATTATTTTCACATAGGCACTCAGCTGCTTGCAAACACATTCACACAAACCCATGAGGATTCAAGAAATTGGCTGTCTCCCCTGAAGAAGGAGCATCCTCCGAAACACTGTAGTGTCGGGCATTTAGACGGCATTCAGAGGATGAAAGGAGTACTATAAACCAGGTTCTCATCGTAATAAGCACACAGCTTAAAAGGGTGAAGGAACATTATAAATTATGGATTCATGTTGGAATAAGCACATAGCTTTCAAATCTAAGCACAGCTAAGTTTATTATGATTTATACACGGCTTCAGCTGCAACCATCAGAAAAGTGCAATTTTTTGCTCAAAACGTTTATTTGCATGATACTTGGCATTGCAAAAACAAAAAATAACCCAGTGTTTAAGTGACTGATGATTATATCTGTGAAGCACACAGAAGCTAGTGCTCATGGGTTACCAGATAAAATACACTGGACCTAGTGCTTTATGATGGTCACTTAAACAAAGGTTTTTCAATAGTCCATCTTATTTACTACTAGTAAGAAATATTGATGTATTTGTTCAGTTCTTGAGTCTGGCAAGGTCCTTCTGTAGTTCCTCACAGTCTGTATGTGTTTAAACTGTTTTAAAACTTTTGGTGTCATACACAAATTTGAACACCTTCCCTTTTCTGAATTATAATCAAACACTGCACTGGTCCCAGCACAGATCCTTTAGGCACTCCGCTATTTACTTCTTTCCATTGGGAAAACTGGCTGTTTAGTCCTATTCGTTTTTTCCTGTCTATTAAGCAGTTCAGTGTGCACAGTAAGACCTTGCCTCCTGTTCCATGATTTTTTAGTCTCTCTTAAGGAATTTTGTCAAACACCTTCTGAAAATCCAAATACGCTATGTCAAGTGGCTCACCTTTGCCCACATGCTTATTCACACCTTCAAAGATTTCTAATAAATTAGAAAGGCAATGACCTTCCTTTGCCAAAACCTTGCTGGCTCTTGAGCACCAATGAATACTTTTTCTACAGTGTCTATAATTATACACATGAATAGTGGACCATATTTTCAAAAAACTCATTTGATATCTTAAAATAGTAAATATAAGGAAAAAATATGCAAAGGGATATATTGTATTTTAATAAGACTGCATTTAAACTAGGTAAGGCATATTCTAAATGATCTCCTGAATAATTATATTTTGATTTTCCTTCATTGAAATAACTATCATAACATGTTTCCCCACAAAATGTGCAGTGTGTTGCGCATCCTGGCCGCGTTGGTGCCGTGGTCGGGCCTGCTCACCTCGCACTGTCCTCCAGTTCCGGCCTTGCCACAGCCGCCAGCTCCCGACGTCCCCGACGCTCTCCCCAGGTGTCCTCGGCCTACTCCACACCACAAGCCTCTCAGCGGAGCTCCCGTAGGGGCTCCGCGTCTTCCAGCTCCTCATCCCTGCCCCTAGGCATACGTGTGGCCGACATCTCGGCTTTCAAAGGGCCAAGCACGGGAAACCCAGCTCGGGCGCATCCCGATGACATCATACAGCCCCAGTATATAAGGCGAGGCTCTGTCCCCAGAACCTTGCCTTGCCAATCGGGTCGACACCTCAGTGTTTCTAGTTTGCCTGTTCTTTGCTCCTGTGCCTGATCCAGTGTCTCCTTGTTCCAGTGTCTCCTTGTTCCAGTGTCTCAGTGTTCCCGTGGTCCTCCATGTCTTCCAGCGTCTGCCCTGTTCCTGCTCCTTGTTCCCTGGTAGTATCCTTTGGACTGATTCTTGGTACTGACCTCTGCTTACCTGACTAATACTGACCGTTGCCTGGACCTGAACTTGCCTGCCTACTGACCACGTTGACCGCTGCCTGGAACTGACCTCTGCCTTCCTGACCATGTTGACTGCCACCTGGAACTGATCCTTGCTTGCCTTGACTACGCTCGGACCCCTGGATTTGACCCCTGCTTTGACCCCTGGATTTGACCCCTGCTTTGCCTGACCACTTCTGGGTGGATACCCTGGCTTTGACCCTTGCACTTCAGACACCCTCTTCTTGCCTTCTGTGACCACCAGACCAACCTGCTAGGACTCTGAACGTGGCCTTCATCTGACCAGACCCACAGGCGCTGCCTGTTCTGCCTGGAGAGCCTTCCTGAACTGCTACCTCCCTGAGGCCTCCAGAGTCTCCAGTTCAGGTCTGGTCCATCCTCTCTGCATCAGCCGCGCAGCCTTACTCATGGTCGGCACACCGCTATCTCTCCGGGAGACCCTCTGAGGCCCACCTAAGTTCAGACGGTCTGGATACCCAAGGGCTCAACCTGCGGAAACCCCGGACCAGAGGGCTGTACCAATCCAGCACCAGGCCAAGGGTCCACCTCCAGCGCAACACAGTGGTGTATTCTTACCAGACTGATGAGAGGCTATGAAGCCCGGTAAGTGGGTAACTAAAAATAAAATCTTAAGTTTACAAGTCCTTGTTAAGTTTAATTGAAGTCAGAGGGAAATTAGACATCAGGAAACATTAAGGGATCAAATAAAATGTTACTAATCATATCTGTATAAATGTAGGGCCAGATGTACTAAGCTTTTGGGTTTTTTTCAAGGGCCTAGGTACCTTTTACATGGGTACAAGTAGTTAACCTGCCCAGATCAGCCTTTCCTGGCTGTGGACTTTTCCACCTAGAAAGTCCATGCATACTGTGATTGCACTCAGACTTTTAGCTGCATAAAAAAGGAGAAACCGGGGGATCATTTCAGAGGTATTGTTGGAAATTACATGCAAGCATGCATTTCAGTTTCCAAAATGTGCATGTATAGTAGATATGCCTCTAATAAGTATATTCCTGACATCTTTAAACACCACCCGAAAGTGTACAGCTGTTCTTTTAGTCACACAATGTTTCTTAGTACCTTGTATTTGAAAATTGTATGGATTTGTTAGGTACCCTACTTAAATTTTACCCTTTTACCTATAAACACATAGGGGCAGATCTTTAAACCTGCGCGCGGGCATATATTTGTTCGCGCAACCCGGCGAAGTAAATAAATAAATAAATACATGTCTTATTCTGTGCACTGTCCATTATTTTCAATGCTTTTGAAGGATGTCAGCAAAGTGCAGTTATGTTTAAGAACATAACATAAGATATGCCACACTGGGTCAGACCAAGGGTCCATCAAGCCCAGCATCTTGTCTCCAACAGTGGCCAATCCAAGTCACAAGTACCTGGCAAGTACCGAAACATTAAATAAATCTCAAGCTACTACTGCTAATTAATTAATAGCAGTTTTTGGATTTTTCCTCTAGGAACTTATCCAGACCTTTTTTAAACCCAGTTACACTGTCATAACCATATCCTCTGGCAATGAATTCCAGAGCTTAACTATGTGCTGAGTGAAAACACATTTTCTCCGATTTGTTTTAAATGAGCTACTTGCTAACTTCATGGAGTATCCCCTACTCCTTCTATTATCTGAGACAGTAAATAAAAGATTTTGCATGGCCTCTTCCCTTACTCCTCTCTCATCCTGCTCTTGTTCAAGATATCTTCATGCAGAATTTTTGGCATTTCACTTCTTTTATCCCCATCCTTTGTGCACACAAGGATACCCTCCTACGGCTGAGAGAATAGGATTCAGATCTCAGAGACACTTCTGCTGCTGCTGTTTAACATCCGCTGCCACTATAAGTACAGTGCTCAAGGCTGCCTGTGCCATTTTTTAAGATGGCTCCGGCCATCCATTGCTCCTACCATGTGACAGAGTCCAGTCAATGGCACCGATAGCCCCTGTCACATGGTAAGGGCAAAGGGCCATTGGTGCCATTTTGATTACTGGCAGCTGATGACCCGAGAGCAGGAGATTTCTCCCGGGATCCCCGCTGAACCACCAGGGACTTCCAGTAAGTCTTGGAGGGGGGGGGGGTCAGTCAGGTGGGGGGTTGCAATTAATTAAATTTGAAAAGTTGGGTTGGGGTGGGTTTGGGGTTTGTTTGTTTTTTATAACCCCCCTATCTGCCCCCCCGGGTTTCGGGCTTTGTTTCGGGGGGACTGATGAAATAAAATTGGCCCAAACCTCGGGAAAATGAAATTTCCCATGGCGGGCTGATATTGAAGGCTAGTAGATAACAAGTAACATAAAAATTGCCATAGTGGGTCAGACTGAGGTACTATCAAGTCCAGTATCATGTTTCCAATCCAGGTCACAAGTACCTGGGAAAATCCCAAACAGTAAATAGTTCCCATGCTGCTTGTTGTGGGACCGCGGGTAGCGGACCCATCTCTGGTGGAACGTGTGCCCTCGGGCGATGACACAGCTGTAGAGGAGCTCCAGCAAGTGCCGCAGCAGGTGAGAGGCGTCCGAGTGTAGGCTGATGAGATGGACCTTGACCACCGCTGCACCTGTACACAGTGGAAGAGATCCAAACAACACAATGTTGGTCTCATGAGTGGTCCTCCGACTACTCCTAGGCCCTTTCGGACCTGCCACATGGAGCAGCTACTACGACAGGGTGGACAGTGGTCAGAGGATGAGGACATCAAAGACGAAGACTTGAAGTGAGACAAGACTCAGGATACGTGAAGTGGAACATCACTCTGGATACATGAAAAGACAACTCGGGGAAATCCAATAAGGAATGTAGAGTTGTAGGCTAAGATGAGTCTTGGATATACGGAGGACTGAGATGGAGTCACAGGATATGAAATCCGAAGTGGAGATCTGCAGTGGTACTGTCACATCATGCGCCCTACACTACCAAGCTAGGCAGGTCTCGGACCATGCAACATGCGCCCTATACTACCAAGCAAGGCAGGTCGCAGACCACGCTAGAGGTCTCCCAGTACATTTGCTTGAAGAGAATATGAAGACAACAAAGCCTGAACCGAGACACACCAGTCCAGTCAGCTAAGACAAGACACGGCCACCAAGGACAGGATAGGCAAAGTTATATGAAGAACATAAGAACATAAGAAATTGCCATGCCGGGTCAGACCAAGGGTCCATCAAGCCCAGCATCCTGTTTCCAACAGAGGCCAAACCAGGCCACAAGTACCTGGCAATTACCCAAACACTAAGAAGATCCCATGCTACTTATGCCATTAATAGCAGTGGCTATTCCCTAAGTAAACTTGATTAATAGCCATTAATGGACTTCTCCTCCAAGAACTTATCTAAACCTTTTTTGAACTCAGATACACTAACTGCACTAACCACATCCTCTGGCAACAAATTCCAGAGCTTTATTGTGTGTTGAGTGAAAAAGAATTTTCTCTGATTAGTCTTAAATGTGTTACTTGCTAACTTCATGGAATGCCCCCTAGTCCTTCTATTATTCGAAAGTGTAAATAACCGATTCACATCTACTCGTTCAAGACCGCTCATGATCTTGAAGACCTCTATCATATCCCCCCTCAGCCATCTCTTCTCCAGCCTTTCCTCATAGGGGAGCTGTTCCATCCCCTTTATCATTTTGGTTGTCCTTCTCTGTACCTTCTCCATCGCAACTATATCTTTTTTGAGATGCAGCGATCAAGGCGGAGGCAGGTGAAAAAAGGCTCCAAAGATCTGGACAGGATTGGGAAGAGAAGATTAAAATCAGTGTTCCGACTTTGGAAGCCCTCAAGGTCCAGGGACTTCGGAGTATGGACGCTGATTCTAGGAGAAATAAAAGTCGGGATCTCCTTGGAGGCTTACACTGCCCAAAGGACATCTTGAAATGGAGGTCCGAAGAACAAAACATTAGCGGAACTTCCGAGATGAAGAGTGAAGACATCAGGAAGACAGGAACTGATGAGACGTGAGACCATGAGAAGGACGAAGACACAGTATCCTACATAAAACGAAGTGCCTTGAGAAGCAGATGACGAGAAGTCCTAAGGAGGGCTGGCTCCTTGCCAAGGCAAGGAAGGAATGAAGACAAGACCTTTTTATACTGAAGAGGAGGCGACTCCCTGATGACATCACTGCTGGACCTCCTCCCTCGCTGTCCCTTTAAGAAGGGAAGAAAGATGTGGCCTCGTTCTCTAAGAGGGAGCAGGGGAGTGCAGGACCTTGGAGAGCAGCGTCCCTGCCGCTGAAGATGCTGGTGAAGGAAAAGCAGGCCACAGGCAGGCCCCGATGATACAGGAGGCTTCCTGCCGCTGAGGAACAGCTGAGGGCGGCTCCGGGCCGCAGGAGAGACCGCGGATGAGGCCCCCACAGAAGGGAAAAGGTAGGGCCTGCAGCCTCCAGGCCGCATGGAAATGGTGAAGATAGCAGCACGGCCCCAGCTGCACGGGGAAGATGGACAGCCTCCGAGCCTTGCTAAAAATAGTAGCGCGGCTCCGGCCGTGTGTAGAATGCCAGTGGCCTCCGGGCCACTAGAAGAGTGGTAGCACGGCTCTTGCAGCGTGTGCAGTCTCAGCACGGCTCCAGCTATGCTGAAAATCGTCGGCAGCCTCCAGGTTGCTGAAGAAGGCAGGGAAAAAAAGTTGGAGAAGCTGCCCGAGAGGGCAGAATCGTAACACTGCTATTGCACAGTGGTGAGTATAGAAACATAGAAACATAGAAATGACAGCAGAAGAAGACCAAATGGCCAATCCAGTCTGCCCAGCAAGATTCACACATTTTTTTTCTCATACTTATCTGTTTCTCTTAGCTCTTTGGTTCTATTTCCCTTCCTCCCCCATCATTAATGTAGAGAGCAGTGATGGAGCTGCATCCAAGTGAAATATCAAGCTTGATTAGTTAGGGTTAGTAGGGGTAGTTACCGCCGCAATAAGCAAGCTACACCCATGCTTATTTGTTTTACCCAGACTATGTTATTCAGCCCTTATTGGTTGTTTTTCTTCTCCCCTGCCGTTGAAGCAGAGAGCTATGCTGGATATGCGTGAAGTATCAGTTTTTCTTCTCTCCTGCCGTTGAAGCAGAGAGCTATGCTGGATATGCATTGAAAGTGAAGTATCAAGCTTATTTGGTTTGGGGTAGTAACCGCCGTAACAAGCCAGCTACTCCCCGCTTTGTGAGTGCAAATCCTTTTTTCCACATTTCCTCTTGCTGTTGAAGCTTAGAGCGATGCTGGAGTCACAGTAACCATGTGTATGTTTATTGAATAAGGATATTATCTCCAGGCAGTAGCCATCATTTTGGTGAGCCACCCACTCTTCATTGACGGCCTCTTGACTTTATGGATCCACAGTGGCTATTTCCTAAGGTCCCGATTTTCAAAAGCATTTACACACTTAAAAATGGGTTTTGCCTGTTGAAATTCATTTTACCCATGTAAATGAGCTTTTGAAAATTACTACAAAATATGTATTGAATTGTTAATAAGTTTTACCGACATTAAGTGCACTTAATGCAGGTAAATAGGTTGTGAAAATTGCTACAATAGTTTGTTACATTTACGTATATATCTCCCTTGAAAAATCACCTGTAAGTTTACTTGGTTAATAGCTTATGGAATTCTCCATTTTTAAACCCAGCTCTGCTAACTGCCTTAACTACATTTTCCAGCAATGAATTTCAAAGCTTAGTTGTGCAGTGAGAGAAAACGAATTTTCTTTTGATTTGTTTTAAATGTACCACTTACTAACTTCATGGAGTGTCCCCTAGAATTTTTTGAAAGAGTAAATAACCCATTTACATGTACCAGTTCTATTCCACTCATGATTTTATACACTAGAGATGTGAATCGTGTCCTCGATCATCTTAACGATCGATTTCGGCTGGGAGGGGGAGGGAATTGTATCGTCGCCGTTTGGGTGTTTAGAGTATCGTGAAAATCGTTAAACCAGCACACTAAAACCCCCTAAAACCCACCCCCGACCCTTTAAATTAAATCCCCCACCCTCCCGAACCCCCCCCCCCAAATGCCTTAAATTACCTGGGGGTCCAGCGGCGGTCCGTAGTTAAATCGGGGGAAGGGGGAGGGCAGGAAAACCGGCACACTAAAACACCCTAAAACCCACCCCCAACCCTTTAAATTAAATCCCCCACCCTCCCGAACCCCCCCCACAAATGCCTTAAATTACCTGGGGGTCCAGCGGCGGTCCGGAACGGTCTCCTGCAATTGAATCGTGTTGTCTTCAGCCGGCGCCATTCTGCGCCGCCATTTTGCAAAATGGCGGCGCAAAATGGCGGCGGCCATAGACCAACACGATTCGACTGCAGGAGGTCGTTCCGGACCCCCGCTGGACTTTTGACAAGTCTTGTGGGGGTAAGGAGGCCCCCCCCCCAAGCTGGCCAAAAGTCCCTGGGGGTCCAGCGGGGGTCCGGGAGCGATTTCCTGCCGCGAATCGTTTTCCGTACGGAAAATGGCACCGGCAGGAGATCGACTGCAGGAGGTCGTTCAGCCGGGGTTCCGGACCCCGGCTGAACGACCGTTAAGACGATCGAGGACACGATTCACATCTCTAGCAGTGAGTTCTGTTTCCACAGTCTCTCCTGTGTAGGAGAGGTTTTGGGATGCTTTGCAGGCCGTGTACAGCTAATGCCCTGGCCAGGCCACAGAGCACAGCTCAACACACGATTGGTCGCATGTCCATAACCCCCGATGCAAAACTGGGGTTAGCTCGTCCAATCAAACGCATAGGTAATATACTGGCTCATCACATGTAAATTTATGCTGATGAGGCTATTACCCTGATTCAAAACAAAAATGTGTGCCCAAGGCGGAAGAATTAACGCATGCCCGGAGCAGGCGATAATTCTTGAGGAGCCCCAAAAAAACTGTGATATTAAGTCGGAGGAACTGAAATAGGAGAATTAAAAAAAAAAAGAAAGAGTGTGTTAACGGGTCAGGTTAAGACAAGGGATGCTCAATTAACAAGCGTCCATTTTCCCAACCCATGGCTGTGCACAGGTTAGGAAGACAGACGCTCATAAAATTTAGTGTCCATTTTCCTAGCTTGACCACCACCTCTCCTGTGCACCTGCTTTTGAGTCGACGCTAGGGAGCATAATTTCCCCCAGTGCCTCCTTTTTACCGTGGCACCCAATTTAAATATTAAATGGGGTGCCCCGGAGAGGTGGATCGGTGCGCCTCAAGGGCATGGGCGCTCAGTCATGAGTGCCTGTCTAACGCGCACCGATATTGCATCAGCCTGTTTATGAGGCAAGAAGGAGTGGAGAGAGCTGCAGAGGAAGAAGGGGTGTAGGACCCCTAGCTGAGAGGAGAATTTCTTTGTGGACTGTTCAAGATCACTGGTGGGTCATGGAGAAGTTCAGATTTCTCCCAAGGCAAAGAGAGAGACGGTTCTAACTGGAGAAATCTCCAGAAGGTATAAATGTACCTGGAGCAGGTGCCTGCTCTCATGCAGCAGAAAGAGTTACCAACTGACAGGCAACTAAATTGGAGGAAGGAGTTGTTATTCAGAGACTGTAAGGGACTGTGTTTTACTTCAGTTGGGGATTGTATTTTGTTTTGCAACATACCATGGAAGATTACAGCCTCCTACATTGTTTTCTTTGACTTTAAAAAACTGAATGATATTCTTTTGGAACCGGCTCACTGATGTGAACATTGAATTAGTGGTGAGTCTCCAATTGGGACTCCCGGAAGATTTCTGGTGTCCGGTTGGTGAATTCTGGCAGACTAAACCCCAATGTGGGCTGCAGCAGTGAACCTTGCCCTCTCTGCAGTCTCCGAAGGTGACCTCCATGGAAAGGGGGGGGGGGGGGATTACACGAAACAGCTTCTTTTTGCGGAAGTAGTGCAGAAGACCTTCAGGAAACCCTAAAGGTCTTGAAAGATTTTTTTTTCCTGTCCTCCCCTGTCAGAAGCACCGCCCAGGAGCAGGGGTCAGAACGGGGGCTGAGCACTCCTCTGTGAGCTCCTGATCCCAGCTAACCAGCAGGACAGGGGTTGCACTTTTACTCAGAGCTCTCTTGAGCAGGGAACAAGATAAGGGTTGATTTATTTCATCTTTCCTCCAGCACAAATATTGCTCCAGATGTATTCGGAGAAACAATATCCCAGTATTTTCAAGAGGACATCACTGGAGCAAAACTTTGAAATGTGTGCCATAGTTCTTATTTTTTTCTTTTATAGGGCCTTTCACATAAACTATATCATGAAGTGTTTTATGCACCCAGACAGGCAGAAAATGCAGCTGCATCGAGGGTGGAAGTTCAGGCACAGACAGTGATGTGGGAAATTAAAAGTTAGTGAAAGCAAAGAGAAAGACATTCGCTTTTCTCACGACTTGTGGCTTGTTCAATAGATCACATGGCCGTGATTATAATCCCAAAGCTGCTCCAGGAATACCTGAATGTAATCTGCTTTGAAGTGTCAAAAAGCAGAATAACAATTTAAAGCAAATAAAATCTCCTCTTCCTCCACAAAAAAAATCATTCCGGGGAGGGTAATTTTCAAACAGCTCACAGACTAAGTACCAATTCACATAACCCATAAATCCACTTTGAAAATCCTTAGGCAATTGGTGGAGCATGCACATGAACTGCCTCACACATAGTTACATCTGCTCTAAGTGGGGTGCAACTTGTGTGCAGTAACTTATCCGCATTGTTTTTAAATCAAAAACTATGTATATAAGTACCAACTATATACATAGCTTTTGATTTAAAAAAAACTCTGCCCCCCTCCCACCTCTGCCCTGGAATGCCTCTGCTCAGCTTATGGAAAAGTACACATGAAACTGTGTTATGTTTATAGGTTTATGTCAAAAGCAGATTTACGGTCATTAACTGAAGCTTATGTGTGCAAATCCATTTTGAAAATTACCCCCAAAATGTTTTTGAAAGTACCCGTAGACTTTGCAACAGTGCAGGAAACACGAAAATTGATCTCAATATGTATTTCTCCCAAAACAATGCTGTTAAGCCTCAGTGAGCTGTGCAGTTAGCAAGGTCCAGGTTTCAATTTTTTTTAGCAGCACACAAATACATTGAGAATGTGAAAGATATTCATATGGAGGTCCATATTCATATGCCATTTAGACAGATAATGTAATAGTTATCCAAGTATATTCAGCCCATACCTAGTTACCCTGCTAGAATTTAGCTGGATAAGTCAAGGGCATTCTGGGGATGGGTGGGAGGCATTCTGGGGAGGAACGGAGTTAGATGAATAAATTAACCGGCTAACTACGAATATTGAAGTTAGCCAGTTAACTTATCCAGCTGTCTTTGAGATAGCCAGATATATTCAGGGGCGCAGCTGTACCACTGAAAATACACTGCTGGTTAACCAGTTATGTGTATAACTGGCTAACTAGCACAGCCACACAAAGGCTGAATATGGATCCCATGGTTGCTGGCATTTTGTACTGCATGTGATCTTGTCTTCTCGCTTTCCAAGAGCCTTCCAATGCTATTTCTGCTTTATGCTGGCGCACTTGAACAGTGCAAGTTCTGCAAAGGAAAGAAACTGGAAGAGGGCATACCTTAATCTTTTGTCGAAATGCATTGAAGTGTCGGAATTATTAAGAGGAAAAACGCAGGAAAGGAAATGTCTTCTTTTATTACTAGATAAAAGAGAGCTACTCCCTGAAGTAGCTGAGTTTGCAACATTGAAGAGCAAAAAAAAAAATACAGTCAGGTTCCTAAGTCATTTGGCGATTGCGGTAGATTGAAACAAAAAACAAAATAAAACACTGAGCCATGTCCTCACTTGACCCAAGACTGTATGCCATAGTCTGACGTAGTACATTATTGTTCATGATCTCTGTGTGAAAGATTGCACATTAAAATAAGGGAACATGAATAAAGGCTCATAGTCTTGTTAGATCCAATTCAAACAGGCAGGTTGCTGGTGATCAGGACAACATTTCTGAATGAAAAAGATCAACACGCCTCCCGGTTAGGGTGGGATGGCAGGGCGTTTTTCAAAATCCTGCATCTGGAGAACTGGTGTATCTAATTCTGAGAAATTATTCATCTTAGACCAGGGCCTTGTATGTAAGGCATCCAAAACTCTATTAATTAATCATAGTTTTCAACTCAACTGTTTTTTTTTTATGTGCAACAACATCTACAGCACAAGTTGCCAAGCATCCTGAAATGCTTCAGCGCCTGCTCACAAATTATTAGTAAATCGGGCCTTGCATGTCAGAATCCTGGCAACTGTAAGCTGGGCTCGGATCAGAAATTATAGCCCTGGGAGCATACTAAAATGTTTGATGGTGAAGAGATGGCAAGGAAAGTGCTTAGAAAATAATAAATTGTCTCTATTACCTCTGTCGGGGGTGGCGGAGGGGGAGAAGGAACGGGATTTCATAATTGTTACTAAATATAAATATAACTATATAACTATATACCGTATATATATATATGCTGTGAGCAAAGTGAAAATGTTAAAATAAATTTGAGAAAATTAAGGCAAGTCATTCCAAAAGAAAGCAGATAATGAAAAATAAATGGCTCTCCTAAAGGCTGACTTGCAGACCTGTAAGTAACATAAAAATCCTGGATCATTATTCAGACTCGCCAACCTGTTTTGATTACCCACTTCAATATATTTAGGAATCCAGAGGAAGAAATCTCTGGCCATTATGGTTCAGTTTAGTTTATTGACTCCTATGCCTCTTTTTCACATACTCAGACTGGTTTACAAGTCATATGCTAAATCTGAAAATAATGCTGTGTAATATTAAAAACTATAAAATAGAATTCTTAAAATGAAAGTGAAGCTTGCAGCACTTCTCCTTTTAATTATTAAGGTGAGTTGCAATTCCACCGGTTCTTTTTTTTCTTTTAGTGTTTGAATAACGTGGACTGCAGTTTTCACATTCACCCTCTTTTACGCAACTTGCAAAGAATTGTAGACACATGACTTGGGTAACGAGGGCTACAGCTTTATTAACATTGCAATGCCATGATAAAAGAGAGCCTGCGAAACAGCGCAAGAGAACTCCCTCGTTCATTCCCTTATGTCACAGAAGGCCGGCCACCTTCAGCCCAGCTTGACCTTCAGGCATCATCTGGCGGAGCACTGTCGCAAACCACCACATCCCAGCTGAGGCTCCCATCAGGCATCATCGTCAGACTGCCATCATCCAGAGTAACAGTGCCGCAAATCACACCAATGGCTTACCAGGTTCCCCTATTATCCATTGCCAGCTGGGCCAGGCCTAGTAGCCACACTGCCCCCTGTAGTAATTCAGTTTTTTGGAACATTTCAGGCTAATTTTAAAATGCGCGCACTTGCGTCCATATCTGCACCTTTCGGCGTGTGAGCGGAGATATGCTTGAATTTTAAATCATGCACGTGCTACCACACGTAAGTATGCTCCTAATTTTAAGAAGTTACGCAAGCAAACCTACCTCATGTAACTCCCATAGGACTTGTTTTGTTTTTTTCCATTGAAAGTTTTATTGATTATTAATTGTGAACATTAGTGGTATAGTGAGGTACATTTCACCAACAGTCATCAGTTAATATCATAAATTTGAATGATTATACATTGAACAATCATGCCAGTGAACCAGTAACTAGCTATACAGATAGTCCTTTAAATCCTCAAATAACACAAAATGTACCCTTGCTTTAGAGCAGGTCTAAAATTATCCAGCCTTGTGTGACCAGATAATTTGCTCCTTGTCTGGATATCTTTAAAAGGTATCCAGGCAAGTAGAGGTCCCAATCTTATCTTTAAAATACACTGTCTTGTCCAGCGCTTTTCAGCCCAAACATTACACGGCCATCTGCATCCTTTCCTCATTTTAATTCTAAAATTTGCAAATGTGACCCCTCCCAGACTTTGAAATCGTCTCGCAGTTTCAAATGAATAGTTATAGCCCCCATCTCCGGTGGCACAAAACATCCCTGCCAGGAGTGAGGGTCTCAGTCACCCGCTCTAGGCAGCTCCAGCGCTGCAGTCTGATAGGTGGCACTGGGAACTAAATTACCCTTAGTTTACGCTTCCAGCATTCCCGTGAGTGAGACCCTCGCTCCCGGCAGGGATGTTTTGTGCCATTGGGGAAAAGGGGTAGGGGATGGTGGAAGTCCAAGTGGGGGCTAACTATTCATTTGATACTGTGGGAGAGTTTCAAAATACAGGGAGGGGGGTCATGTTTGCATAGTTTTAAATTAAAACGGAGAAAGGGTGTGTGGGGGTGGGGGTGGGGTGACAACCTGGTTATGTTTTGGCTTTGAGGAGCATTGGGTGAGAGTATTTTAAAGATGAGATTGAGAACCGCGAGCCCTTGGATTTATTAATTTTTTTTTAAATATTGAAACTGACAGCACTACTTACTCGGATATATCTGGGTAAGTAGCAAGTTATCCGGCCACGCATGGCCAAATAACTTTAAAACCTAACCAGCTATATTCAAAATAGCCGGTTAGGTTTTAAAAGTTAGCAGGATATATGTAGCAGGAAAACTTTAAACAAGTATATTCAGTGGGACATTTATCCTACTGAATAAACGGAACAAGTTAGTCAGATAACTTGTCCACTAAACGGCCTACTGAATGCCTGCAATTTCATTTCTCATTTCTTTCACTCTGGCATATATATATACCATCTGGTCCAAGTGATTTGCTACTCTTTAGCTTGACAGTTTGCATATATTATATATTCTAGGTTAAGATATTAAGAACATAAGAAATTGCCATGCTGGGTCAGACCAAGGGTCCACAAAGCCCAGCATCCTGTTTCCAACAGAGGCCAAACCAGGCCACAAGAACCTGGCAAGAACCAAACACCAAGAAGATCCCATGCTACTGATGCAATAAATAGCAGCGGCTATTCCCTAACTAAATTTGATTAATACCAGTTAATGGACTTCTCTTCCAAGAACTTATCACTGATGATTCAGAGGTTTGTTTAAATTTCTCTGAATCATCACCTTTAAATTTCATTTCTGACATGGGTACCGTATCTCCCTTATATCTTCCTCAATAAAGATTGAAGCAAAGAATTAATTTATCTCTCCTCTAAGTTCTTGTCTTCCCTTTTACCCCTTGATCATCTAGTGGTCCAACTGACTCCCTTGCAAGCTTTCTGCTTTGAATATACCTGAAAACGTTTTTAGTATGAGGTTTTGCTTCCATGGCAAACTTTTCACATTTTCTCTTTGCCTTTCTTATCAATGCTTTGCATTTAACTTGCTAGTGCTTATGTTGTTTCCTGTTTTCTTCATTTGGACCCCTTTTCCATTTTTTTGGGAAATGTTCTTTTAGTTATAATAGCCTGCCTCACCTCACCTTTTAAATAATGCCAGTAGTTATTTAGCCTTCTTTCCACCTTTTGTAACATGTGGAATATATCTGGTCTGGGCTTCCAAGTTGGTATTTTTAAATAAGGTCCATGCCTGCTATAATCTTAGCAGCTGCTTCTTTTCATATTTTTCCTAACAATTTCTATCATTTAATCATAATCTCCCTTTTGAAAGTTAACACTATCGCAGTAGATTTCTTTATTGATTTCATCATTTTGGACCAGTACAAAAGAAAGACCTGTATTTGGTACTAGCCAGTCCAGCTGAGCTAGTCGCAGGGAGGGCTCAGCTCCTCATAGGAAATAAGATATCAAGAGATCTTGCAGGTATGCTGCCCATGCTCCGCACAGACCTCATCCACACACCACCCCTTTTTAGCCTTTTTGATTTGTATGTGTTCTGGAAGATACATGTGCACTTGAGCGCTTCGTAAAATTTGTGCAGCATGCACTGGCTCAAGACATGCACGTATCACTTGGTTTGGGCGTGCATAGGGCTTTTAAAATTTACCTTAATCTGTAAGACGAATGCTGCTGTTGCTTACCCTATTAGTATTAAACAGAGACGGGGGCAGAGACTGTCATCGGTCAACATAATCCCTGCCCTTCCGTCTTTCCCAGATAGGTGGGGGTTTATTGGGCTGAAATCTCCAATCGCAATAACATGAATACCAGACGGATGAAAATGATAAACTATTTCCTCTTTCAAAAAATGATATTGAAGTTTGTCATTTTGCTTCCAGCTTTTACAGTGTTCAATAAGCCTTGCCCATGAGCAAATATTATTTGTTTACGATTGTAATCATCTTTAATACTATGTATAATGGACATGTTGGGAACAGTATTTCTGGTTTCCATAGTGAAATGAAATGTAACAGTCCAATGTTCATTCTATAGTGAGCTCCTGTACAACCAAAGCAATTGAAAATGAAGATTATCTTCTTTTCACAATGTTCAGGTATGTGTTTATGATAAAGTGTCCGAGACAGTATTGTATAACTACAGTGACATGCTAAAGGATGCAGCTCCCCTGATCAGCAAGTCCTACTGACAGGCAGACCTATAATTCCCTGTATGCAAATGATGCCTTCTCCAGCACATGTCATTCATCTGTAGATCAAGGGATGACCCAAGATTGGACCCCACTGTGCAAAATAGCATCCCAGCAAGGACTGCACAGCAGGTTTACCGATTAGCCAACAGAAACTCCTCATACTGACTAAACAGTAGAAGCGCTTTTATGTATCTTCTACTGTTCAAGCCTGTTATCACTACCGAAGGCTTATTACATACCATGCGTTGGAGAATCAGGATACAGCCCTCAGTGAACAAACAGGAAAAGACTGGCCATGTAAGCAGTCAGCTTCAGTGAAGCCCCTGGACTCAGAAAAAGAAGCAAGAAGACAACAAAAGCAGAATAAGGATAGAGATTTTGAAAAAATATATTCTCCTTTTTGAAATAGTGCCAGAATTCTTTTAGCAAGGGTTACACCAAATCTCAGTTAAGGACAGGTCTGAATCCCTTCACAAGCACACTAGGTCTCTGTCTAGGGCAGCTAATTTCTAGAGGCAACATAAGGGTCCAAAAAGTGATCACTGCTCTTAGCTACTTGGAGGTCCATGGGTCCAAAAATATTCCAGCTCCTACTACTCTGGGTAGGTAGTCAGTGGGACAGCAAGGTTGAAGCTAAGCCCCTTCACACTGCTTCTGCCTCTTTTCACACTGCTCCTGCATTCCCAGCAGTCACTGGGAGCAAACATCTGCCTCCTCCCGACAGGACAGCACCGGAGGTCACAGGGGGGTGAGAAGGGATAGTCCAGGAGATCTTCAATAGCGCATAGGGCTGGCTGACAGCTAAATCCGTCCCTGGCTAGGGAGTGGTCCTGGTGTGATTAGAGATGGGAGAGCAATTCAAGGTCAAATTTGAACCAGATAAATATCATCTCAGCAAGTTTTCAGGCAAATCAAATATCCAGAACCTCCCCAGGGTTTGCTAGGAAAATCTGTCAGGTTTTGCCCAGCAGCTCTGGTAAAATCTGAACTCTTTTCACAAAATTTCTCCTTCCTCAAAAAAGAAAAAAAAAAAGAAAAGAAAAAGTGACACTATAATTTTCAAAATTTTCACATACCTAAAAGTGAATTTCTGAATGCCTCTATCAAGTTTGAAATCTGTCCAAATTTATAAAGCTAATTTTAAAATATAAATATTGGGGGGTTTTCATATACAAGTATAATTGTGTGTGTCCACTTTTTGATGTATTTTAGATTTGTGGTAATGGTATTACTGAGTTTTTTGTCTTTGATATTTTAAGTTTTAAAGGAATTCTATATATTTTATGTTAAATCTGTTTTTGAAAGACTCATACATCACTAAATGTGTTGTTGTCTGTTGATAAGGAGCTGGAAACGCCCTCTCCATAACACACGTATCTTGTACCATCCAGCCTCCTTTTGCACCCAATCTCTCGCATGTCAAACGTCAATATCAAGTTTAAAAATGAAATATCAACAAGTCTCTCATGGCTGCAGCTTTATTCGAGCTCTTAGCATGAATGTACCCGTGTCACATTCCAGGTGCTCTACACCTGGATCTCTGGTACAGGTACATCTGTCGCGTGACAGTTCTCCCACTTTTCAGGGCTGGAATTGATTCTATCAAATCCCTTTCACCAGTCCATCCTTGCTGTTTCCCACTGCTCTCTTTACAACCTCGCTGATGTTATCTAACTTGGGAACCACCCATCTTGCCTCCTTTCTGCCTTGCCAGATCTTAGCAAATGCATCTTCAGATACTGAAGGAAGATGGATTCAAAGGATGGGTTCAACTTATGTGCTAATTAATAGAAGAAAATTAATAAATACCCTCCAACTTCTAATTTCCCCAGAAGTTTTTCAAGAATTGGTTATCAACATTGCTAATAGCAGGGGACAGCCTCATAATAATAGGCAGAAGTTATAATCTCCCTCTACACTTAATCTTAGGTGTTGCGCTCGGGGGTGGACCCCTGTCCTGTGGCAGTACAGGGACTGTTCAGCATTATACTGTAAATGGGGGTGAAATAAGGCAGTAGATTCTAGGGATGTGCAGACAAAAGGTTTATGTTCATAAGTCCATAAGTCGAAAAGGGGGGTCAATTTCGGTCAATATGGACATATGGAGAATTCCATAAGTTGAGTCTATGTCCATACGTGCACTGGTTCCCTAAATAAAAATTTAAACCCCTCACCCTCCTTAATCCCCCCCCAAGACTTACCAAAATTCCCTGGTGGTCCAGCGGGGAGTCAGGAAGCCATTCCTCTATTCCTTTGCGAGGAGCACGTGATGTCCGCGTCACGTCGGAGTGACGCGGCCGTCACGTGGTCCACCGCGGTTCCGCGGCCGTCACGTGGTCCACCGCGGTTCCGCTCCCGGACACAAACGGAACTTTTGGCCAGCTTGGGGGGGGCCTCCTGACCTCCCCAAGCTGGCCAAAAGTTCCTGCCCTCCCCCTTCCCCCAAAGGGGGAAGGGGGAGGGCAGGAAAACCGGCACACTAAAACACCCTAAAACCCACCCCCGACCCTTTAAATTAAATCCAAATCACATGGTAGGAGCACTGGATGGCTGGCGCCATCTTTAAAGATGGCAGTGGCCATCTTTAAAGATGGCGGCGGCCATCTTTACGATGGTGGTGGCCATCTTTAAAGATGGCGGCGGCCATCTTTATGATGGTGGTGGCCATCTTTAAAGATGGTGCCGGCCAGCCAGTGCTCCTACCATGTGACAGGGGCCGGCCAATGGCACGGATACCCTGTCACATGGTAAGGGCAAAGGGCCATCGCCGCCATCTTTATGAGTGGCAGCCGACGGCCCGAGAACGGGAGATCGCTCCCGGGACCACCACTAGACCACCAGGTAATTTTAAAATGTTTTGGGGGGCTCGGGAGGTGGGGGAAGCTAAGGGGTCATTTTTAAAGGGTCGGTGGGTTTTTTTTTTATCGGGCCATCGGCTCCATTTTTGAGTGGCAGCCAAAATGGCGCCAATGGCCCGAGAATGGGAGATCGGTCCCCGCGCCCCCACTGGACCACCAGGTACTCTTAAAAAGTTTTGGGGGGGTTCGGGAGGGTGGGGGAAGGTAAGGGATTAGTTTTATAGGGTCGGGGTGGGTTTAGGGGTTGTTTTGGTGTGCCGGTTTTCCCGCCCTCCCCCCTCCCCCAATTTACGATTTTAACAATAAATCAGGGGAATTTCTATTGTATCGCGACTCTTAATGATTTTTGACGATTTAAAAAATATCTGACGATTTTTTTAAATCATCAAAAAATGATTCACATCCCTATTGTCAATCAGGTCTACCACATCTAACAGGTTCACCGTGATTTGGTCCAGAACTTGTATCTCTCCAACATCCTCTTCAGTAAATACTGAAGCAAAGAAATTGTTTAATATTTCCATGATGGCCATTATCTTCTATATGTACCCCTTTAATCCCTTGAACATCCAACGGTTCAACTGACTCCCTCGCAGGCTTTCTACTTTGGATATATTTAAAAAAAGTTTTTATTGTGAGTTTTTGCCTCTACGGCCAACTTCTTTTCAAATTCTCTCTTAGCCTGTCTTATCAATATCTTACATTTAACTTGCCAATGCTTATGCTTTATCCTATTTTCTTCTGATAGATCCTTCTTCCAATTTTTGAATGAAGATCTTTTGGCTAAAACAGCCTGTTTTACCTCACCTTTTAACCATGCCAGTAATCATTTTACCTTCCTTCAACCTTTCTCAATGCGTGGAATAAATCTGGACTGCGCTTCTAGGATGGTATTTTTTTAACAATGGCTATGCTTGTTGTACACTTTTTACCTTTGTAGCTGCACCTTTCAATTTTTATTCAATTTTTTGCATTTTATCAAAGTTTCCCTTTTGAAAGGTTAGGGCTTGAGCTGTGGATTTCCTACTGTCCTCCTTCCAGTGATTAATTAATTAATTAATTTTATTTAGTGTTTTTTTATACTGGCATTCATGATAAGAATCACATCATGCCGGTTTACAATAAACAGGGAGTGAGCTATACAGCGAACAACGAAGTATAACAAGTGCATGGTTAGAAAATTGCAGTTTTTAATTCAAATTGATCATATTATGATCACTATTGCCAAGTCGCCCCACCACCATTACCTCTCTCACCAAATCCTGCGTTCCAATGAGAATTAGATCAAAAATTTCTCCCTCTCTCATTGGTTCCTGAGCCAATTGCTCCATAAAACTGTCATTTAATCCATCCAAGAACTTTATCTCTCTAGCATGCCCTGATGTTTCACTTTCCCAGTCATTACTGGGGTAATTGAAATCTCCCATTATTACTGCATTACCAGCTTGGTTAGCTTCCCTAATTTCTCTTAGCATTTCACTGTCCATTTTCGCCAGGTGGACGGTAGTATTATTCCTATCACTATACTCTTCCCCAACACACAAGTGATTTCTACCTATAAAGATTCAATATTTATCCTGTTGGACTTGATGCCATCCCAAGAAAGCATCACCCCATCACCAAGATGCTTGTCTCTGTCATTGCAATATAATTTGTACCCTGGTATAGAACTATCCCATTGGTTATCCTCTTTTCACCATGTCTCTGAGATGCCAATTAAGTCTATGTCATCATTCACTTCTATACACTCTAATTCTCCCATCTTACTTCTTAGACTTCTGGCATTAGCATACAAATATTTCAAAGTGAGTTTTTTGTTTGTATTTACATTATGCTTTTCAGTTGACAGGGATAAATTGGACTCTTTCAGCTCAGGTGAGTTTTTAATTATAGGCACTAGGACTACTTTTCTTATTATTGGAACCTCTCTGTTGGGATGCCCTAATTCTAATGCTTCATTAGTATCCTTTGAAGATACCTCTCTCTGAACCATGCACTGCTGAGCGACTGTCAGCTTTGCCCATTGATTGTTTAAAAACTGCTCTATTTCCTGGTTAAGGTGGACCCATCCCTTTGGAAAAGCCTCCCCCTTCACAAATATGGTTCCCTAGTTCCTTACAAAACTGAATCCCTCTTCCTTGCACCATCATCTCACCCTTGCATTGAGACTCTGGAGCTCTGCTTGCCTCTGGGGACCTGCGCATGGAACAGGGAGCATTTCAGAGAATGCTACCCTGGAGGTTCTGGGTTTCAGCTTTCTACTTAAGAGCCTAAATTTGACTGCCAGAACCTCCTTCCCACATTTTCCTATGTCATTGATGCCCACATGTACCACAACAGCCGGCTCTTCCCCAGCACTGTCTAAAATCTTATCTAGGTGATGCGTGAGGTCTGCCACCTTTGCACTAGCTAGGCATGTTACCAGGCTATCCTCACGCCCACCAGCCACCCAGCTATCTCATTCCTAATAATCAAATCACCAAATTTGATGGCAAACCTAAGCCTTCCATTCTGGGCAGTAGCCATGGGAGACATATCCTTGGTGCGAGAGGAAAATGCACTAGGGATGTGAATCGTGTCCTCGATCGTCTTAACGATCGATTTCGGCTGGGAGGGGGAGGGAATCGTATTGTTGCCGTTTGGGGGGGGTAAAATATCGTGAAAAATCGTGGAAAAATCGTTAAAAAATCGAAAAAATCGAAAAATCGAAAAACCGGCACATTAAAACCCCCTAAAACCCACCCCCGACCCTTTAAATTAAATCCCCCACCCCCAAATAACTTAAATAACCTGCGGGTCCAGCGGCGGTCCGGAACGGCAGCGGTCCGGAACGGGCTCCTGCTCCTGCATCTTGTCGTCTTCGGCCGGCGCCATTTTCCAAAATGGCGCCGAAAAATGGCGGCGGCCATAGACGAAAAAGATTGGACGGCAGGAGGTCCTTCCGAACCCCCGCTGGACTTTTGGCAAGTCTCGTGGGGGTCAGGAGGCCCCCCACAAGCTGGCCAAAAGTTCCTGGAGGTCCAGCGGGGGTCAGGGAGCGATTTCCCGCCGCGAATCGTTTTCGTACGGAAAATGGCGCCGGCAGGAGATCGACTGCAGGAGGTCGTTCAGCGAGGCGCCGGAACCCTCGCTGAACGACCTCCTGCAGTCGATCTCCTGCCGGCGCCATTTTCCGTACGAAAACGATTCGCGGCGGGAAATCGCTCCCTGACCCCCGCTGGACCTCCAGGAACTTTTGGCCAGCTTGTGGGGGGCCTCCTGACCCCCACGAGACTTGCCAAAAGTCCAGCGGGGGTCCGGAAGGACCTCCTGCCGTCCAATCTTTTTCGTCTATGGCCGCCGCCATTTTTCGGCGCCATTTTGGAAAATGGCGCCGGCCGAAGACAACAAGATGCAGGAGCAGGAGCCCGTTCCGGACCGCTGCCGTTCCGGACCGCCGCTGGACCCGCAGGTTATTTAAGTTATTTGGGGGGGGTTCGGGAGGGTGGGGGATTTAATTTAAAGGGTCGGGGGTGGGTTTTAGGGGGTTTTAGTGTGCCGGCTCACGATTCTAACGATTTATAACGATAAATCGTTAGAATCTGTATTGTATTGTGTTCCATAACGGTTTAAGACGATATTAAAATTATCGGACGATAATTTTAATCGTCCTAAAACGATTCACATCCCTAAAATGCACTGCTTGGAGAGCAAGTCCTTGCTACAGGATCATTTCCTGCTGCACCAGGTTGTTTCTCTCCGATCATGAGATCTTCCTCCTCCAAGAAAGCACCAGGTCTGCCAGACTGGAGTTGGGACTTGGCTACTATATCCCTGAAGATCTCATTTACATACCTCTCTGTCTGCCTCAACTCTTCCAGGTCTGCCACTCTAGTCTCCAGAGATCAAACTCATTCTCTGAGAGATAGGACCTCTTTGCATTGGATGCACACGGACAATTTCTCACAGGCTGGTAAAGTCATACATTTGACACTCAATCCAAAGACTGGGAGGCCCCCCACTTGCTGCTGGACTGCTGCTTTCACCTTAAATTTGTTCAGTTTCTAGTTAAGTTTTAGTTTGCTGTGGGAGTAGGAATGTGTACAATTAGGGTCCTTTAAATGTATTAGTGTATTCACTATATATCTGGTAGTGTATTCCCTATTGGCCAAATTTTAAATTGGCCACATGCATCCTGGCCAAGAAGGTGGTATAATATCCCCATTTCTATACTCTTCCCTTGTATCCTAGGAATTTCTATCCATAAATATTCCAGAGTGCAGTTTGTTTCTTGCAAAACTTTTATCTTGCTTGACTCTATGCCATCCTTAACATATACTGCACCCCTCTACCAATTTTATCTGCCCTGTCATGTTTGTATAATTTTACCATGGTATCACAGTGCCTGAGTGCCCCATTGGTTATCCTCTTTCTACCAGGTCTCTGAGATGCCTATTATGTCTTTATCCTCTTTTAGCACCATAAATTTAACTCCTGTCTTTTTTTTTTCAGAATACTCGCTATTGAATATAGACATTTTAAAGTAGTTTTATTTTATTTCTTTTTTGAATGTACCCACAAAAAAAAGACCCACAAAATGAAAAAAAGCAAACAAATAAATGATCCAGAAATGAATAAAACAAACCAAACAAAAAAAATCCATGTACATCTCTATAAAGTAGAATCATTAGGGGAGAAAGTGAGTGATGTATTTAGAGAGGTAGTACAGTAAAAAGAATTCTTACAGCTTTGAAAACAATGTAATTCAGCCTAAAATGTATTTGTATATTCAGGCAACATCATCCTTAGCTCATTCTGCACTTCTCTGATAAAGGGAGCATAGCTCTTGAGGGCTAATCACAAATCTATCAAATTGGTCCAATAAAAAAAAATCACCTACAACCTGTTTGTTGACCTTTGTTTCTACATATCCAAGTAGACTAAAATGGCAATTATTTTTAGTCTGTATTAAATTGTCACCATCACCTACCAACTGAAGTTTATTTCACTGTGCTAAATCAAAGTGGACACTAGACTCTCAGCAGGAAGTGCCTTGTATAGCTTTAAAGGTCAAACAGTTTGACACGGCATTCTTGTGATTGTATAATGTCAGCAGGCCATCTGATCTCGTCAATACATCAATTCATAACAAATTACTGAAGGTAAAGGAAATGTTTTACAATGAAGAAGAATTATTAGATAGTAAATAAACAACTTTACCTTTATAATAGATATGTTGAGAACAAGTGAGTAGGGCATTTTGGAAAATGGAATTTAAACTAGAAATTGGGTGAACTTCCAGCAAGACTGAAATCAAGATTCAGATCTATGAATATTTGTCTCAGATTTATTCACATAATTCGCATCAGCTTTCGACCCAGTCTGAATCAGATTCTGGTTCTTTACAAAAACAAGATTTACATGGGTTGGTTCGGAAATATCCTCATAGTATTGACAGATTCAAATTATTCAGACTAGTATGCAAAGGTACTTGTATTTGAAGAATTTTAAAGCTTAATATTTGAATACCTCAAATACACAAGAGAATCGAAGAAAAATTCCATCTGCTTTAGCTCAGAAGATTTCAAACTGATAAATATGGAAATTTTAGATGATCCATTTAGGGCTCTATGTAATAACGTTTAGCTGCATATTAAAGCTGTTTTGCACAAGTTAAAAATAATATGCTAATCAATAAGGTTTAAGATGGTGCTCCAACATGATAATGTGTATATGCTAAAATTAACACCTACTGTCGATGCAGATGAGGAGCATAATATGCAAAGGAGCTTTTACTGAACTCACAGTAAATAACAAGGCATGCTATGCTGACCTCCACCCACTATTTCCAGTGGACCCAATAAAGCCAAAAAGCTAAAATTTGCCTCAGACCAGATGTTAATCTTTTAGTAGACCAATTGCCATAAATCCCCCAATAATAACTAGACGTGAAAGGGCCAATTTATAAGGGAGATTTCCTCTCAGTCCTCTCTATAAAGACTGTGCCAACTCCTCTTTCTGGAGTTTCCCAACTACACTCCCAATCCCTTCTCCAGGGAAATATCCTTCCCAATCCCTAGCCCCCTGCTTAATAATAATAATAATAATAATAATAAATAATCCCCCTCTGGGAGCTGTCCAAGACCCTCATGAACTTTGGGCCAGTTAGATTGGGGGATTTCCTGGCAGCTGAACTGGTCATTACACTTTTTTTGTGTTAACGTCCATGTTAATACCAAGGCCACATTTTGAGGATAAGTTTTAGCCTACCGTCGGTGAAATATATATCTCATAGCATGCTAACTTCCATTTTAATGTGCACATTAACATTTTACCAAGACATGTGCTAAAACGTTTTAGTATGGGTTTTATTTCATAGGCTCCCTAAGGTCCAGATTTCGATGTCAGCCATTCATGGTTCACTCTGTCTGAATTTATTCTCAAGAAGGCATGATTTGATGTTGATTTATCTAAAGCCTCCTAATTTAAGTGGGGCATAGATTTAAATTTACTACAGTTGCAAGCAAAGGTATAATATAATTATCTAGGAACTTTTCAGACTAATACTATTTCACTTTTAATTTTAAGACCAAAATATAATTTTTATTTTATTATTATCAGCACAAGAATATGAATGGGGAAATAAATCTCCATCGGCCTGCATGTTCCCTGTATTTAAGTTACTGCTCTGTTTGCATCATTGGTCTAAGTTCTAGATCTGGATTATTCATACAGGATCACATTCTGTGAGGTTTTAATGTGCCTGACACTTGTTTTTGCTTGATATGTGTTTCTTTAAAGGACCAGTATAGTAATAGTAGCCAGTGTGCTGGGCAATTAGAGTAGTGCATATCTCACCTGCAAGTTTTCCTATACTGTTGCTTTAAAGTTTCCCTCTTTCCTCTTTAGTAACACTGTATTTGCCACAATTGGTTTCCTTGATTCCAAGGGAAATGTACAATTCAAGCAGCACTAATTTACTATAGTAGCACACCCTGACATCTTTGTTCTACTCATAAGAAGATAAGACATTGTTACGATGCTGCTTGCAGGCCAAGCCGCAAGCAGCCTCTCACCTCTGTGGCCTGGAGGCTGTTGCCGCTGCCGCCGTCTCTTCCCGCTGACCGGATGCTGCCACCGACCTTGCCAGAGTCACGGCCCAAGCGCCGCCACCTGCCCCTCGCGGTGGGTAGAGCCACCGCCAACATCGCTGTTTGTTCCCACAGCCTGGAGGCCGCCGCCAATGCAGCAAGTGACGCAGCCCGAGCACCGCTGCCTGCTCTCTGCGGTGGAGCCACCACTGTCGTTTGTCTTTGCGGCATGGTGCCACCGACGTGAGGGCTCCGTTTTGCGGCCTAGTGCCACCTCCGGCCTGTTCTTCGCGGCATGGATGCCGCTGACGCTGTCCCAGGTACTGACCTTCCTCTAGGTGTGTGGCCACACCTCTCTCTACTATTTAAAGGACCTGCAGCAGGATGAGCCCCGTGGCTCCACTTGATGACATCTCCAGGGCGTCTTCTCTTCAGTCCTATAAAAGGGCTCCTCGTTAGTCCCTCATCACTTTCGCAAGGAGCCAGTCCACTCCTGGATTTTTTGTTTGTTCCAGCTCATCAGTCCAGGAGGCTCTGAGGTCCATCTTCACTTCTTTAAGGTCCTTTGTTCTTTGTGGGAGCTCCTTTGTCTTTGTCCTTGGTTCCTGGTCTCTTGTTGGATCCTGTGTCCTCTCCAGATGTTCCTGTCTCCAGATGCTCTTGTCTCCAGATATTCCTGACGCTCCTGATGTCTCGTGTTCCAGTTCTAATTCGGATTTCCTCTTCTCCGCCTCTTTGTCCTGCTTCTAGGTTTCCTACATGCTCATCCTTCCTGGCATGCCACTATCATGGTCCGTGACCAGCTCATGGGGGGGGGGGGGGGGCTGTGTAGGGCACTTCGTGGCACAACGCCTATCTTCACGTCTGCAGTGCAAGTCTCCGGAAGGCTCCTGTTTTTAATGCCGAGGTCTGTTCCTGAATCCGAGTTCCGAGTCTTGAATCCTGTTCCCAGTCTTCGGAGTATCTTGCACCACCTGTCCATGCCCAAGACTTGTCAGAACCTGCTCCACTTCAGCATGGTCCGCGACCAGCCACGGGTGGCTATGTAGGGCGTGCCTCGGTGCAGGCCTCTCCTGAATCTTCGACATGTCCCCGGATCCAAGTCTTTACGTCCTTGCTTGGAGTCTGCTTCGCTTCTGGTGTGGTCCATGACCAGCCAAGGGCGGCTGTGTAGGGCACACTGTGGTGCAGTACTCAACCCATACTAGTGCCTGTATCCTGAGTCCTCGTCTAATTCGCTGAGTATCCTGAATCCTCGTCCAAATCTCTAAATACTTACGTCTCATCCAAGTCTCCAAGTGCCTATATCTCATCCTTGTTTCAGTACCATCGGCTGTCTTCAACTTCTGTCCATCCTGTTGCACCTGCCATTCCCAGATGGCGGGTATGAAAGGGCTATCGAGTGGCCGGAGGGCTACCCCAGAGACTAGCATTGTGTTGTTGGGTCTCTTCTGGTGCGTTTGGGTTCGGCAGAGGTCAGGGCCCCTAATCTTCAGCCTGTACGCCCGTGCTCAAATTCATCTTGCCTGCCTCGGTGCCTCTCCGGAGTTCCTCTGGGTTCATGCCATGGTCCAAGGGCACACTCTTTCTCCCAACCAAAGGGTCATCAAGCCCAGCATTCTGTCTCCAATAGTGGCCAGTCTAGGACACAAGTACCTGACAGGATTGCAAAGACTAGATCCAGTCTTTCTTGCTCTTAACTAGGGATAAGCACTGGCTTTCCTAAGTCTAAATGGCTAATAATGGTATATGGACTTTTACTCCAGGAACTTATCCAAACTCTTTAGAAACCCAGTTAGGCTAACTGCTTTCACCACATGTTCTGGCAACAAATTCCACAGTTTAAGTATGCAGAGTGAAAAAAAAACACTTTATCTGATTTGTTTTAAATGCATTACCTATTAGCTTAATGAAATGTTCCGTAGTCCTAGTATTATTCGAAAGGGTAAATAAAGGCTCCCTGTTTATCCATTCTATCCCATTTTAGATTTTATAGACCTCTGTCTCCAGCTAAAGAACCCTAACCTTTTTAGCCTTTCCTCATAGAAAACCTGTTCCATCCCCTTGATCATTTTGGTTACCATTTTCTTTACCTTTTCTAGTTCTGCAATATCTTTTTTGAGATGGGGGCAACCAGAACTGCACACAACGTACGCAACATAGAGGGTGTCATAATGCTACTGTATTGATCTGTTTCATTTTCTATTCCTTTTCTAATTGTACCTAACATTTCTGTTTGCTTTTTTCTCCACCATTGTGCATGGGGCTGAGGATTTCAAAGTATTGTCCCCAATGATTCCACGATCTTGCGTGGCGATGCCTAATATGGAGCCCAGCATCATGTACCTACTCAAATTCTACCTGCTCCTGAAACACTAGAAAGGAAAAGCCTTACCAGGCTTCCACTGTTGTTCTTTCAATGTAACTTTCTTTGTGTTAAATGTATGAATCACTGTGCGGTTTTATTTGTTTTAGGTAACATGGAAGTATCTGTTTCTTTAATGAATTCAGTTGCTGAAAGAACACTTGCATTAGATTTAAATTTTCTCCTGGGATAGCTAGTTAAGTCAGTAATCAGGGAAATACATTACCATTAAGTTGACAAGGCTAGAGTCTCAGCTTTCTGCAGATACATAACACTCCATTACAGGCTGCTTCTTATGAGATTATTTGTAAAAATGCTTTCCATAGCTCATTCTGTCACCTTTACTGTACTGTTTACCTACACTTGTACAATTTCAAATGCTTATTTAATTCTCATCCCAAATGCTTCAATACTTTTCAGAATTTTGCTTACAAACTAGAAAAAGTCTACTAAAATTCTTTCTTAGATTATTTATGGGGCATACATTTGCAGGCTGTTTTGGGCCCAAGATACACCAATTTTGTAAATTATCCCAGCACAAGCGTGCACACACAATTACACCTGCTATTTAGTGCCTATAGTTTTGCTGAGTTTTACTTTTTAAAATCAGAAAAGCATGCATGTAACTCCAAACCCCACCCAGACTTCATCCTCTGGAATGCCTCTCCCCTATGTGTGCAAAAATGCATGCATACAGAATGTCTGCATGTCATTTTACAAGCGTAAAGGGTCACAATGTTCTAAAAGGCCACTTCTGTGAGAACGGATTACTTTTCCCCAGGAAGACCCTTTGAAAATTATCCTTAGATAATGCTCACATGGAATATCATGAAGGCAGAATTTTGAAGCTAGTGAGGACTGGCCGAGCAAAATCCTTTGGGCTGGAGCATCCTTTTGTCTTGCAATTTCACTTTATTAACTTCACACAGCAAAATAAACTTTACAACGCTGCCTACCTTTGCAGTCTTCTGTACACACAACTTCCCACAGCAGTTCAGGAGCTCCTACTCCTAGAGGGATGGGGCCTCTCTCTATCCCAGCTGGGTTTACACTCTTATTCCAAACTAACTGGTCATGCCCCCTGAGCATTCTCTCTTTTTGAGATTTGAGGAGGACCAGGCATCTAGCCTGGTTCTACACAGGTTTATAGGGGAAAGTAGGGGCTCTCTCTCACATACTCCTCCCCTCAACTTGGACCTGTCGTGCCAAATGTCCTGGTTTCTAACTAGGGAAGTGCTTCCCTCATCGGCCCTCTTGCCCACAAGACTTGGGTCTGGGGTTCTAGGTTCATGTTCAGCCCCTCCTAGGGTGCTGTCTAGGTTACCCTAGACAGCACCACCATCACCACCCAGTGTGCCATTCATGCAGTGTGCACCCCCAGACATTTTACTGAGTCCTTTGCTGGCTCCAAGTTCAGATTCCATGATGGAGCTTCTTGGACTAGCTGGAGGACAAGTGCTGTTCTTCTGTTACCAGCTGTGAGCACTTCCTGGCATCTGGTGTCTCCTATGTAGAGCTACTCCTTGGCTCCTCTATACCCCCAGTTGCTGGGGTCTCCACAGTGCCACCCTCTGGGCTCTCGGTCATCTCCTCCTCTAGGTTCTCCGCAGCAACTCCCTGTAGGGTCTTTGTGGTTTCCTCCTTTGTGCTTTCCACAGGGCCTCTTGCTGGAGTCTTCACTGCACCTCCCTCTAGGGTCCTTGTGGCATTTCCTGCTCGGGTCTTTACTCACCTTCCTCTAGGGTCATGGCAGTACCACCCTCCAGGGTCTCAGCAGCAGCAGTTCCATCTGGCTTCCCTACCATGTCTGCACTAGGCCAACTGGTGCTGCATCCCTTCTGGGCACTCTGGGTTGCCACTTTCTGGTATGGTTATGAAGCTCCACCATGAGCTCTCTATTTCTTCCAACATAGTTCTTGCAGTCTTCAAGCCTTGGCCCTCCTCCTGCCGGCTTGAGCTGCAGTCAGGTGCACCCTCAGCTGCTGGGTTCCCACAGCATTCTCTGCAGTGGCTTTCTCAGGATAATTGCCAGTGTTTTGCTCTACTCCTAGGCAACGTAAGCTCTCCTTTGAAAGGGTGGCAAGAAAATCATTGTTTGCTTCCAGGATCTTTGAACTTTATCTCAGGACAGCTAACTCTATCTGATGCTCTCCTGATACTCCCTTTCCCTTTCCCAGAGGCTTTGAAGTGAGCTTGCAAGCGTTCTTCAATCATGCTTCCAAACTGCTGCATTCTGATGCTGTTTTTTTTCCTCTCTCCAGAGGCTGAGCTTATTAAGGCCAAGCCCTGTGCACCCACTGATTTCTTCAGTTTAAAGAGAGGTCACAGCCTTTTTCAGCCCAGTGCACAACTGTAGGCTTTTTTTCTCCCTCTCCCTCTATACTTTTTTTTTCAAAAAAGGAAAATAAAGGAAAATAAAACCTGCCTCACCAGCTCTTACTATAATTTGATACAGGCCCTCATTTTGTACACAGTTTTTCTCTTTAGTCCACAGAAAACCTAAACCTATTCTACCAGGCCCCACCGACCACTCCTGCTTTAAAGGCAGTTTCACTCCTTTCTTTTTTTTTCTTTGTGCTCTGCAGTCCTAGCAGCGCTGCTTGGCTTCAGTGTGCTCTGTGAGCCACACCTGTTTGCCTTCAGCTGCTTCTGGTAGGCACCACAGCAAACAAACTTTTCTCTTCTCTGTGCTCTGGTGCACACTACAGCAGTGCTTGCCTTCAAACTTCTGGCAGGTTATGCCTAAACAAACCTTTCTCCTTCCTTCTTGAGGCTTTGGACTTTTCTCTGTATCAGGTTTAGAGAAAAATATCCCATGAATAACACCATATGCGAGGACTGGCCGAGCAAAATCCTTTGCGCTGGAGCAGTAAACTGACTCGAGCCTTTTCTCTTGCAGTTTCACTTTATTAACTTCACACTGCAAAATAAACTTCACAACACTGCCTAGTTTCACATTCTTCTGTATACACTGTTCCCGGAGCGGTTCAGGAGCTCCTACTCCTTATTCTCCACTAACTGGTCACGCAATCTGAACATTCTCCCTTTTGGGGATTTAAGGTGGACCAGGCATCTAGCCTGGTCCCATACAGGTTTATAGGGGAAAGTATGGGCATTCTATCACACTACCATTCACAGATATTAAAAGGTTGTGTACAATCCATACGTGTATGCACTCTAAGGCCAGGGCCATTTTACTACAGCCATTGACACATAAAAGCTGGTTTTATGCATATAAATTGCTTTGAACATTTATCCCTTAAAATCCCAGTGGTGACAACAGTTTTCGTAAGTGAAAATGAAAATTTTAGGATTCCAATGCAAATACTGCAATTTTAAGACTTGATTTGTTCTGCTTACAGGTTAATAGGGAAGTGCAGAGGAAAAAGTTTGTTTTGGTTCATTCCTTAGCTTCTTATGACACTTCCATTTGGTCCTTTTTTTTGTTTTCAATTTTATTGAATTGCATACACCATCACAAGGAGACAAGGCAAATCAAAAGTAACATTATGCCACCTTGAAAACCCAACTTAATTTTTAATACAAAATTGAAACCAGCTTCAAACATAGTGTTACGGTTGTGGACCCTTAGTCCGGAGTGAGAGATGATAACCACCGAGGAACAACCCCAATGGACTCGTCTCCAGAAGGTGGTATAGGAGAGCAGCACTATCTGGAATAGGTTCCACAGAACAAGCAGTACGGCCCTCCGAGGAGCAGATAGCCTATGAACAACGGTGAGTCCCCGCGGAGCGGGTACTCCAGGCGTTCACCCACTAGAAGCGGTACCAAGATGAGAGAAAGTCCAGGCAGAAGATGCAGAGAGGAAGTCCAGGCAGAAGATCCAGGGCAGGCAGTGAAGATGCAGAGAGGAAGTCGAAGCCAAGGTCAGGACGGGCAAGGCAATTCGGTTCCACAGTAGGGTTTAAATACCCCTGGATGATGACATCATCTTCCGGGGCCGGGCTGGTTTTCATGCCGTGGCCAAGAAGTTGGCATACTGTGGGGGCAGATGAAGCTTAGTTGAACTTTATGTTGCGGTCTCTGATGTAGACAAGTTGTGAAACATTCAGAACTCCAAGCCGTGATCTGGAGAGTCCTCCAATCAATGATGGGTGAGTGCTCTTGTAACCAAGGAAGGCCCAGCACAACCGGGTGGACGGCTTTTTCCAAAATGAGGAAGGATATCTCCTCCTTGTGAAGAATCCCGGTATGGAGGGTTACCGGAGCCGTGCAGGAGGTGACTCGACCTGGAAGAGATTCCCCTTGGATGGATGAGATGAACAAGGGTGAACTGCGAGGAAGCACTGGTAGTTGGAGCTGATGAACCAATTCTGCTAGGATGAAGTTTCCACCAGCCCCTGAATCGATGAAGGCCAGGGTCGTGAAGGATCCTTGAGAGAACTGTAGCGTGACAGGAACAATACATTGAGGAGCGAGATTGCTCCCTAGGGTCAGCTCCCCAATGACGTCTAGGTCCGATAGTTTCCCGGATGTTCGGGACATTGAGCCAACAGGTGTCCCTTGCTACCGCAGTAGAGACACTATTTCTCGGCACTGTTTCTCCTCGGCTGTCAGGTGGCTCTGACCTAACTGCATAGGTTCCTCCCTACATTCCGATGAAGCCTCAGAAGTGGTTGGCGTGACCACTGGACGAGAGAAGGTAGGGGCCAAAGGAACCATTCGACAGGCTGGTCTAGATTCCTTAGCACGCTGCTGTAATCGCCGATCGATTCAACCTATCAATTCAAAGAGCGCCTTCCGATCATCCGGGATCTCCCATGTGGCTAACTCGTCTTTAATGCGAGGAGATAACCCCTCCAGAAAGATATCTTGTAGGCTGTCTGCACGCCATCCCAGCTCAGACGCCAAGGTGCGGAATTCTACAGCGAAGTCGGCCAGCGTGCGTGTGCCTTGGCGAAGGTTGAGCAGCTCGGAAGAGGCCGTAGACTGGCGACCTGGTTCATCAAATATTTGGTGAAATGTCTGGACAAACCGAGGCAAGTCTCCCAAAATGGAGTCTCCGCGCTCCCAGAGCGGGGATGCCCAGGCCAGAGCTTTACCATCAAGTAAGGAAATGATGAAAGATGTCTTTACTCGGTCCGTTGGGAACTGTTGTTCCTGCAGGGAGAACCTGATGAAACAGTGATTCAGGAATCCTCAGCACTGCTTGGCCTCTCCTGCGAATCGAGGTGGAGCAGGCATGTGAGTCACTGAAGTCAAAGTTACTGGAACCGTCGGAAGGGGAGCGGCAGCCCCTGTTCCAAATGCAGAATCCAGGCGAGTTACCAGGCGTTCTACTGTGGCGGATAAAGTCTCTAGGCACTGCTGCTGCTGCTGTTGCTGCTTCAGAAGTCGTTGAGCCAGGCCCGGAATAGCCTGGAGACCAGTTAAATCCACTGGGTCCATGGCCTTGCAAACTGTTACAGTTGTGGACCCTTAGTCCAGAATGAGAGATGATAACCACCGAGGAGCAACCCCAATGGACTCGTCTACGGAAGATGGTATAGGAGAGTGGCACTTCCTGGAATAGGTTCCACAGATCAAGCAGTACGGCCCTCTGAGGAGCGGATAGCCTATGAACTGTGGCGAGCCCCCAAGGAGTGGGTACTCCCGGCGTTCACGCACTAGAAGCAGTACCAAGATGAGAGGAAGTCCAGGCAGAAGATCCGGGGCAGGCAGCGAAGATGCAGAGACGAAGTCCAAGTCAAGGTCAGGACGGGCAGCAGACAAGCAAACGAGGGATGATCCTAGGTCAAACCAGGAGACAAGACAGGAACTACCAGACAAGGCAGGAACAGCCAGGAAGCAACAGAGAAACCCTGTTGCAAGGCAATTCCCTGGTTCCACAGTAGGATTTAAATACCCATGGATGATGATGTCATCTTCCGGGACGGGGCCTGTTTTCGCACCGCGGCCCTAGTGGGGCTTATAAAAATTTGGTGAAAGGTGAAATTAAGGGATATATTCTTTAGAGTGTATGTGTGTCTGAGGTAATAAGCAAGCCAGACACTAGAATTAACTATCTCTGGCTTGCTTATTACCTCAGATACACACAAACTCTAAAGGCCCCTTCCTTAACTAGGAACCCAATAAAACTAAGATGAAGGCAGCAGTCCAGCAGCAAGAGGAAGGATTTTCAGTCTTTTGCACTGAGTGTCACATGTATGATATTTTACCCGCCGGTGAGAGATTGTATGTGTGCACTCAGTGCAAAGAGCTCCTGGCTCTCAGGGAATGAGTCCGATCTCTGGAGTCTAGAGTAGCGGAGGAGCTGAGGAGATGAGGCAGACAGGAAGGTATATTGATGAGACCTTCAGGGACATGGTAGCCAAGTCCCAAATCTAGTCTGGCAGCCCCAGTGCTGCCTTGGATCAGAAAAGTCTCCCAGTAGGAGAACATCACCCTGGTGTAGCAGGAAGTGATCCTGAAGCAAAGACCTGCTCTCTAGGTAATGTATTGTCCTCTCGCACTGAGGACAAGTTGTCCAGGAGGGAAGGGTTAGGCTGGACATCATAGTTGGTGATTCGATTATTAGAAATGTAGATAACAGGGTGGCTGGTGGACGTGAGGCTGCCTGGTAACTTGGCTGCCTGGTGCGAAGATGGCAGACCTGACGCATCACCTAGATAGGATTATAGACAGTGCTGGGGAGGAGCCGGAGGTTGTGGTACATGTGGGCACCAATGACATAGGGAAATGTGGGAGAGAGGTTCTGGAAGCCAAATTTAGGATTTTAGGTAGGAAGCTGAAATCCAGAACCTCCAGGGTGGCATTCTCTGAAATGCTTCCTGTTCCACGTGCAGGACCCCAGAGGAAGGCAGAGCTCCAGAGTTTCAATGCGTGGATGAGACGATGGTGCAGGGAAGAGGGATTCAGCTTTGAAAGGAACCGGGGAAACTTTTGGGGAAAGGGGAGACTTTTTCGAAAGGATGGGCTCCACCTTCACCAGAGTGGAACCAAGCTGCTGGCACTAACTTTCAAAAAGGAGATAGAGCAGCTTTTAAACTAGAACAAGGGGGAAAGCCGACAGTCACTCAGCAGTGCATGGTTCGGAGAAAAGTATCCTTGAAGGATACTAATGAAACAGGAGAGTTAAGGCATCCCAACAGAGAGGTTCCATTAAAAGCAAACATAGTCCATGTGCCTATATGTAAAAAATCACCGAAGCTAATGATTTCCGAATTATCCCTAACAATTGAAAAGCAGGTTAATACAAACAAAAAACACACTTTGAAATGTCTGTATGCCAATGTTACTGTTGCAGTCGAACACTGCTGGCGAGATAGTGGACCCTTGGGCCGGCCTACCTAGAGTGACAGGGTAGGCCGGGAGGCGGAGCCACAGGCAGGAGGTGTTCACCTGGGAACCAGGAGCCCCCTGGGAGGAGCCTGTAGGGCCCTGGAACCTTGGGACTTGGAAATACAGGCATAAAGTCCAGGGACTGAGAAAGGCTAGACCGGGACCAGAGCAAACAGGTGGGAGTGGAAGTCCAAGGTACCCGGGAAGCAAGGGACTAGGGGTGTGCATTCGGATTGACCGCATTAGTAAAACGCAACTCATATTTTTTTTTTACTTAAAAAATTGATTCGACATAAACGATCGGATTTCCCACATATCGAACATAGATATGTTCGATATGTGGGAAATCGCGATTGTTGAGCCAAAATAAAAATTTAAACCCCCTCACCCTCCTTAATCCCCCCCCCAGACTTACCACAACTCCCTGGTGATCGAGCGAGGAGTGAGGACGCCATTTCTGCAATCCTTGGCGAGAAGCATGTGACGTCGGCGGCACGTCGAGTGACGCCGGCGTCACGTGATTCCCGGCTCGTTCGCGCCGGACGGCTCGTTCGGCCCAAAAAGAACTTTGGCCAGCTTGGGGGGGTCAGGAGGCCCCCCCAAGCTGGCCAAAAGTTCTTTTTGGGCCGAACGAGCCGTCCGGCGCAAACGAGCCGGGAATCACGTGGCGCCGCGTCACTCAGACGCGACGTCACGTGATTCCCGGCAAGTTCGCGCCGGACGGCTCGTTCGGCCCAAAAAGAACTTTTGGCCAGCTTGAGGGGGTCAGGAGGCCCCCCCAAGCTGGCCAAAAGTTCTTTTTGGGCCGAACGAGCCGTCCGGCGCGAACTTGCCGGGAATCACGTGACGTCGGCGTCACGTGATTCCCGGCTCGTTCGCGCCGGACGGCTCGTTCGGCCCAAAAAGAACTTTTGGCCAGCTTGGGGGGGTCAGGAGGCCCCCCCAAGCTGGCCAAAAGTTCTTTTTGGGCCGAACGAGCCGTCCGGCGCGAACGAGCCGGGAATCACGTGACGCCGCGTCTGAGTGACGCGGCGCCACGTGATTCCCGGCAAGTTCGCGCCGGACAGCTCGTTCGGCCCAAAAAGAACTTTTGGCCAGCTTGAGGGGGTCAGGAGGCCCCCCCAAGCTGGCCAAAAGTTCTTTTTGGGCCGAACGAGCCGTCCGGCGCGAACTCGCCGGGAATCACGTGACGCCGCGTCACTCGACGTGCCACCGACATCACATGCTTCTCGCCAAGGATTGCAGAAATGACGTCCTCACTCCTCGCTCGATCACCAGGGAGTTGTGGTAAGTCTGGGGGGGGGATTAAGGAGGGTGAGGGGGTTTAAATTTTTTTTTTGCACATATGTACATATACCCAACTCATTGGATTTTTTTTATGTCCATATTGGCCGCAAGTGGGACCCCCTTTCGGACATAAAAAATATGAACATAAAATTTTGCTCTGCACATCCCTACAAGGGACCAGCTGTACAGGGCCGAGGGCTGGCTGAAGACAGGGCAGCGGGCGGCAGCGGAGTCTGTGGCAAACCGGAGGCTGAAGCAGGTTGTAGATTGAAGCGGAGTCGGTAGCAAACCGGAGGCTGAAGCAGGCTGTAGGCTGAAGCGGAGTCGGTAGCAAACCGCAGGCTAAAGCAGGCTGTAGGCTGAAGCGGAGTCGGTAGCAAACCGGAGGCTAAAGCAGGCTGTAGGCTGAAGCGGAAGCAGGCAAACCGGAGTCGGAGGCAGGCAGCAGGCAGAAGCGGAGTCAGAGGCAAACCGGAGTCAGAGGCGGGCAGCAGGCTGAAGCGGAGTCGGAAGCAGACCGGAGTCAAAGGCAGGAACCGAGGAGATCACCAGGAATGCAACTAAGAACAACTATGGAGTTGTGAACCTCGTTGCAAGGCGATGAGAGAGAGCTTGAGCGCCGGTTATATCGGGGCTTGGGCGTGACGTCAGCAGCACGGGCGGGGCCAGGCTTCCGGGAGTTGAGCGCTCAAGACGGGCGTCCTCGTGCGCGCACGAGACTGACGAGAAGCAGGCACGTAATGGTGGCCGCCACATGGAGTGAGAGAAGCCCCCGGGGTCCAGAGCGGGCAGAACACGGCGATTCCTAAGGCAGAGGTAGGCAAGTTTGAGTCATAAGTGGAGGGAAGCGGTAGAGACCGCAACAGTACCCCCCCCCTTTACGGCCCCTCTTGAGAGGACCAGGTTTCTCTGGGTGGTCACAGTGGAACTGCTGCAACAAGGACTTATCCAGGATGTTGTGGCTAGGTTCCCAAGTGTTGTCCTCATCATCGCAACCTTCCCATGCAAGTAGATATTCCCACCTGCGGTTGTAGAAGCGAACGTCCAGGACCTCGCGTACCTGGTAAGTGGGATCATCATCAATGGTAGTAGAAGAAGGATCCGGAGGTTTGCGGTGGTAGCAGGAGAGGACTACGGGCTTAAGTAAGGATACGTGGAAAACATTGTGGATTCGAAGGGAGGAAGGCAACCTCAGCCGATACGAAACTGACCCCACTCTTTCGGCGACCTGGAATGGCCCACAGAATATGGGCGCAAACCTTCGTGAGGGAAGACGGAGATGGATGTTCTTGGTGCTAAGCCAGACCCGGTCTCCTGGCTGGTAGGTAGGGGCTGGTCGTCGGTGGCAGTCAGCCGCCTGTTTGGCGGAAGAGGCTGAGCGGAGCAGTTTGGTCTGGGTCTTCTGCCACAAGGTCTGTAGCTGGCGCGCCGACAACTGGGCGGCTGGAGAGGCGGAGGTTTCAGCTGTTTCCTGTAGACTAGCTGGAATGGTGAGAGCTCGGTGGCTGCATGAGCTTGATTGTTATAAGCAAACTCGGCCCAGGGCAGTAGTTCCGATCAGTTGTCTTGCTTTTCATTGGTGAAGGCTCGAAAGTAGGTTTTCAGAGAACGATTCATTCGTTCGGACTGTCCGTTACTCTGCGGGTGGAAAGCTGTAGAGAAACTGAGCTTTACCTTGAAGCACTTGCAGAGAGCCCTCCAGTAGCGTGCAACAAACTGGGGTCCCCGGTCGGAAACGATGTCCTGCGGGAGGCCGTGTAGCCTGAAAATATGCTGAGCAAAGAGGAGAGCTAGTTTGGGTGCAGAGGGTAACTTGGTCAATGGCACAAGATGCACCATCTTAGAGAAGCGGTCGACGGTAACCCAGATAACCGTTTGACCGCGAGACGGGGGCAAGTCTACCATAAAGTCTGTAGCTAGATGGGTCCAGGGCTCTGTGGGGACGGGCAGAGGCTGTAGGAGACCGCACGGGGGTCCAGGACTGGGTTTTTGACGGGCACAGGTGGGACAGGAACCAACATAGGTGCGCACATCTTGTCGGATGTTGGGCCACCAGTAGAAGTGATTAAGGAGTTCCAGGGTTCTCTTGCTTCCTGCGTGTCCTCCGGTGAGGGAGTCATGAGCCCAGTGCAGTGTCTTTAAGTGGTCTCGTCGGGGAACCACGGTCCTATCTTGTGAGAGGACCGTCAGGGCGGACAGGCGAACCTTACTAGGGTTGAGTATATATTGCGGGGGTTCTTGGTCCTCTTCGGTAAAGGAAGTCCGAGAGAGGGCATCAGCTCGGAGATTCTTGGCCGCCGGGCGGTATTGTAAAACGAAATCAAAGCGACTGAAGAACAGGGCCCAGCGGGCTTGGCGAGGGTTTAGTCGTTGAGCCTGGGACAGAAATTCTAAGTTTTTATGATCCGTATATACGGTGGTTTTCTTCTGTTGGATCCTTCTTCCAATTTTTGAATGAAGATCTTTTCACTAAAATAGCCTCTTTCACCTCACCTTTTAACCATGCCGGTAATCATTTTACCTTCCTTCCACCTTTCTTAATGTGTGGAATAAATCTGGACTGTGCTTCTAGGATGGTAGATTTTGACACTGTCCATGCCTCTTGCACACTTTTTACCTTTGTAGCTTCTCCTTTCAGTTTTTTCTAACTATTTTTTTCATTTTATCAAAGTTTCCCTTTCGAAAGTTTAGCACTAGAGCCGTGGATTTGCTTACTGTCCCCCCTCTAGTCATTAATTCAAATCTGATCATATTATGATCACTATTGCCAAGCAGCCCCACCACCATTACCTCTCTCACCAAATCCTGTGCTTCACTGAGAATTAGATCTAAAATTGCTCCATCTCTCATCAGTTCCTGAACCAATTGCTCCATAGAACTGTCATTTATTCCATCCAGGAGCTTTATCTCTTGAGCATGTCTCAATGTTAGATTTACCCAGTCAGTATTGGGGTAATTGAAATCTTCAACCAAAAAAGGGAACTCAGAAATTATATACAAATATAATTAGCCTAATTGAAGGTGTCAGCAAGCCAGACATTGTGTATGTATAAACAAAACCAGCCGGTCTTCTCAATCAGTCACCTTCTTTAAAAATCTTTAAATCAAAAACATTTTTTAGTTTGTTTTTTTCTTCTTTTCTTAAATTAAAGATATTATCAATTCTTAATATTTATATTAGCCAGTCCACATTATTTGAAAAAATAGCTCAGTCCATCAAAGAAATAAAGAACAGTCTTTTACATTTTAGCTTTAGAAAACTGCCCAACATGGTCAATGTTTCACACCCGTTATGCTTCATCAGGGGCACTCTAGTTATTTTCTAAGAAAAAACTGTAGCAATTTTGAATGGAATTTGGCTGTTACCTAAAAATATAATATACCAAATATTCAGAATCCATATACAAACAAAATAAAATACACAAAGGTATTATCTTGTAAATGGCTACCATTTTCAAGCTGGATGAAAACACCTTCACCTCTTTCTCAAACAAAGTAGGAATCAAAGCCAACACGTCCATCTCTAAATATGTCAGTGAACGTCGACGTAAAACAATGACACCACTGCAAAGTAAATGGACACTATCAAAAACAGTTCTTTCAGTTTTATAATCATATTGTATCCAAACTGTTTATCTGAAGGATTAGGAGATTGGTTTTGATAGTGTCCATTTACTTTGTAATGACATCATTGTTTTACATTGACGTTCACTGATGTATTTAAAGAGATGGACGTGTTGGCTTCAGGTCCTAATTTGTACAAGAAAGAGGTGGAGGCATTTTCATCTGGCTTGAAAATGGTAGCCATTTACAAGATAAGTAAGTTTGTGTATTTTATTTTGTTCATATATGGATTCTGAATATTTGGTATATTACATTTTTAGGTAACTGCCAAGTTCCATTCAAAATTGCTACAGTTTTTTCTTAGAAAATAACTAGAATGCCCCTGATAAAGCATAGTGGGTGCAAAACATCGGCCATGTTGGGCGGTTTTCTAAAGCTAAATGTAAAATGTTCTTTATTTATTTGATGGACTGAGCTATTTTTTCAAATAATGTGGACTGGCTAATATAAATATTAAGAACTGATAATATCTTTACTTGAAGAAAAGATTAAAACACAAACTACAAATGTTTTTTGTTTTTTTAATTTTATTTTTATTGCATTTCAATTTTGAAATACAGAAAATTTTGGATACTTATGTTCATCATTTATCATTAACAACCATTCTACTCCAAAATAACTTTGCATAACATCCAAAAGCAAAGGTAATCAAAATAAAGAAACCGAAGAACCTGCCAAACTAAATTATCATGGAGCAAATAAACAGAAAAAATTTCAGGATAATTATTCTAGTCTAATATCCACATTGAACATCCTATTATTCCCCCTTTAAAACAGTTTCTAAGGGGTGCATATCTAAATATTCTTGGAGTTGTTCTGGAGTATTAAAGACATATCTACTATCTCTATGCTTTATAAAGCATCTACACGGGTACTTTAAGGTAAATTGTGCACCCCTGTCTAGAACTTCCTTTCTTAAGGCTATAAAATTTTTACATCTTAATTGGGTTACACGGGTAACATCAGGAAATATTCTTATGGGTTGCCCATAAAAAGCTTGCTTTTGATATTTAAAATGTTGTTTCAAAACGGCATCCCTCTCTATTAAAGATGTAAATTGCACCAATAATGTCGCCTTTTTATCAACAGACAAATGTTTTTTGAAATAAAGATTTTTAAAGAAGGTGAATGATTGAGAAGACCGGTTGGTTTGTTTATACATACACAACGTCTGGCTTGCTGACATCTTCTATTAGGCTAATTATTAGAGATGTGAATCGTGTGATCGATCGTCTTAACGATCGATTTCGGCTGGGGGGGGGGAGGGAATCGTCGCGGTTTTGTTTTTGTAAATATCGTGTAAATCGTAAATCGGGGGAGGGCGGGAAAACCAGCACACTAAAACATCCCTAAAACCCACCCCGACCCTTTAAAATAAATCCCCCACCCTCCCGAACCCCTCCAAAATGCCTTAAATTACCTGGGGTCCAGAGCGGGGGTCCCGGTGTGATCTTTTACTCTCGGGCCTGCGGTGCGTTGTAGAAATGGCGCCGGCGCTACCTTGGCCCTGTCATATGACTCCCGGACCCCCGCTGGACCCCCAGGGACTTTTGGCCAGCTTGGGGGGCCTCCTGACCCCCACAAGACTTGCCAAAAGTCCAGCGGGGGTCCGAGAGCGACCTCCTGCACTCAAATTGTTTTGCCGTACGGCCGGCGCCATTTTGCGCAAAATGGCGCTGGCCGTACGGCAACACGATTTGACTGCAGGAGGTCATTCCTGGACCCCCGCTGGACCCCCAGGGACTTTTGGCCAGCTTGGGGGGGCCTCCTGACCCCCACAAGACTTGCCAAAAGTCCAGCGGGTGTCCGTTCCGGACACCCGCTGGACTTTTGGCAAGTCATTTTGCACAAAATGGCGCTGGCCGTACGGCAAAACGATTCGACTGCAGGAGGTCGTTCCGGACACCCGCTGGACTTTTGGCAAGTCTTGTGAGGGTCAGGAGGCCCCCCCAAGCTGGCCAAAAGTCCCTGGGAGTCCAGCGGGGGTCCGGGAGCGATCTCCTACGCTCCTGACGTCGTTTTGCCGTACAAAATGGCGCCGCCCATACGCTGTATGGCCGGCGCCATTTTGTACGGCAAAACGATTCGAGTGCAGGAGGTCGCTCCCGGACCCCCGCTGGACTTTTGGCAAGTCTTGTGGGGGTCAGGAGGCCCCCTCAAGCTGGCCAAAAGTCCCTGGGGGTCCAGCGGGAGTCCGGGAGCAATCTCCTACACTCCTGACGTCGGGGGACAAAAAACAAAATGGCGCCGGCGCTACCTTTGCCCTGTCATATGACAGGGCAAAGGTAGCACGGCGCCATTTCTACAACGCACCGCAGGCCCGAGAGTAAAAGATCACACCGGGACCCCCGCTCTGGACCCCAGGTAATTTAAGGCATTTTGGGGGGGTTCGGGAGGGTGGGGGATTTATTTTAAAGGGTCGGGGTGGGTTTTAGGGTTGTTTTAGTGTGCCGGTTTTTCCGCCCTCCCCCTTCCCCTCCGCCTTCCTCCGATTTACGATTTTTGACGATAAATTGGGGGAATTCCTATTGTATCGCGCTTCTAAAGATTTTTGACGATTTAAAATATATCGGACGATATTTTAAATCGTCAAAAAACGATTCCCATCCCTACTAATTATATTTATATATAATTTCTTTTTTGGTTGAAGATTTTACTCTTTTGGGTAACTTTCAACTCTCCATAAGATTAAAGTTGTGGTAATTGAAATCTCTCATTATTACTGCACTACTAATTTGGTTAGCTTCCCTAATTTCTCTTAGCATTTCACTGTCCATCTCACCATCTTGGCCAGGTGGATGTTAGTATACTGCTAGCACTATACTCTTCCATAACACACTATACTCTTCCCCAACACACAAGGGATTTCTACCCATAAAGATTCAATTGTGTATTTAGTCTCATGCAGGATCTTTATCCTGTTGGACTCTATGCATCCCAGACATAAAGCGCCACCCTGCCTTCCAGATGCTCCTCTCTGTAATTGTGATATAATTTGTACCCCAGTATAGGACTGTCCCATTGGTTATCCTCTTTCCACCATGTCTCAGAGATGCCAATTAAGTCTATGTTATCTTTCACTGCTATGCATTCTAAGTCTTCTTCCTTCTTAGACTTCTGGCATTAGCATACAAACATTTCAAAGTGAGTTTTTTGTTAGTATTTTTATTCTGCTTTTTAATTGATAGAGATAAATTGGAATTTGTTTAGCTCAGGTGAGTTTTTAATTACAGGCACATGGATTACTTTTCTTATTATTGGAACCTCATTGTTAGGATGCCCTAATTCTAATGCATCATTAGCATCCTTTGAAGATACCTCCCTCCGAACCATGTTCTGCTGAGTGACTGTTGGCTTTCCCCTTTGTTCTAGTTTAAAAGCTGCTCTATCTCCTTTTTAAAGGTTAGCACCAGCAGTCTGGTTCCACCCTGGTTAAGGTGGAGCCCATCCCTTCAGAAAAGACTCCCCCTTCCCCAAAAGGTTCCCCAGTTCCTTACAAAACTGAATCTCTCTTCCTTGCACCATCGTCTCATTCTTGCATTGAGACTCTGGAGCTCTGCCTGCCTCTGGGGACCTGCGCGTGGAACAGGGAGCATTTCAGAGAATGCTACCCTGGAGGTTCTGGATTTCAGCTTTCTACCTAAGAGCCTAAATTTGGTTTCCAGAACCTCCCTCTCACATTTTCCTACGTTGTTGGTGCCCACATGTACCATGACAGTCGGCTTCTCCCCAGCACTGTCCAAAATCCTATCTAGGTGACGTGTGAGGTCCGCCACCTTCACACCAGGTAGGCATGTTACCAGGTGATCCTCATGCCCACCAGCCTCCCAGCTGTCTACATTCCTAGTAATCGAATCACCAACTATGACTGCCAACCTAACTCTTCCCTCCTGGGCAGCAGCCCTGGGAGATATCCTTGGTGTGAAAGGACAATGCATCACCTGGAGAGCAGGTCCTTGCTACAGGATCCTTTCCTACTGCACCAGGTTGATGCTCTCCGATCATGATACCTTCTTCCTCCAAGGCAGCACCAGGGCTGCCAGTCTGAAGGGACTTGGCTACGGTGTCCCTGAAGGTCTCATCTATATACCTCTCTGTCTCAGCTCCTCCAGGTCTGCCACTCTAGCCTCCAGAGATTGGACTCATTCTCTGAGAGTCAGGAGCTCTTTGCATCGGATGCACATGTACAACTTCTCACCGGCGGGTAAAAAATCATACATGAGACACTCTATGCAAAAGACTGGGAGGCCCCCCTCTTGCTGCTGGACTGCTGCCTTCATCTCAAATTTGTTCCTGGTTAAGTTTTAGGTTGCTATGGGAGTAGGAATGTGTTTAATTAGAGTCCTTTAAATGTATTGGTGTATTCACTATGGGGCGGATTTTAAAAGGGTTACGTGCGTACCCGCTCCTGTGCGCAATGAGCCTATTTTGCATAGGCCCAGCGACGCACACAAGCCCTGGGACGCGCATATGTCCCGGGGCTTGAAAAAAGGGGTGGGGAGTGGACGGGGAAGAGCGGTCCGGTGGTGGGGCGGGGCGGGGCGGGACCGAGGACTCTGGCACAGGCCGGCACTTGGCCGGTGCGCGCAACCTACACCTGCTCAGAGGCAGGCGCAACTTATGGAACAAAGGTTAATGGGGGGGTTTAGGTAGTGCTGGGGGGCGGGTTAGGTAGGGGAAGGGAGGGGAAGGTGGGGGGGGGCAGAAGGAAACTTCCCTCCGAGGCCACTCCGATTTCGAAGCGGCCTCGGAGGGATCAGGGAAAGCCATCAGGGCTCCCCTAGGGCTTGACGCACGCAAGTTGCACAAATGTGCACCCCCTTGCGTGCGCCAACCCCAGATTTTATAGCATGCGCACGGCTGTGCCACATGTTATAAAATCGGGCGTAGATTTGTGCGTGCTGGGTTGCGCGCACAAATCTACGCCCAAGCGTACCTCTTAAAATCTGGCCCTATATGTCTGGTAGTGGCCTATAGGGGAATGATCAAACTCTCAATAAGGTGTGGGGAATTCGTAAAATGAAGTTAAAAGGCTGATTTTTTTTTTTAGTGTGAAAGTGGCACCTTCCTATAAATTAAAGGATGAGCTAGAGGTGGGTGGGAGAGGGGTGGGAAGTTGGGAAATACAAACACACTAACTTCTGCTTATTAGCTGCCTTGCTGACTGACTATTTAAAAATAAACACACTAACTTCTGTTTATTAGCTGCCTTACTGACTACTAAAAGCACAAACACACAATAATATACCCCAATAGTTTATTTCTCCCCAATACTTTGCAAATAATTTGCAAAGCAAAACTTACTGATTCCTTTCAGCCACCAGCAAGGTGATCCTCTCCTCTCAGTTCTTCCCATCAACAATGACTTTGCAGACATCGCTTCTCCACTACTGCACAGGCCCAACAATCCTACCATGGATCAATCACTGCCACACAACTTCTGACTCTCCTTCTGGAATCAGCACCCTGTGAGCCACAAGTAATTGTCTCCCCCCCCCCCCCCCCTCCCATCGCTCGCTGAAATTTGAACTCTCCAATGGCCTGCTACTTATAAGCATGGACCCACCTCATCCTGATGTCACAGCACTGAGTACCCTATCCTGAGTTCATGCGCGTCAGGATATATCCAGCATGGAAAATGATGCACGTAGCCACCAAAACACAACCCCCCCCCCCCCAAACTGGAGCAGGAAGAACCCAAGGCTTCTGCAGCGACTGGAACCAGAGGTGGTGACATATGTATCAGGACTTCCTGCTCCTATATAACACTGGCGGTAATACGCAGCTGACTCAAGCCACCCTTCTCAGAATTGCTGGCACTCACCACCACCTCAACCTCTGAGTCCATGTGTGCCTATTTCACCTGTTCTTGATCCAGCTCCTGATCTGTCAGGGATCTGTAGACCAGAATTACCTTGCCAGCCCAATGGTAACCAATGGGCCCTGAAGGTAATTCAGCATGCAGCCCCCTTGCTTTTACTATCCCATGCTTCTCCCCTTTCCCTTGAGTCCTTGTGCCCTGACCTATCAGGACACCAAGACCAAGTATGCCTCGTTCAAATTCCCCTGGCTCAAATGTTCCCTCTCTTTGAAACAGATACCGTCTCCTCTCTCCTCCCCCACACCCTACTCAGAGCAGCACGAGGCAGAGCCTGGCACCCCTGTTATTCTAGGCAGTCAGGCACTTTGCCCAGTCTGTCATGTACAAGAAAACAGAATTTCCACAAGTAAGCTGAGCAAGTATGGGATGGAAATCACAGATCACCCGCACATAGGCATCTTCAAGGTCTAGTCTAGTGTGACATACCACTAGAGGTTCACTTTGATATCAGAGGGACCTGCGTTAATCTGGCTGTGTGAACAGATTACAGACCATTTCAGAGATATGTAATGATCTCTTAGAAATTACTGGTCTGAAATCTTGCATGTGAACCACTGTTTCCTAGAAGATAAGAGAAGTGACAAAATAGCCCTTCATGTGTTAATGGGCCTCCTGCTAACAAAGCATTAGCTTAAGCTTGAATCCTAATACTCTGAAAATGAAGAAGAGCAATAGCTGTTTCCAGTTACACTTTTTTCTGGCAGTGAGTAAAGCACTCAGCACTGTATATTGCAAATGTAGGCAGTTACTATTATAAGAAACAAAAATATGCTCATAGGTCATAGCATATTACTTTAGCTAAATTTGTAAAAAAAATAAAATAAAATAAAAACCCAAGAAAACAGATAGCATTGGCCTAATACTACAAATGCTCCCAAGTTGCAATAAGGCTTTTTTTTTTTGTTACCTAAAATATCAATTTCATTATGCAACATACGTTTTTGAGATGGAATAGTACTACTTCCATTCTTTATAGCATCCACAACACTAAACTGTCTGTAAAGAGGAAGGCCTGATGGGCCTCCACTTAAGGTCCTTCCCCTTTGTATGCCCCCCAGTGTGCCACTAGGGCCTAAGGCCAGTTATTGATTCCCCAATTTACACAGGAGCCAATGTTCACAAACCCACTGAGTGGGTAAGATAACTGGGTAAGTTTACTCTGTTATCATTGCAGGGATATTCTGCTGCACTTGCCCTGCTAGTTGTGTGGTTCAATATCCAGTTAAATCTACCAGCTCTAAATTTGATTGGGTAGATTCAGGTCCGCTATTTATTTGGTCAGGCTTTCGTAGCTAACTTTACATTGCTAGCACTGAATATTAGGGGTGTCTGTGTATTGGGTTGGGGGAGGATTTTATTTCTATTTGTCTTTTAATTTTGCAGGGGTGAGCTATTCATTTTTTGGATTCATTGATAGTTTGGTTCATTTGTTGAACTGAAATAAACCTTAAATTAAAAAAACAAAACAAGGAGAAGTCCATAAACTGATATTAATCAAGTCGACTTAGGGAATAGCCACTGCAATTACTGGCATGGGATCTATGTAATGTTTGGGTACTTGCCTGGTACTTGTGACTTGGATTGGCCTCTGTTGGAAACAGGATGCTGGGCTTGATGGACCCTTGGTCTGACCCAGCATGGCAATTCCTTATGTTCTTAAAAAGTGAACCAAAAACAGAGCCTGCACTGCACTTTTCCACTGCAGCCTAAACTGACCAGGGCGCCTTGGACTCCTTCCATCCCCCCAACCCCTCCATGGCCTCAGCCTCCAACAAATAAAGCAGGGTCTCCCCAAGCCCCTCTTCTCCCCTTCCCTCCCTCTGCAAGTAAACCAGGGCCTCCTTGCACCCCTTCCCCTTGCCTCCCCACCACCACCACAAACAAGCCAGGGCCTACCAAACCAACCACTTACCTTCCGTGGAGTTGTTGGATGCAGAAAGGGGTAGAAGCAAATTACCAGTCAATTCTGCCTCACCAGCTCCCTTTTAAAAATGGTGCCAGTCTATGGCCTGCTGGTGGCACATTGTTTTATGATAATAAGGTAACACAGCCATAAAATGCTCGCATACTGATGGCTTCAGATTTGTGTAAGATAACTTGCATAGAAAACTACACAATGCTAGCAACAGAGGAGAAACCTAGTGAAGCAGGAAAGTAAGGGTTCAAATCCCACAAATCTACCCTCCCTTAGCTCAGGTGCAAGCTTTAGACTGTAAGCCCTCTGGGGACAGGAAAATACCTCTCATATCTGAGCTGTTTTCCTATCCCAGTTTGAACTGGCAGAATATAAATAAATCTCTTTATTTATTTCGATACTGTAATAATGCTAGTTCAGCTTCAAAGAACAATTTCAATATCACACAAAATATAAACAGGTACAAATGCAAAGATCATAAAATAGATACACTGAACATAATATATTTATCTCACGCCGCACACTGTGGATGAGAATAAGAGCCCAGAATTATAGCTGCACTCGGCACAGAATGCTATTTGGGAGACCAGAAAATAAGGCTTTCCAAAAAATGTAATCTCAAACAGAGCAGAACATGAATCACCCTCTCGGTATCAGGCTACGTCGCCTGAAAGATTTCTTATGTGGCAGAATGATGACCTAACTGCAGATGCTGTGTTTCTAGGACTTGGTAAAATTCACACCCAAGCATGGAACACCATCTGTAAGAGTATCAGAACTGGGATGAAACAGAATGTCATTGGGAGCCTCAGTTAATGAATGTACAGTATCAGAAGGCACAGGATTGCAGGAAATTCTACTTCTGCATATGTCAGAGGAGCAGGATGGCACCAAAATCAGTCAAAGAAATGAGGGAGGTGTACAATGCATGAGAAAAAAAATGTTTTAGTTTCTTTTCCTTTTATTTCATTCATTTCAGGGTTTAGCACGTGCTGTTCATCATGAGACCTGAACTTTTGCAAAACCACGCAATATAAAATGTTTTGTTTTGTTTTGTATCTGCTGTAAGCTGCTGTGGGGCACACTGGGTGTTACTGAGCAGAATATCAAATCTGAATGATTTTTGTGGTGTTTTGGATGGAAAATGACACAAAATAGTATAACAAATATTATGATGTCGTTTTAAAACGACAGCACAATCCCTAAGCAATGAAGCACTGTGGGACTGATCATCATCATCATCATCAATCAAAATGCAATGGAAACGCATACACATGATCCAGAGAGACAACAGTGTGCTCTTTTTGTCGGAAGAAAGTAAACCTCTCCTTCACAGAAAAGGTGGAGGAAGTATGGAACTGTCTCCTCGTGGGGCAAAATGGTCACAGACTTCAACAAAGCACGCTGCGAAAGCAAGGTTACCCCTAGGCACACACAGCAGGAAAACAATTCTTTCATTTTAAAATTTGTTTTGGGGGGACCCTAATTTGTTTCTTTAGATTGAAAAAAATTGTTTTAGTTTGATTTGTTGTTGTTTGTTATTAAAGTGAATGGGGGAAGCATTACAGGTAATTTCAGCTTATATTGGACTTCAGAATAGGAGTTTTCTAATCAAATGTTTCAAAACTTGTGGGAAGAAATCAACAGAAGGGGGAAAGAAGTCCAAGGTACCTAGAAAGACTAAGGAGACTGGAAAGTGGCTCCAAAAGTGGCATGAATAGCCTATGACTCTGTAAAGGGGCAAAGGGGTACCAGCATTGGCAGAATTTCACCAAGTCCCTGTCAGAGGAGCAAAGAAGCAGAAAAAGTGGCTCCAACAGAGGGCACCAGCAACAGTGCCATGACCCCTTGATGGCATCTCAAGTGGCAAACTGGCACGGAAAGGGACATTAGCACATCCTAAGGCAGCATGAAGGGGGAGCAAAGCAGAAACAGTGGCAGCAAAACTTCCAAGACCGACACTGATAAAAGGGCCACGCAGCACAGAGAGTGGCTGGAAGGCTCCAAAGCACCACAAGGCAGCCCCTCCAGACTGGCAAGGGGTAAGCTTTGGGGTATGACAGCAAGGCGCATTGGCAAAGGGAACTCCAAGGTGTATGCTCTGGGCAAGAAAGCAAGGCAGAGTGGCACATAGACCCCCACAGTACAGGGTGGAACTTTCTTGTAGAATGGGTTTGCCAAATGTAACAGTTACTATCACAATTAGTACATCACATAGGTTTCTCTAATGATTGTGGGGTGGTGTTCCAGTAAAATAGTGAGGGCTGCCTTTTCTAGAGTGCATTTCCCACATCATTCAGCTGCCCTCGGCCTATTCCATTTCCTGATTTTCTGGTTTTGCATGCTTCCATCAAAATGGTTTCTCTTGAGCATCTTTTGTGATGTGCTGTGAATATTACCAAACCTTACACCTTGAAGTCGCTCTGTGCTACTTGGTCCTTTATTCATGCCTGCCTTGGAGATTTTACTGCCACATTTTCTGCTTTATTTCCCCTTCATGTTGACTTAGGATGCAAATGCCTCCATAGGTGCCAGTTTGCTTTTGCCACTTTAGATGCAAAGGTTATGTCATTGCTGCTGGTAAGTAGTGCCAGTGCCAACCTGGCCAATTTTGGACACATTTACATTTATTTTATCTGCTCTGCCTGTCCCTAACCCTGACATGATTTTTTTTATGTCACTGGAGATGTGAAGATTACATCAATGATTTAATATTTTGCATTGGTATTGTAATGTCCACTGAGAAATTGCTGTAGTGAGTGTCATACTATCTGCTCTGCACTACTTCTCTGACACAGACAGGCTTCATAACACCACCTGTTATGCTAGACTCTCTGCCATGCCCTCACTGCTTACTTATGCTCACTACCTAGTGCCTACTGCCAGGCAAAAAGAAAATAAATGATTAATCTCAAGTGTACCTAAGGATTCAATCAACAGAAAGGAAAAATGGAACAGTAACTGCAAGCAAAGCATCACTCTGCTTTGAGACTCAGATATTGTGACGCAGCACTACCTCACTGTTGTCCTCTCTTATGTGATGGGTTGTTGCTGGCACAGTGAGACTTTAAAATATGCCACAGCAAAAATCTTTAGCAAGAACTCAGAGAGAGCTCAGAGATATGCTTTCACACTGATAATATCTTGAGAAGCAATGCAGAGCAAATCTCTGACATGCTCAGTCTTCAAGATCAGCATGACAGCATCACTGTATCTGGTCTGCAGTGATAGGTCAGACTGGCAAATTACTTCACTGTGAAATGTCATTCCTCTAGCTCCTTGACAATATGCCAATTTCTCCTTCTCTGTTGACTGCCTGCTGTATACTGTATCAATTTCTAACTGTACAATTTCTAACTGTTGCTTTCCTATGATTTCTATGAGTCCATTGACTATAATGGCTTATAGAAATCTATTTATTAGATTTATTATTAGATTTTTATCTTCTGCTTTTCAGCACTTCAAAGCGGATTATATTCAGGTACTGTAGTTATTTCTCTCTCCCCAGAGGTCTCACAGTCTGTTTGTACCTGAGTCAATGGAGGGTAAAGTGACTTGTCCAAGGTCACAAGGAGCAGCAGAGGGATTTGAACCCTGATCTCCATGGTTCAAAGCCAGCTGCTCTAACCCCAAAAGTTAAATATGGCCCACAGTACTGTAGTAGACAGGAAGATTACCAGACTTGATGACCTTTGTAATTTGCCATCATATTCTATATTTTCACATTTCCATCATAAAATCTGGATAAAAATATTCAGTTTCATGTTTGTAAAAGTAAAGCTGATTAATTTGAGAGTCATTAATCACTGTATATAAAAGACAGTTCAGGTTTGGTGGAGCTAACACACACTGCTCCTGCTTGTAGAGCATCGGCCAACTCATAGGGAATCCTTGCAGATGCAATTATAAATATTGCTACCAGCAGGCCAGGAATGACTGGGGATCGCTCCTGCCCCCTGAGAGGTGACCCTTGTCCTGGGGGAAGGGGTAGTCCAGGAATGCCAAAGGAGGAACATGGGGAGGGGTTGAAGGTGGAACATGGTATTCGGGTGGGGGGGGGTCATAGTGCTGCAAGTAGGCGCCGCGTGGGGGAAGGGAACAAGTGGAGCAGAGAAATAGCATTGTATCTTGTCATTTTTCATGAGCTTTTCTACAAGTGTTGTAGAACTTTGTTCAGGGAAATTGTGCATGTTGCTGTCTATGGCAATGGGGATTACCTTCCTGTGTATGGTGCTGTACGGAATGTTCTCACAGTGCAATCGGGGACCCAGTAATTAGATGATCTCAAAATGTACCAGAAGCTCAATTTTCATTCAGTGTTCCAACTTACAAACCATCATACTGTATTTTTAAAGTCATGCTGACATTCCTTAGCCAGCATAGTCTGCCAAAAATAACTTCAGCAAAGCTTGTCTTGGCCTGAAATCAAAATGTAGGCCTCAACAGCGAAACTGAAAACATTTACACAGCTGGACCCCAATCACCCTATTTTCTAAAGAGTTTGTCAGGGCTAGACCAAGGTATATGTGTAAATATGCCAAAGGGTTCTATGTTCATATACCTACAGGTTACCATCCATCCATCTATTTATAAATTATAATACAGTATACTTTAAAAGCGGGTGGTCGTCTTAGCAAAGCTGGAAAACAAATTCAGGATACTCCTTGGAATGACAGAGGACTAAACAGGTATATTTACGTACAATAATTGCAAGGCTAATACACATGTTGAAATGTTTTCAAATTCTAGGCCCTTTAGGTTCAATAATAGTCAATTAAAGCTCTTCACATCAGCTTGTTGTTCCAATCCAATGAAAGTTTACTGATGCACATGGCAAAAAGTGTTGGATTCGTGGACCCTTGGGCCGATCGGAACCAAAGGAGAAGTTGCTGTAGATGGTGGCAGCAGTGGCCCCGACCGGGAGGCGGCAAAGACAGGCTCGGAACTGGCCAAAGGAGGAACTCTGGAAGCCCTATGCAACCAAGGGCTTTGGCGAGGAAGGTGGAGATGACGGAGCTGGTCCAGTAGTGGGAAGATCTTCGCCCTGGAAGCCGATCCTCCCCCGAGAGGAGCTCGTAGGAGTTCGGCCGCTGGGACTTAGGAGATTCACCCTGGAAGCCGGAGTCCCCCCAGGAGGAGCCTGTAGGGACCCGGCCGCTGGGACTTAGGCGGACCCGCGAGGGCCAAGTCGGATGAAGTCCAAGGTCAATTGCCGAAGGGTCGTCGGTCGCCAGTCCAGAGTCAGGAACCAAGGGATCACCGTAAGCCAGTCCGAGGTCAGGAGCCAAAGCGTCAACGTAAGCCGGTCCGGGGTCAGAAGCCAGAGGATCACCGTAAGCCGAACCGGGGTCAGAAGCCAGGGAATCGTCGTAAGCCAGTCCAAAGGTCAAGAGCCAGGAAACACCGTCAGCCGAACCAGGATCAAAGATCAGGAAGAGCAGGGAACTCAGGATGCAGCAACTGGAGTCAGGAGAACCTGGGAACCTCGTTGCAAGGCGTTGTTCTGGCCCAGCTGCAGGGCTTAAGTACCCTGCAGCGTCTGATGTCATCAGGAGGCGTCCCCGAGGTTTCCCGCGCTGGCCCCTTTAAATCTTGGCCTCAGACGCGCGCGCGTCTAGGGGGGCGGGGCCTACCGCCGCGAGGCGCCGGCTGCTCCGGCGAGGCGAAGAGGCAGGAGCAGAAGCAGTTGCAGGCCCGGGCGAGGTGGGGACATGCCGGGCCTGCGGCAGCCGAGGTCCCTGGAGGCCCGGGGAGCGCGGGGCCCGCGCCGAGTCCCGACCAGGTGGGTAACGATTCCGGGGGCGACCCGGAGTCGCAACAAAAAGTAGTTGAAATGACAGAAAAATCCTTTTTCCAAAATAACAGTCCATCATAAAATTGTTCTTCTTTGCCTTCAAAACTTGCCCAGAAAGAGATCTGGGATTTCTGTTTCTCCTACTTATTTCCCCTGTACCTATACTCTCTAAAGCACCTTGAGATGATTAAAAAGGCAGATTCTTTGGATTATTCGCTTTAACTCTATGTGGGAAGTTAGAAAATGACCTTCCAAGAAGACAATTTTTAAAGCCACGTTCGCATGTAAATTACAATTTGTACACGTAAACAGGCTGCCTGAAAATGTCTCTCCCTCCATCTGATTAAAACTGCACGCACTGTACTTCTAATCACATGTAAGAGAGGCATTCCTGGTGTTTTGTTTTGGGCAGGACCAGAAAATAACACCCATAGATTGCATTTTCAACTTCATTCACTTTATTAATGGAAAAAATAAAGCAACCCACATGGGAAGCAAGTGCAAATAATGGACCCGTAACAAGTTTCAACGTGAAAGTAGAAATATACTTTCTGTTTGGAAATCAATGCAAAATCCATGAGAAAAAGTTCCCGCAGATTTTATCCCAATGCAGAGTCTGAAACTTTCCCACTTTAAAACAACAGTACCGGCATTGTGAGTTGGTGAGATCATACAGCCTCAAATGGGCACCTTGCAACATTTCTACTGATGTTGTTAGATAGAAAAATGAAGCCCCAGACTCTCCCTAACCTATAGTAATACCAACAATAATTTCCCCAGATTTTACAGTATTGATGTAAATCAGAGTTTCTGAGACCTATCCTGGTAACTCCGCAGTCACTAAGGTTGCATAGTAACATACTAAATGACGGGAGATAAAGAGCAAAATGGCCCTTCTAGTCTGCCCAGCAAGATGTTTAGGATTATAGCTACCGCTCTGTGCAGGTTACCCCTTGTCTTCTGTTTTGGATTTGTAAGATATCTGCAATAAGTATGCATATGATAAATTTGCATACATTAGACACTGAGTATATGCAAATATATCTCACCCATATTCATTATGGATATCCTGAAAACCCGACTGGTTAGAGGATCCCCCGGACAGGTTTGGGAAGCCCTGAACTAAAACCTGTTCCTTTTATTCCCTAATGGTTAAGCTGATTTGGGGTAAATATTTAAATAAAGGCTGGAGGGCTTTGTACTTGCTGAGGGACCCTCTCCCAATGCAGACAAATGCTTTGTGGCATCCAAAAGTGGATCTTGGCTGACATCTCTGTTCATTTGGCATTGGCTGAGAAAAACATCAGCAAAGCATCAAGTCATAATGCAGTATGGGAGTCAGATAGAAGGAAACACTATCAGAGCAAAGCAGATACTAGTACACTCTCACAAATAGATTGTAAGCTCTAATGAGCAGGGACTGTCTCTTTGTATGTTTGTACAGCGCAGTGTGTGTTGTGTAGCGCTATAGAAATGTAAGTAGTATTAGTAGTAGTAGTAGATGCTGCAAATGAAGAAAGACGCTGAGATGAAGAAAGTTTCAACTAAAGAAGCCACAGTGACTGCCTTAGCAGATTGGTTCAGGTAGTTGTGAGTTGCATTCTGCATAACTTGGACTAACCAGTTCTGATTGTGAATGTATTATGGCCAAGTTATCTTCCTACGTGCAAACAGCTGTAATATACTTCATTCCAGAGTAGAGTGCTTTTCTCTCAGTTCATGCTATACCTATACTGCTGAGTGAAGCATAATTAAAAGAGACATTTTTATAGTATAACATGCAGCTGTGAAGCAGAAGTGTAAGCAAACAAAAATATAAAAGCACAGATAGATAAAATATTTCCTTGCATTTATGCAGATCAATACTTGTACCTAGTATACAGGACATGCACCTAGAAGGCTACAGGGAGTGGGACTTCATTTTGAACAACATTTAGGCAAGATTAGCCATTAAAGAAGTCATTTATTGCAGATGGTGAAAGAACTTGTCAAAAAAGAGAATCTCACACGTCTATATAAGTAACTAACTTTACTAGAGCTATAAGTCAAGTTGACTTAAGTTTAATTACAGTGATATTTTGTCTTACAGTCTGATATATCCAGCAGTAACACCACTTAACTCCACGGAAGTACTGTACTGTGTTGACATACAATTATCAGGATAACATGGTGTGATACTTAACAATATTTCCGGTGGCAGCTTTTGTATTAACACATTACCGGCAAAGCAAACCAGAAAATCTTCACCCAGCACTGGCTGAGGCATTGTGATACTGTCAGCATAAAACGTTTAGGCAGCGAATGCCTGAACTTTTCTTTTCCTGTCCTCTCCTACCGAAAAGGAAAAAGGCTGGGTGAGGTTTTAATGCCCCAAACTCTGTAATTATTTTCCAAACATACTGAGATTTATAATTATTAAAAAGAGATCCTAAACCAAAAAGTTCACCTCAAGACATTGTCCACTGTCTCTATTTCCATCCTATCAGTACTCAGTGCACCATACCTTTCATTTCATCATCTCTTTACATGTGCTTTATGTAAATGCATATAGAAAAACTCTTCTTACATACGTTTCAATACATTTCTCTTATTCTCCTTATTAGGTGAATGTATGAGAAAGGGTCATTAAGCACTGAATTTTCTCAATGTGTCATACAGATATACTTAGAAAATGCAGCTTTGTTCATTTCATACCAATACGTTTTGGGGTTTAGGAACGCAAAATGTGTCATGCTGGGTCAAACCTGTTGACTTAAAAGTTGTGCCTCGTAGTCCTAGTGTTATTTGAAAGAGTAAATAACCAATCCCTATTTATCAGATCTACTCTACTCATGATTTTGTAGACCACAGTTGTATCCCCCTTAATCGTCTCTTCTCCAAGCTGAAGAGCCTAAACTTGTTCAAGTTTTCTTCATAAAAGAGCTTTTCCAACCCCTTAAATATTTTTGTTGCCTTTCTCTGTACCTTTTCTAACTCTACTATATTCTTTTTGAAATGGGGGTGACCAGAATTGCACACAATTCTCAAGGTGCAGTTGCACCATTGATCTATACAGAGGTATTATGATGTTCTCTGTTTTATTCTCCATTCCTTTCTGAACAATTCCTAGTATTCTGTTTGCTTTTTTTGGCCACCACCTCACACTGAGCTGAGGATGTCAGCGTACTGTCAATAATGATTCCTGAATCACTTC